>NW_026844264.1:6031227-6574524 GCF_029955315.1 Cylas formicarius
TTGACTGTTCAAACGCTTTTGAGACAGTGGCCACAGTACACTGCTTTAGATATTAAAATATCTCGATTTTCACGTTGTTGTAAAAGGTATGACGTTTAAGACTAAGCTCAAGGATCTATATTAGCACCGATTCTTTTCATTCTTTATACTTCGAAAATGAAAAACTTTTCAAGAGCAATTTTGCACAATTTGCTGACGACACTCAAGTATACTACTCGATCTCGTCTACAACATTTCGCGAAGGATGAGAACTAATAAACAATGATTTAGAGATAATTAGGAGTGAACATTCCCTGCAATGAAACCCGGAAAAATCTGTTGTTGTGATGTTTCATCGGGCGGCTCGTGAAACGTTTAACTCCAGACGTATGTATTCGAATTGGAAACCAGGAACTACTGTTGCATGTTGTATGTATACAGAAAAGCATAGGTCGATTGAGAGGGTTACATAGGTCAAGACATATACTTAGTCATGATATAAAAGAAATGTTGTGTGATTTTATTGTGTTGTTTATTTTTAATTACTTTGATATAGTGTATGGACCAAATGGAAAAAATATAAAAGTGCTGCTTAAGATTTATATATGGTACACCGCGGAGAAGGTCCGTTAGTCACAGGTTAATAGATACTGCCCATACTAATTGCTAAATTTAAATACCCAAAATATCTTTTTCTGAAATTAAATTTGTTACCGATGTTAATACCCTAAATTTAAGGTTAAATAGTATTATCCCTCTCCATCGCTGTGCTATGTCTGAGAGGTCATTTACGTATGTCGTCGCGGTTGCTCAATCCCAACTTTTAGCTTGATATTGATTGTATTATATAGCGATTTTTAAAAAAATGAAATTATTTTGCCGGGATAACTGTAAATCAGTTGAACTAACTTATGTTGGGTTAGTTGCACTCTCGCCCTTTCAACATCTGTATATGTTTCTATATATATTTTAAATAAAGTTTATGATTATTATTACTACTATTATCATTATTATCTATTATGATCTATATATCTATATATCTATCTATCTATCTATCTATCTATCTATTATGATATATTATTATTATAATTAATGAGCTCAACATGTAGCGTACAAATCGTTTCGGAGGGCGTTTAATGTCTTTTAATTTTATTATGAATTTTTTCATCGAAAACTTTTTATAGTACCATCATTCTGAATTTTGAATCTATTAATATTGTTGAGGTGAATATTATCAATATTTTCGTCATATCTAAAATTTGGCTGGATGAAATTGTACAATCTGTAATTTTGCTTGTACCAGGATGTCAATTATTAAGAGCTGATAGGCAAACAAAAGATGGAGATGCAGCTATATTTCTGGAGTATGTCGGAGTATGTTGGTGTTGTGTTATCAGTATCTTAGAAACTTATATGTCGACGATTCTGCCTTTTTGGTGATGTAAATATTGATCTTTAGAACTGTAAGCTGAGTGGTTTTCAAGACAGGTAGCAAATCTCATTAGCTTTTTGGAGACAGTCAATTTAACTCAATTAATTAATGAGCCAACACGAATAATTAAAGATACGCAGATTTTATTGGATGTCATTTAGCTCCAATATTAATGAAATGCTTAAAATTTTCAATAGTATTTTGAACCTAGTTTTTGAAATTTGCACGGCCTTAAAGACGGCTCGCCTTTACAAAACCTCCAGCTCCATGGCTTACCCCAGTGATTAAAAAGACTATCTCTATTAGCTAAGTTGAAGCTTAGAAAACACACTGCTCATTGGGATTTTTACCAAAATCTTCAAAACTATACTAGGCAATCTATGAACAAAAAGATTTTATGGATTTTGTTCTGAAAAAGAAATGCATTAAGTGGAATTGTCTTAGACACCCAGGAGTAATAAATAAATAAAATAAAGCTTTCACCATGTCACCTGGTCAATCTTAAAAATCTTATACAAATCAACCATAACTTTATTTTTACGCCTTGGTTTCTAAAACTTAATCACAACTTCACTATTTAAATAAATACAAAAAGCATAATTTAAATCCCAATATAACTTTAAGTTTTAATGAGGTTAGTAAGGCTGATACTAAAAAATGTTTGAAAACTGTGTGCATGTGTGTGTGTGTGTGTGTGTGTGTGTGTGTTTGTGTGAGTGTCTGTGTGTGTGTTTGTGTGTGTGTGTGAGTGTGTGTATGTATGTGTGTGTGTGTGTGTGGGTCTGGGTGTGTGTTTTACAACAGCAATGCTCTGGGTTTAACAATTTATCGCTTGCGATCCCTTTTCAAAAAATTTCAAACGCAGTGACAGATTACAATTACGACCAATTAGTATCTCACCTACTACCTCCAAGGTTTCAGAAAAAAGTACGCTAATAAGTGACTAGAACAAGATTATCCAGATTATCCGGTTTCCGTAAATCATTTGGAAATGTTACTCCGTTTGTCGAAGTAAACGAATTTAAATGTCTTGTCTTATTCTGCTAGAATACGGCAGAGCTTTAGATATTGTCGATATTGGAATTCTTTGTCAAAGGTTTTTTTTGTTTTCAAGATAGGTCCACTAAATTCTTCTTAACTTCTCTTTTATTTTGAAACATGTATCTATTAACAATTCTGACGATTCTTTACTATTTTACTCTTTTCAAGCAAATAAAGTATTTGACAGGAAATAAATTCTCTACTCGATATCTTGAGGTCATATTATTCGAACCACAGAAACAGGTAGACTACATCAGAAAACGTACAAGTTTGAAACTGAAGCAAAAATTCTGGGTCTTTCGAAGGATACTGACAAACGATTTACAAGACATGTCAATTGACTCTGTTAATACTTCTATGGATTGCTTAAGAGACTCTATCCAAATTGTGAAATAATGGGCTCCAACTTTAAAATAATGTGTGGGTGAATAATTAATGATATCCAGGCTATCATATGCTGATTCAGTTTATGGTCAGTCAGTTATGGAAAGTTCAGATTTTCTTAGAATATTAGAAAATATGACCTTCACCTCTATGATTTTACTTGCAAAACATGAAAAACTAATCAGAAGTCTTATTTGTCTAAAAAGCTTGTATCTTTTAGGTAGCAGGTAGTGTTTTTTTTTTAATTTATTTGTATGAAAAAGATTAAGTTTAAAAGCTCCCTTTGGGTGATAATTCTATTATTTTTCATTTGCCATGGTTAAATTGTTAAAGTTCTTGATTTTTGGATAATTTAGATATAATAATAATAATTATTATTATTATTATAAAAATTGGCAGTTTATTTGGAAGTTGCTTATAGAGGGCGCTAGTTTCCCTATAATATTTGGATAAATCGAATCATATTTTTTTATCTGTTTATCAATTTTTCATACAAATGTCGTCTGTAGGTTTTTGACTAATTTGCATTTAAAATGTTGTTAAGAACAAAAAATATTGAACAATAACAATTTCGTTAGTAGTAACTAAAAAACTTCAAATCAAATGTTGGCATTTCATAATATTTTGGGTGGCTAATCCAGTTTAGAGATTGTCCATTATTTATGCATTACCCTATATATCTGAAGTTTCGATTCGCAATATCCCTTCCGATTTAAGTGAAAAAATATGATTTGTTTATCATAAATTCTGACTTGTTTCTGGGATATTCTGACTTAATTAAGAAATTTTGACTTATTTCACAAAAATTTGGAGAATTAAGCTACAACCTATATTATGTTTTATGAAGCGTTGCCGCTTTCGTAGGATGCTCTTTATCTAGGTTTCTAGGTTCGTGAAAATTGTTAATTAATTTGATAGGTTAAATAGGTCGTATCAAGAGCTGAATCTTACTCAAGGAGACCTGATAAACTGGCAAACGGCAATGTTTATCCAAGCAATATCACCTTGACATTCTTTTAACATGCCGCCAGAAAGAAGCAAAACCGTTTATTTAAAGTAGCAATTTATTTGACACAAACCAGCAAAAAATTAAAATTCCCTTTTCGAAACTGTCGTTAATCTCAAACTAACAACGTTGCTTTTATTTCTTCCGCTTTGTAAAGCATCCCCAAACTAGGATGATAAGTGTTTATAATTACAGAAGGCATTAAATGTTTGACCGGAATCTATACTTGCTCTATTTGGTTAGTTTCTGCTATTTTGTAATAACCTCATAATGGGTGTTTTTTTTTTTTCGATGTATAGAACTTTAAGTTGGCATTATTGTTCAAGATGGCGACCGATGTAACAGCTGTCAAATGATTTATTCTCAGTTTGGTTTGGCAATTCATCATGAATAGACTCCTGAACAACGCTTGCAAATAGTGCAATTTGTTCGGAATACGTATCGCGCACTATGTCCATTTTATCGTCGACAAAATCGTCCATCAGAGCAGTTAATTCGATTAACCATGGAACGTTTTCGCACCACGTTTACTCTTATTGATAACTTGCATCCCCAGAGACGTCGTACGGTGCGTACAGAAGAAGCTATTGCTGCTGTAGAGCGTAGCATTGAGGAAGACTCGAATGAGTACATCCGCCATCAAGCACAGGAATTGGATCTGTGTCCATCTACTTTATGTAAGATTTTGCGAAAGTATCTTGGTTTACGTGCTTACAGAATCCAACTTGTACAAGAACTGAAGCCAAACGATCATCAAGTAAGGCGTAGATTCGTCGAATGGGCCCAAAACGAGATTGCTGTTGTTCCCGATTTTCATAAGCGAATTTTGCTTAGCGATGAAGCGCATTTCTGGTTAAATGGCTACGTCAACAAACAAAACTGCCCCATTTCGAGCTAAGCTAATCCTCAAGTGTATGTCGAAACACCGGGCTGGTGGAATCATTGCTCCGTACTTCTTAAAAAACGATAATGGGCAGAACGTTACAGCCAATGGTGATCGGTATAGAGCTATGATTACTAACTCTTTCATTCCGCCTAATTTCACGTTTTGGACCTGTGAATTGGCCTCCAAGATCTTGTGATTTAACACCGTTAGACTACTTTCTGTGGGGCTATGTAAAGTCATTGGTCTATGCGGATAAGCCACAAACGCTTGACCATTTGGAAGACAACATTCGGCGTGTTATTGCCGATGTACGGCCACAAATGTTGGAAAAAGTAATCGAAAATTGGACGTCCAGATTGGACTACATCCGCGCCAGCCGTGGCGGTCATATGCCAGAAACCATATTTAAAATGTAATGCCACAAGATTATCTTTCGGATAAATAAACTTCATGTCAATCGAATAGTCCATCGTTGTTTTATTGTAACTTAAAGTTCTATACATCGAAAAAAAAAACACCCCTTACTTGCCCACAAATGAAACAAGTAGAGCACACGTATACTCCCAGTTTTGGAGATGCTTTGAAAAGTGAAAGAAATAGAAGCAACGTTGTTAATCTGAGATTAATGAGAATTAATTAACGCCTTTTGTAATTTCTAGGGTGTCATGCCGTTCATTATCTTCACGGCTTGTGAACGATTTGTCCGGTTTATGATATCAATCTTACTGCCAGTCTGATAAGCAGATACTACTTTGGCATATTTCTATATACTCGGGAGGTGGGTGCCCTTCTTTCAAATTGTGATTAAAGATTAAGAATAAAGATAATATCAAATCTTCCCGCACAATATTAAAACCTGTGCGGTCTAGGATCTCTATTTATATCTAGTAATTTAATTACCTTTCAATTTTATATAATGTACACGGTATGCTATTTGAAAAAATAAAACTTTGATAGTTTTTGTGTGTTACGCCAGGATCAAGGAATAAATTGATCCAGAGATACGGAGATTTCGCAAACTGCAACCACAATTTCAATTTAGTTAAAATAACTGCCGAGCTAGACTGTTACTAGTATCATTTTATGGAAAAAAGCACAACTAAATTATTATTAGAACATATTAAGCAAAAATAATCACAAGCCAGCAGTGAATTTCAAATTGTAGTTCATCATTGTTGCATCATCTATTTTAGTTCGACACTGACTAGTACCGAATTTTCCAAAAAATCATCACGTGCACTTGTTCCACACTGTTTATGACAAATACTTACCAGACAACAGCAACTTTTCTTGTTTATCATTCTCCGCTTGCGTCTTGTACCTGGTCTCCATCGATCTGTAAGTTTCTAGAAAAGCTTTTCGTTGGCTCCGATCCGTGAGGTATTTGGTGTAAAACCCGGCGAAATTCACACACGTGTAGAGCACTATATTCGCGATTATCATTTTTATCTTGCATTCTTCGCCCAATTGCGTCTGAAGCATAAGAAAAACATTCATAGTATCAACCGTACCTAAAAAGCGGGAAATTAAATATTACTGTTAAACAAAAATTTTGCAATATAGTGATAACTTTAATGTTAGTTCTTTAACTGCTCACTTTTTGGATATCAAAGATTTAATTATTTAATTTAATTATCACATAGTTAGTCGAAATTAAGGGTTGTAATTTAATTAGGAAAGACCGTATAGATCGAGCTAGAGGCGACCTAGCCATTTATGTTCGTATTGATATAAAAGCTTCAAAATATTATGTTCACGTTGGTGATAATAACCTACTAGAGAATTTGCTGATCAATTTTAGTATTAAAACATTCTCTGTAATGGTCGGAGTTGTTCAGAGTGTTCTCTAGGGGAAAGCGTAAACTCGTATCATACAATATTATCTGAAGTTACACCAACATTTGACTGCACAGTTATGTAATGTAAATGTGAACTCAATGGATCCTTTAAATCCTACCAGCAGCTGTTTTGACTGTTATAATATATCGCAGGTAATTAATGAACCTACAAGGGTCACTAATTTCTGATCACAGTTTGGTGTTTTGTGAGCTCTCACAGTTAAATCTCGAAAACAAAGAATGTGTGTTTACAGATGCTACGAGCATTTCGACGACCCGGCTTTCTACTAAGAATGAACAAAATTAAAAGGAACGAACTCTATTATATGAATGACATTAATAGCAAAATTGAGTTTCTTACTAAGAATTTGGTTAAAATATTCGATCTGTGCGTTCCGTGAGACTGAGTAAGCCTCATGCCCCTTGGCTTACGTATACTCTTAGGGAAATATAAAATATAAAAATAAATAGAAAACTATAAATAAACTGAATAAATCAGTTTGCAATTGGGATACCTATAAGCACCTTCGCAATTTTGCTTTATCCTCGTTGAGGCGTGAAAAAGCGGCGTATCTGAAGTTTGTCGGGTCTCAGAAAACTCTGTGGAAACTTTTGAAATCTGCACATATTCTCACTCAACCAAGACTGGAGTTACCAAATAACAAGCAGGATTGTGACGCGCTAAATAAATATTTTCTTGCGGCTTTTTCGGGTACACAGGCAGATGCCGAATTGATCAAACGTTTTCAGACTACGCGACATAACGCTTCTGAGGTTCACTTCCCTACAGATTACGAAATAAAGTCAGCTATCTGTAGTCTTAAATCAAACGCTTCGGGAATTCATTCATTCGGGAGTTTACCAAAACTACTTAACCATATAACCCACATAGTAAATTCATGCTTCAAGAATAGTTACTTTACAGTCTGCTGGAAGACTGCTGTTGTGTGTTTCCCATTCCTAAAGTAAGTTTCCCTGAATTGCCGATTAGCTTACTACCTGTGTTGTCTATTTACAGCTCTATGAATTTATTAAAAATAATGACATTGCATCTGTTTTTCAATCGGTTTTCCGTCCGGGACACAGTACTACAACAGTTGTGTTAAATGTGAGAGATCGAATTTTTCAGAGTTCAGATGACAAACTTGCGACCATACAAATTCCACTCGACTTTCCTCAAGCTTTTATGCGCTAATTTGCAATATTTTATAATATTTTATTTTATCTGACGGTCAACTGACCTTCATTTAAAACTGCTTGCAAAATAGAAGACAAGTTGTTAGGACGACAGCTGGTGTTGCGACAGCGAATGTTGATGAAGTGGAATCAGGAGTGCCTAAAGGATCAATCTTGAGCCGCTATTATTTTTACTGTATATATTTCATTTGCCAACCTCAGTCATATGCTGACAAAACCCAGCTTGTTTATTTTTTTGACCCATCATGTATAACAATTCAATAATTCCTCTCTACTTTTTATAGTACACTTGGTCAGAATCAATGTTAACTAGAAGTAAATATTGGATTTTCTTGACTTCTGTGAAATATATATAATTGGTTGTTAATTTCCAAATGATAAATCAATTCTTAATATCAATCCCTAGAAAATGATTCTTGAGTTTCAAAGATGGTTAAAACGCCTACTGTTCAAAATAATGTTACATCTAATTTTACATCTTTTAAAATGTTTATCAATATGGTTAAGGAACTAGTGAGATTATGGATAGGAAAACCTTATGCAAACTACCGTTCTGAAAGATATAATAGTGGTATATTATTATATTTTTTCAGGATTTACCCTATGTGCCATTTAAAATATGAAATATTGGTTTGAATTCAATAGAAATACCAAGATATTATCCAAGTTCAGTTGTTTGCATTTCTTGCTTACACAACGTTATATATATATATATATATATATATATATATATATATATATATATATATATATATATATATATATATATATATATATATATATATATATATATATTCTCACGTATTGATTCACGGATGGAAAAATGTGATGACACTATATTCCGGGATATCATCCGTTCGCTCGTTGAACTCCGACTGGAATCCTGCATCCGACACTGGAATCCTGCAAATCTTGCATCCGACTGGAATCCTGCAGACGTTTCGCCAAAATCTCACTTGGCATCTTCAATGCTCGCGCTCCGAAGTGTTCGAAGTGTTTTCGGAGCGCGAGCATTGAAGATGCCAAGTGAGATTTTGGCGAAACGTCTGCAGGATTCCAGTCGGATGCAAGATTTGCAGGATTCCAGTCGGATGCAGGATTCCAGTCGGAGTTCAACGAGCGAACGGATGATATCCCGGAATATAGTGTCATCATATATATATATATATATATATATATATATATATATATATATATATATATATATATATATATATATATATATATATATATATATATATATATATATATATATATATATATATATATATCATTATTCAGTGCATTCTAATTTTAATTCTAAGGCGAAGGGGCTTACATACTAGACTACTGCGTTCAACCGTGGAGTTTGGAGCAGTCCATGCGTAATGTTGTTCTGTTAGGATACTAACATTGGTATGCTCTATTAAGGGTTGCCAGATGCTAGGCATTTCCACACTTGGATTGCTAAAGGGGTTTTCCATTGCGGTTCGCTATGGACAACCCGGGCTTCCAAACATTTGATATTGTGCTGTCCATACATGTTCCACGATTCCTCTGTGTTTCACCCCTCATTGTGTGTTTCCTATGTTCGTGAATTCCTACGTTCAAAGGTATTTATGTTTCTCCGATATATGGTATTCGGTAGATACGCTATTACTCCTGAGTCGGTGTTTCTGAATTTGTTTTTGTAAGTATGATAGTTCTGCTTTTGATTTCCGTCTACAATTTATGTAGCTATTGTGAAGCAAATTAGTTTTATTACTGCTTAATTGTGGTTGCTCTTTTGTAGAATGTTTGGATGCTTATTAGTTTGGTTGCTTCAGAATGGTTAGAGTACAAATTTATATACTTTTTATGTTTAGGCTTCTAGATAATACTTAGAAAGGATAGGCAGCCATGATTTTAATTGATGTTTTCAAAGAATTAAGATGATTGAGAAAAGAATCTATCTAACGTCATGTATCGTCAATATATCCAAGTCAGATACTAAGTATATATGCGCTATGTATAGATTCGCTAGCAGAGAAGAGAGCCCATCATCTTGTGTCTAAAAAATACTCTTTGCGTTGGAGGTAACAGTTATGCACGCCCAAGGAGCTCCATCACTCCCTCCAGGGGCAGCGAAGTTCTGTCTGGAAGTGTGTATCATTACTCAATCAGGTCTCTACAATGTCTAATGATTCCTCCAAGGGCAAGTTGGTGTATAAACTTTATCTGAACTACATAATTTTATCTTATTTTTAAATATCTACCAAATGCCCGAATTTCTTTACAAATGAAGGAGTTTTTCCCATCAGAGGCGAACGAAGGACAAATCTGGTTGCGGAATCCCTAGTCGGACTGAGTTCTAATATTATCCAGAATATTGGTGCAATGCTCAATAGATTCTTCCTTGAATCGACTTAGTAGGGTCACTAGAAATGGTATGTGGTTGCCTTGAGCAAGCGTTCCTTTCATTTTGTGGTCGTATTCCTGCACATCCATAATGATTGTTGCGTTGCCATTGTCCACTGGGAGAGTCTTCATGTTCACGTACTATTGTGAGTCCTTGATGGCCGCCTGCTTCTCTTTGGTGGTATCAGTATTTTTTCTTCTCTTCTCCAAAATAGTTTGTTGCTGTTTATTGTCTCAGGCAGTTGAATTTCAAATTTTAGCAGCTTTGTCTTATTATTCCTCTAAAGTCCTTCTCTGATTTTGGCACAAGCTTTATAGATATTCTCGAGTATGTGGTCTTCCATTTCTTTCATCTATGGTAATTAATTTAAGGCCTTATGCATGGACCGAATGATACAACATCAATTGGTTCAAAGCTGGAGTGGTCTACAGGGAAATGCTTTTGAAAAAACGATAGTTTAAGAATAGTGGAAACATCTTTAGCAATCCAAGCGTGGAAGTGCCTACAATCTGGCAACCTTTAATAGAGCATACCAATGTTGGCACCAACCTCACGCTTGACTGCACCGGACTAACGGACGTCACAGGTAGTTTTTTTTCAAAGAAACTTCCACACATACTATTTATATCTACCATCTGGATTAATCCTGCGTCGGCTGTTTATAAATCAAGCTTGGCCATCGTCCTGTGGGCAAGCAGAAGTATGAATATTCTCTCCGATGATTTATTCCCATATTGGTGAAAGGTAAAGATCTGAGTCGTGGTTCAGATTGTTTAGTTGCCTATGCTTCTCTATACATTCGCGGATTCTTGTTTGGTAGAAGAATTGACTACATGCAAAAATTTTGGTTTTATCGAATAATATGTGATGTTCGGTTTCGCGATTGTGTTCGGCAACTTCTGATGAGTTGATTTGTAGTAGTCCTAAGGGTCTTTCATGTTATTGGGCCCTAGGTGATATTTTTCATCCGGTCTCTAAAATATATTCTTTGCCGTATATGCATGGAATGCTGTAAACGAAATTTTATCTTTGATGGATCGAAGATGTTGAGAGATTTTTGAACGAGTGGTAAATGGTTTTGACTTTATATTTCTTACGAACTTTTGATATGTGATCGGTAATATTTTAAATGTAAGGAAGAACCACAGTGGCAAATGTGGATTGCTTTTGGACTTATTTGGGAGGTTATGGTCAATGACCTAGTCAGGAATCGTAGCCTTATAATTAAAATTATATAATAATAATAATAAACTGTCTTTATTGATAATCAATATATTACAATATAAGTAACAATACAAGAATAGCGACATTCGTAATTTGTGCTCTTCCATGTAACCACACGAACAACAGCACCAACACCATAATTGTCAACAAAATACACCCCCGTATATACATCGTAAACAGAAGAAATAGACGCACATCATAAACTCATACGCTTTTGCTAGTTACGGGCGGGTCTAATAAACAATATTAACGTTTTTTTGAAGGACTTTATTGTGGCTAGGGACCTTATAGCACAAGGATTTTCATTAAATAATTTAACTGCGTTATAGAAAAAAGTTACCGAAGTGTGTCAAGAAACGCAATATCTTAAATAATGACGGATGTCTCCTGTCTGCAAAGTTTATCAAACAAGTACGACGGGGTCTTATTGGAGTTTAGTAAAAAAACAAAAGTGGCGAACTGATCTTTATATCGGTCCTCCAGCTTGAGCCAACCCGAATCAGAGAGGCATTGTGAAATATGGTCATACTTTCTGAGATTGTAACTAAAACGAATACAAGCATTCTGTAGTCCTTGGAGTTTCTCCTTATCTGGATTAAGTATAGCTGGCCAATAGACAATACTGCAATAAGAGTCATGGGATAAAACTGACATATCACAGAGTTTAAGTTTGATTTCTTTACTGAGAAAATGTTTATGAATATACAATATTCTCAACTTATAAAGGGATTTTTGTAATACCAAAGCAACATGCTTAGAAAACCACAAGTCACCGTCAAACCATAATAATAAATTTTTACACCCGTCTGAAGAAGGAGAGATAATCTCATCATTTAGTGTAATCTTAAAAGAGGCGGTTTTTACAATATCTTCCCTTTTATTATTTTATATTTATTTAATTATTTTATGTGAGCCGCAGATACCTCCGCAATTATTTTTAGATCTAAATTTATTTTAGTAGCGGCACTAGCCACAAAAGATAAATATAACTGAGTATCATCGGCGTATTGATGAAATTTACAACATTTAAGAAAATTAGAGAAGTCAGCTGTATAAACTGAGAACAAAATGGGTCCCAGAATAGTCCCCTAGGTAACACCCTTCTCTAAAGTAATGGCATCTGAATGAGTATTTCATATAACTGCCCTTTGGTATTTCTGACCAAGAAAATTTGTAGAAAAAGAAAGAGAAGTACCTTTTATCCCGAATAATTCCAGTTTAGGTAGGAGAAGGAAATAATCCAAGGTGTCGAACCGAACGCTTTGCTATAGTCCAAGAGTATGAGACAAGAGTTTAATTTAGAATCCGCTGCTCCCACTAAATCATCAGTAACATGAAGCAAGGCAAAAGTAGTGCTGTGAAGAAAATGAAAACCGAATTGAGTGTCTGGGAGGATTTTGTTATCGCATAGGAACTGACGAAGTTGATTAGCTACAATTTTTTCAATAATCTTTGAGATGGTTGACAGCAAACTGATGAGTCTAAAACCGTTAATGCTACTTGGACACTCTTTCTTTGGAACGGGCATACCTTCAGCCTGCTTCCATGAGTCCGGAAAAACCCCGGTCAGCAGACACAATAACATCTATTTTCTTTGAACTAATTAAATTCCAAATTTTCCTGTATAATACACTCTTATGCAGATATAAGACAATCCCGCAATAGGGAGCCATATATATAAGTCAATCGACCAAAAGAAAATTCTGATATTATTTCGGAGTTTCTGAACTTCTCAGATGGTATAATTATCTTAATTTTTAAAACCCGGTCTGTGCAAAATTTTCTTGTATTAACAGCTAGTATTCTTCAAATACTCAAACAAATTTTAATCTTTTTCGTTTAATGCTCTGTTAATTTTTTATGTTCTAAAACGGGTAAGAATGTCAAAACGAAGTAATAATGTCAGTGGCGGGGCAATTTTGTTCAACTTCGAAGTATTACAAAAAAACGTAATAACGATAAGTAACAAAATTTAATTTCGATTTTAAATTTCGTTTAGCATTCTAAATAATAAATTATCTTTTTGTTCCGTAAATTTTTGACAATTAGATCTTAACTAACGACCCGTAATGTTAAAAATGCTTCGAAAAATTCATATTTTTGTGCGTTTGATGTTCTTTTATTCATATTTCTGATTAGAATAAGAATATTGAAATAAATAAAAATGGCAATTACTCCCCTTGCTGACTATGTTAGAAACTCGAAAATAATTTCAGGCGTTTTCCCATGGCCGCTTGGCGTAGTAATTTGAAGGACTGCCTGTTGTCGGTATAGGATTTTCAAAAAATAGATATTTTAGCCGATGATTCCTTGATAAGCGATGTTAAAAAGTCCGGAAAAGCAGAGTTTTCAAGACAAAGAATTTTATTTTAATATATAAAAATATATTCACTCGATTGTGCTGAAATTTGGCAATGTTGCTTGATATATTAAAAAGCCAAGTCAACCCTAATAGATTAAAATGATTAAGTCCAGGGGATCCATAACATAAATTAGACTACAACAAATTTAAAATCTACCTTATCAAGTGTATTTTATCTCCTAGCAAGCATTTACGATTTCAGTTCTTAATTTTTCTGTGGTTACGTCTTCAGGTGTCCTGTGAAGTAAAGAAATAAATATAATAAAAACCTTCTAGAGAAATTTAGTAAAAATAAAAAAAAGGAGATGTTTAACCTCCATGTAGAAATAACTTTGTTCACTCACATGCAATAAATCTGTTTCTTGTGTCATGAAAAGTCTTCATTTCCGGACCCACGTTTATAAAAATTGTTTTTCATACTTCTTAACAAGAAATCGCCATCTAAAACTTCTTTGTTCGTTTTGGGGTAGCGGGTATATTTTTGGTATCAATATATTTGCCTCCTTTTATTTTATTAAGCAAATAAAAATACTGCTTTCCTAATAAATCGCTGAACGCTTGTAGAAAATGTCGGCAAGAAAAAAACCTAACCCATATCAATACCAATACAATAAACTCTGAAACCTAATAGAAATAAAACATTTCTCCAACTCGTGCGTGCCGGCAAAAAAATTTATTGCGCCAGGAGCGGCCGAGCTCACGCAATTAAAATCTCCGTTAAGGGGTTGATGTTGTTTCCCGTCCCCCATTTAGGGCAATTATGGAAGCCGCAAAACCCGGCTTTTAATTTTAAATTGCGTCGTGAAAATTCCGCGCGGGAGAAAGACCTCAAAAGGCGATATTAATTTTCCGGGAACGAAAGTGTGTGGCTTTACTTGGTCATTTCTCTTCGAGTCGTGTAAAAATGCACAACCCCCCTACTGTTTCCATTCCATTCCATCAACCATTTCGACTTTGACTAGTGTCACGTTTTACTAATTTTTGTTTTGAAATATTGTTTTCAAGGAATAAAAATAACAATAATAAACTTTATTTCACATTGTGTTACAAATACATTACATAAAAATAACATATCAAACACAAACGAAATCGGCGTTAAAAAAAGAAAAGACACTAGATTGTATCACCAATTTTATTTACCTACATTGTATTAATTAATCAGTAATTAAGGACTACAGAAAAAAGTCTTCTAAAGAGTAAGGTTCTAAATCTGTTAGTAACTTATAGTGAACTTAAAGAATTTCAGATTTTCAATTGCTTTTACATTATTTGGCAATTTATTATACAATCTCAGGTACATGTAACAGGGACTTCTTTCGGTTAAGGTTAAACCGTGAATAGGGTAATTTACATTCAAGGTTATGGTGTTATATCTGCAGCTCGAAGTTCCTTCTATTTTTAAAAAAGAATAATATTGGTTCATAATTATATAAAACGTACACGGTGAAAATGCCTTCGACTTTGAGCACTCCTCTGTAACTCTCTTTATATTGATTTTGTTAAGGTAAGAAGAGTCCTCTTTGGACCCACGAAAATTTTCTGCAATTAACCACAACCTCCCCAAAAATGATACTATACCTTATATAGGTTGTGACAATTCTAATTCCATAACAAACTGAATTTAATTTATTTAGCAAATAATCAATATGTTGAGACCAATCAAGACACTCGTTTATTTGTAAACGTAATAATTTAGTGCTCTTTACAATATTCATATTTTCTTTACCCATCCTTATGCCTAGTTACTTCTGGGTCTCGCCTTTTATAGAGTGATTTTATTAAAGCTATTTTCAGTTGGTCTAGCAAAACACCATTTTAAAAGGAGCCATTAATCAATAGGCAAAACACTTTACTAACAAATGGAAAAGAAATTTTCATTATACGAATTGGGAATCTCGTCTATTCCAATGTTAGGTTTTTTAATTTGTCCAGCAAAATCATCAGGTGTTACCGGTCTTAAAAACATGGAATTTAGAGGTATTTTATTGGAAAATGCCTTTTTTTTCTAAGTTTTCTAATAATTCAGGCACAATGTTTAACAGTTATTCATTACAATGATTTGAAATTTCATTTCATTTCATACTGTTTCTACCCAGAAACTCATTGCATATTGACCACATGCATTTGGATTTATTATCAGAAAGCATTAGCATAACCTCGTATGCCAGAGATCGTTCTGTTTTTACAAAATTATCATATTTTCTCTTAACAACTCTGTGTTCCTGTTTATATCGAGCAACTTTGCCTAGCCAAATCTAACAAAATATGAAGTTTTTCTTTTCGTTTCTTTAATATTATCGTTATCTTTGTGTGATTGATTAAATAATGTACAAAACAAATTCATGAAAGAGTTCAACTCTTGATGGGCTTCATTCCTTTTTGTTATAACTACATCCTCCCACTTTTGTTTTTTAGGCAGTTTTTTTTGCTTATTTTCTTCTGAGAAAATTCTTTTAGTCCCATGTGGTTTAAAATTCTTTAACGATAATGCAATTTTTAGGGCAGTATGATCAGAAATAAAAGCGTCCAATACTAGAGTGTTTCTGTATTCACAATTCACAAAAATGTTGTCAAAATAGCTTGCAGTATGTGGCATTACCTTTGTATTTTCAAAAACCGTAGACGAAATATTAAACGAAGAAGTTAGTTAGAAGAAACGTCCTGTCGTACTTCCTGAGCGAGGTCTATAAATTAACAAAATCAATAATGAATAATCAGTTTTTTCTTTTCATTCTAAGTGCATAATATTTCGTAAGTCTAATGTCACTCAAACTAAAAGCTAAAAAAAACTATATTAGTTCTGCTTTAGGTTATATATCAAGCTCTGGGAGCTCTTGTGCTACGATTATTGCGGGAAAACCGCTATTACCCTTAAACGTAGACAATGTAAGTATTTAGTGTCTCCATACTTGCAACCATCTCATTTTTATGAACGAGCAATTTCAGTTTCTGAAAATTATTAATTAAGAAAATACTTATTACGTCTTATTGTGTCGTGTTGTTATATATTTATTTAAAATCGGTGCATAAGCTTGTTTCTAGTGGCATCAATAAACGTAGAGTTAAAATCCTAGCCAGTCATATCGGAGCACACGGAACACCCCTTTATAAAGTATACAAGCACAACATACGGACACGAGTTAATGTTATGTACCTGTTTTTCTGGTTTCAATGATTACTTGTCCTCCCTTATATGGGAACATGTAACAGTAGAATCTCTACGCAAAAATGTACACGAAATCGATTCAGGGATTAAAAAAGTTGAATTTTTGTAGCAGTATTTCAAGCCGGAAATATTTAATAGAGCAACCATAAACGAATGACATTTTTGAGAGAATACGTGAAAAACCGGAATGATGCCTTTTTATTCATTCCAGAATTTTTTGACAAGGCTTGGATATTTAGTAAAGCGTCTAGAAAAAGCTGACAAGACGATTCTCTACAAACAGTTTGAAAAAAAAAGGAATATATTTATATTTCTTTTTTATGGAAAAAGTAGACTTTTTCTAACCTACGAACAGAGATGAAAGTTTTATTTTTGTAGGCACGGGAATTCCCAATTCTTCAATACGAATATACTTTGCGGAAAAAACTAATGCATTTTTTTTTTACTTTAATCAAAGTTGGACCTAGCAGTCTCTCATCGAGTGACTGCAAAAAGGGAATATTCCATTTCAGCCAAGTTTAATGAAAGGCCAGCTATGGATGTTAGTGAAGCAGCACTTACCACAAAAAACTGCCTTACCAAAACAGGTAATTCTTAAGTATTTTTCTTTGAATATGAAGAATCCAGAATGGACAAGTTAGCACTGGAAAATGGCCATTTGGCCGTTTTGCGAATTCCCCCCTTTTCATTGCCAAAACAAACCTATCTAATAAATATTTGTTTTCTTCCATATATTTGATGCGTTTCTTTGTGTCGGTTCATATAAATAAGCCACCGAACCAAGTTGAGATACCATAATAAGATATGGGCATTATAACAAAATAATAATATGTCCAGGGTTATTCATTATATTTTGACACCCACCTACAGGGTTAATTTTGAAAGACAAAAAAAAGTGTAAATTAAAAGTTAGCATTTTTGCTCTATTATCTTATGCAAATGTCAGAAAAAACAAATGACGATCGCAGATTCTCAACTGTGTCGGCATCATTTTTTTAAATGGAAGGGCCTATATATTATTAGGTTAACTCGTAGATCTTATTTTCCTGTTTTCAAAAATATATAATTTATTGACATTTTATTTTGCCGTTTTTGAGGTAATTCAGTTGAAAAATAATTATCATTCGATTTAGTGTTTAAAAATGGTCAAGTTTGCTTTGATAGCAACCATATTATCTAATTTTTCTAACAATGTTTTACTTTCAACAATTAATTAATTAAATAAAACTAAAGATCTGTAGCGTAAGTTAAATAACTTAAGACATTTCAAATGGGTTATACGCAAGAAGGAAAACGCCAAATAATGAAATTGTATTATTCAAACAATAAAAAAATCAATAATTAATGCTAAACATTTTCCCCTTAACCTCCATTTCTTTCTATACATCTTCTATACATATTTTCTTTCAATTTCCTATTAATAAACGAGGTGATAAAATCTGAGTTTTCTCTGTTTACATCTTGTGAAACGATATTAAGTCCTTCTCTTATCACTTGTACACTTTCAGGCCTATTATAATAAATTTTGTTTTTTAAGTATTTCCATAAAAAATGTCGCAAGGATTCAGGTCGGGAATGTTGGCAGGCCATTTGATAGTTCCTTGCCTTCCTATCCAACATCTATATTTATTTAGATAATCGGTAACCAGTTGGACATTATGTGGAGGTGCGCCATTTTGATGCCAAATTAAATTTAAATAATTAATAACTGCCACATTTTCTAATAACTGTTGCAAGGAAATTTAAATTTCGTTGGCCATTCAACGATCCTTCGTATATTGGTCCGACCACCATATTGCTGAACATACCATATATTAAATGACGTCCGTCCTTGGATTTTTACGGCCTGCATTTTGTGTGGATTATTGGTCGACCAAAAATGTTTATTCTTCCTATTAAATACACTTGCTGCACTTGCTGCACACTGCAAATATTATTTTACTTGGAAAATCTCCATCTTCTTTAGATCTTTTATACATTTCAGTGCAAAATTCGAGCCTCTGCCTTTTATGTTCATTGGTTAAATTTTGCACTGGAAGGAACTTATCCGGGTGAAATTTTTGATATTTTAGGGTTCGTTGAATTTTACTATAGCACTTTCCGGGTATAGAATATTCAGGATTTTCCAAAAAATATGAAACATAAAAATGAAGAAAGTAGAACTCAAAGTCATGATGTCGTTTTGTAATAGTATAATAATTTACATGGAAAGTAAAGTAATATATTGAGGTCTTCATTTTCTTTCTTTTGTTTTGGTCTTCGGTGTGATACTATTTCAGTCTTCAAATTGTTTAATTACATTTTTAATTGCATTTATTGAAATTTATTGAAATTTATTGAACCCTTGTACCTGGATACATTTGTCGGTGTTCTCTTTTAGCCCTTGCAACATTATGTCCGGGTGAATAATCTAATTTTATTATTCGGCGTTTTTCTTCTTCAATACAACCCATTTGTTAAGTTATTTAGCTTACGCTGCAGATCTTTAGTTTTGGTTAGTTGTCAAAAGTAGAACATTCTTAAAACAATTGCAAACATAGATAATAAGGTTGTTGTCAAGACAAACTTGACCATTTTTAAACAATATAGCTATTGTGCAGACATTGAATGATAATTATTTTAAAACTGAAATATCTCAAAAACGACCAGATGACATGTCAATAAACTGTATGTTATTGATGTTTTTGCATAAGATAATAGAGCGAAAATCCTCAAACTTTTGTATTTACCTTTTTTCTATCTTTCAAAACACGATAACTAACATCCACGTTGCCAAAACCCTTACAAAATAGAATCTTAATTTAGTTGTTAGGATTGCATTTCGGAATGTACCTACTTTAAACTAATGAATTAATTAAAATCGGAACACATTTAAAAATGGTAGCAAGACTAAGCTCAGACATACGGATTTGATTACGTGACGGAACTGCACAACTGTTCTGATTAGAGTTTAGAAGTAAGATAATCAGAGATATAAAAAAATAAAAAAAAAATATTTTGCAAAATTTGCATTTAATTGAAAATGGTCTTTCCACAACTCCCTCAGATTTGAATTAGATATCTCAGAATTATAAATTTTGTTTGGTCAATATTTATTTTTAATTTGTTGGAGTATAGCCATGTGAGATATGTATTCAAGTCTTTATCTATTGTTTTTTTTTTAATTCCTTCTCATTTTCGACTGTGTGAGTAAATAATAATATGGCAAATTTATAGTACTGAGATTTAAGGCTAGCAATTTGCAAACTAAGCACGTAAATGGAATAAAGTAGTGGTCCAACGGCAAAACCTTGTGATACTCAATAATTACTTTCCAATGTCTCGTTACGAAGGTTACATATTTTACTACATTGACTGCGCTCCTTTAAGTAAGATTCTAAATTACTATGGAATCTCCCCTCAAACCCATATTATGTTTTTTAGTAAAAATAATATCTTTTGGACCAAGAATTTTATCGCATAATTTACCAAGTCAAAGGTAGCAAACAGAGTGCTACTTTCTGGTAGGAAATTTATTTATTTTTTAAATTGGCTTCTTCCATTATTTTATAAAGAATACTTGTCAAACAAATTGGTCTATAGTGATCCATTAACTTTTGATCTCCAGTCTGAAAAATGGGACATACTTTTCATGTTTTTATTTCTCCTGGAAAGACTCCAGTAGTAAATGTCCTATTTGTTAATGATACAAACGTTTTTATCATCAAATTTATAGCCTAAACCAAGTCCATAACAGATACTTCATCACTTCCAGAGTAGTAGTGTAGTACTAATTTTAAACTTATTTTTGAATGGCGCTAGGTAATGTGCGTTGCATTGCATTGCATTATTTTTTTGTTAGTTTTACGGTGTAACGCGAGAGGGAAGGCGACAGATATTCTTATGATATATGGTTAGGAGGTTGGGTTTTTTTATTTGCTTTTTTATTTTTGGATTTTCTATGTGGGTTTTCAAGGGAATCCGCAATAAAAGGTTATTAAAATAAAGGCTCAAAGAAGTAATTTTTGTATGATTAGCTATTCTCGATATACCTAAACCAGAAGGAATAAGCAAACATGCGCCCAACTAAAATGGTAAAAAAACTCACACTCTGCTATCTTTGTTAGTCGTGATAACATATTGGCGATGTGTTGGTCAGAATGGATAGTTTCCAAGCATATATGAAAGATTTCGCCAACAAAACCAAATTAATTGAGGAGGATCTGGAGGATAAAATCACGAGTTCCATTTCAACATCGAACCCATTCTTACAGTTTAGGACTCATGAATACAATACAACTATGTCAATAACCACAGAAGAAGTTATCAAAGGCACGTCTTCCGGATTTTTATCTGTTTTAGATAAAATAAAGAACTCCACAAATAAGCGCGAACATCCTGCGTTACTTTACCAGTTTTACGGTTAACATTATGAAAATCCTTGTTTATTTTTGAAGCAGTTGGAGCAGTATTTTTTGAGTTACGACATTATAGAAAACTACGATAAGCTTAATTTTGCGATAAGTCGCCTTCGGGGTCCAGCATTGAATTGGGTACAATCATATCAGTCCTTCAACTTAAGTTATATCTTGTTCAAGGACAGATTTTCAAATAAATTTAATTCCACCGCTATAGCTCAGGCAAACTCCAAATTTTACGGAGAGGTGCAGAAGGACAAGGAACCTGTTGATATTTGCATTTCCAAGAAAGTTGTGCTTTTCCAACGGCTGGTTACAACTACTTCAGAAAAGATGAAGACTACGACAATCTTGATCTTAGGGCTGTTCTGCGCACTCCCTTTGAATATACAAGCACAGATTACCACAGTAGAAAGTGTTTTCCAAGAGGTAAGGCAAAATAGTGATATTGTCTATATGTTTCACGGTCATAATACCACTCAAAGGAATCATTCTAGTTGGGTTAATGTTAGTGAACCTTCCGCCCAATGCAGATATTGTAATGCTATGCATTTTCACAAAAATTACCCACAAAATCCACATCATAGGGAACAAAAGCAGTAAGAACGTGCCCAGAACGGTTGGTTCACACAGAACCAACCACAATTAGGTAAATTCCCCTATCAACGTAGATCCAATTTTCGAGGGAAAGCACCAGGCGTAATTTTTTATCTCGGGTATTAACACATTACCGATTAATCATATCAATTATATATCTGAATCAGCAGACAACATCATTCTTACCTATATTTTACCTCGAACATTTTCCCTACATGGTAAACCTGATCTGAACAAATACAATTTGCGTGTGCCTTGAAAAATATTACTTCTTCGGGTGCAATTACAATTGAATTAACCATTGACAACCTTAGAGTTTAACACCGCTTTCCAACTCACCTCTGAATTAAGCGAAGATAATAAAAAGAAAAACTTTATACCACTACTACTAAACATAACAATCGACTGAAAAAACAGAAAAAAATTCAGCAGCAAAAGACTATTTTAGACAACTTACTACAGGATATGCTTCAAAATAATATTATTTAATCTGTGATGGGAACTGCCGTTTCTGTGTGGATTATAGGCCTCTAAATGAAATACTTCAAACAAATTCAACACCTTCTGTACTCCCGATGGTCATCTATACCACTTTAACGTTATACCTTTTGGATGTAAAGGAGCTCCGGTAACATTTCAGAGACTCATGGTCGAGGCACTCCCTGGTTTTGTCGGTGATTTTGTGATAGTCTACTTAGATGACATTTTTATTTTCCGTCAAGATTTCCCATCACACCTCCAACATATATGTTTGATCCTGGAACTTTTGAGACTGCGTAATCTTCATATCTCAGCATCGAAATGCGAAATAGCGTTGGAAGAACTGGATTATCTTAGACACTACATTTACAAGGAAACCAATAGGCCTCAAAACAGACATGTGGTTGTAAACTACCCTGAGCCTAAGACAAAGAAATATTTAAAATCATTTCTGCGATTTGAATGTTACGTCGAACAACATAATTCTTTCGAGAATATTAAATCAGAGGTTGTTAAACCTTTGATTTTACATAGGCCAGATTTGAATAAAGAAATTATACTTCAAACTGATGCTAGTGATAAAGGAATGGAATGTGTTTGGTAACAAGAGGGAGAAAATTTAGAAAAAAGGATTGTTTCTTATGCGAGTGCCACTTTTACAAACACTGAGACACACTGTCATATTACCGGAAAATAATGCTTGAGCATTGTTTAGTCTATCAAACGCGTCAGGCATAATCCATAGGACAAACCACTTTTACTTCGTATGGACAACAGGTCTTTATTATGACTGGATAATAACAAAAAAACAAAAATAAAACTCACTCGATGGCCACTGCCGCTACAGGGATTTTCTTTCAAAATTGAACATGTACCTGGGAAAAACTTCCTGATCTGTTATCCCGGTATCCGCAGGAATTTCATGGTATTGATTAAGACATGGAAGAACATCTCTGTATATATTTATAAAAATCATTCCTCCAATAATAAATTAGTAGTTCTCCCAGAATGTGTCTATCAGCAGTTGCACATCCTGGAAGAGATGAGACAGTCAGGGCGACGAACCAAAGGTACTATTGGAAGAACATGAAGAAAACCAATGGCAAATATATCGAGAAATGCCGGGTTTGTTTTTCGATCAAGACTAAAGAATGCTTCCTTTCGACCACATACACCTGCCAAGCCATGGGACGTCATTAGCGTTGATGTTTTAGGTATTTATCAAGGAAAGGTCATCAGTATATTTTTTTAGTGAAAGATGTCTTCACTGTTTGGGTTGAAGCCAAATCGTACAGGAAGGTCGATGGAAAAGAAATTATAGAATTTTTGGTACCGGAAATATTATTTCGATATGAAACACCGAGAAATATTATCTCACACAAAGGCCCCCAATTTCAAAGCGACGTTTGTGTAGACAAGTGAAAGAAGAAATGTATTAAAAGAAATGTATTAAAGCTTTTTATAGACCCATTTAGGACCCACCAACTATTTAACGGCAAAAGCAAGAATTGAAACAACACTTAAAGTGTTGTTAGTGGATCAACCCAAACGTGATTGGCCACTTTTTCTTGGTGACGTTTTGTTTGAACTGAAAAAAAGTTAACTCCCAGTATGGTCCTACCAGGATACGAACTTTCTAGACCCAAGGACTGGATTTACAACCTATCAATTTAAAATATAATTCCTTCGATTGAGACATAAGCGGAAAGATATCTTGGGTAATCAAATCCGATATCAAGATAAATACGCCCCGCAGCCGTCTAGAGTTCCACTAACGTTGGATGTAGGCACTTTAGTAGATAGCCACCAACTTTAGCCCCCTTTTGATGCTAAACGTTGGATGTAGGCACTTTAGTAGATAGCCACCAACTTTAGCCCCCTTTTGTTGTTAGTATTAAACCTACGAAATTCTAAGAAATGATAAGATTATATGCGTCCATATGGATGATATTAGACCATCATGGTTTGATAAGGATACAGCTTTCATGAGTCATGAGTCATTGCTTCAGCTCTCACCTAAACATATTGTCGAGTTTTTCAATTTGACATTCTCGTCTTCCGAGGACGAGCAGAAAAGCTTAAGTTCGAATGGTGAACTGACCTCAGAAGGAAAGCCTGATGGGACCAATGACGCAATTGCACAAGAAATTATCCTGATTAAATCAACCTCTTGCAGTAACGGGGACAACTCCAAAAAAGCCATATCTGGGCTTCCAAAAAAAGAAGCCCCAGAAAATTGTGAAGCGAGTCATGATTTCAAACTACCATCTCTTATGAAGAGGGAAGAGGTCCCCCAGAGCGCTGAATGTTCGCAATAAATGTAATTGTTGCGACTAAGTAGAAACCCTAAAATGGATCTGTGTGGACGGTATCTGATTTAATTTACATTGCTTTCTTAATCATTACAATTTTGTGGCAATTTTGAGTTATAAGAATAGCTTTGTAATAATATTGTATGGTATATGTATATTTAAGCCGCTTTTCCCTGGCATTGCACCTTTTCGGAAGGGGGTAAGTGTTGTAGTATTAATTTCAAACATATTTCTTAAAAGCGCCATATTACGTATGTCCACGAATGAAGTAGATAATAAGACAAAAAAAGACTAAGAAATGAAAGGTATGCTTTTTTTACAGGGTACTAAACAAATGCAAATATATATAATTTTCTATTATGGAATTTAATGGACTTTTTGATAACACGTGTAACAGAAATCCTCATTGCACATGCTGGAAAAGTATTTGTCAGACAAGTTGAAAGAATTGCCTCTTCAGTATTCTTCATTGTACCCCATATATGAAAGAATGGCTCCATAGTTAATTTGGTAATCGATGGATAGACAAATGTGGTTGAATTTTACGGCCACCTAGCCTCCATTTGGTAATTTGCGATACGTTCGTTTGTCGGCGTCTTAAACAATTAATATATTAAAAACCCATTGAAGATGCCAAAAAAGTTGTGAAGAAGAGAATATTAGAATCAGTATAATCAGTTTCTTTGTAAACAATAAGGACTTTTATCACGTTTTGATTTTACTTAGAAAAACGTGCAGAAATATTAAATTATATCCACTTATTTGTTTTAATTTCAATATGCCATATATAAAATGTTTTTCATTGAATGAAACCGTTATTCTGTGACAATTTTCTGCAGCCCCATAAATCTTGGAATTATAAATAAGGTGATTGATAAAGGCAATTAAAAATATTTTGCTTTTAATTCGAAATTTTAAAATTTTGAATTTCTGCAATCTGCAACGCATAATTTGCAATGTAAAACAACATTTATATTTAACATTTTATGTTTGAGCTGTAAAAAGACAAATTTTATATTTCTGTATTTTTCTCGTAGGCTGTAAAGCAAATAAATTTTTTTGTAAAGAACATCTATTTCCGGATCTTTCACTTCACAAGTTTTAGCTTAAGTTTTAGCTTTAGTTTTCTTTTTGATTTTTTAAAGTTCTGAAATCAAGTATCACCTCACAATTACTGATCACCCGGTACTTATCATATTCATCCCGGCTTTAGGCATTGCCAATTCAATTAAACGGAGAGTACTTACCGATATTAGCAAGCTGGGTTTCAACATAAAATGTCACAATTCTCGAATTACGAAAATTTATTTTTTGCAACATGCTTGAGGTGCCGATTTAATATTTACCAAATTTATAGACAAACTAAGCTCTGCCAGTTTTTGCCTTTCAGCAAGCTTTACAGAAAATATTTTTCTGTATACACATCCTTAAACTTGTAGAAAAGGTACTTTAAGAATATTTCCACTGTTGATGTTATAGTTTGCCGACTAGGCAATAAAAAGTAGCCTAGTTTTATGCTGTGTTAATGTTACTAAAATAATATCAATTTTTGATGATCGAACCTAACATTTGTATAGCAAACAAAAGAAAATCGAATGTCATTCCTAAGTCGGTAAAGTGAGCTTCAGGCCATAGTTCAGTATCATCAACTTAATAGTCAACGCGAATAATTTCTGGTTTTTATAGAGTACGGAACGACAAAAGCATTTGAAGGGATTGAGAGTTGCGTAGTTGCTATGGCACCAAGTGCAAGCAATACCCGTTCTAGCGTAAATCAATGTAATATGCTACAATTTTCGAAATATTTTTTAATTACGAGAACGTCAATTGTTTTGAGGATGCTATTTATGAATACTAAAAAACATAGAATGCCCAGAACAATCCCTTGAGGAAACACTCTACAGGGCGCCCGCAAAATGTAATTCATTTGCTAAAATCTGATCTCAGGATTCGGATAGAACAAGAAGTTGGGATGCGAATGATATATCCGCGATTATTTTTGTACTTAATCTAAGTAAATGTAGAAACATAAAACGACTTACCTCGTAGCTGTCGCCGTAGTAGAATTTAACCGAAACCAAGATCACATGACCGACCGCGGTCACGCTGCCTGCCATGATACACCATCGTAGCGGCAGGGGTAACATGGCGTAGGACACGAATACGGTGAAGAGGACGTACCACACCAAAGCCTCTTTAACGCTGAACCCGACTCCATCTCCGATTAAACCTTACATAGAACAACGAAGATCGTTTTAAATAGCGTTTTCTCAAATGCGGTAGAGTTTGACTCAAACTATACAAGAACGTTCGCCATTAACATTTTAGAATGCATACTAAGATTAATAAAATATTTTATATTAAATAATGATATTGGTGCTAATAAAAAATACGATGACACTAAATATAAACGAAATGTTAAGAATTATCTAATTAAGTATGTTTTTATTCAAAACATAATTTTGTTTCACTCTCAGAGTTAAGATTAATTACAATGTTATTTCGTATGCAAATATAAGAATCTTAATTTTTTAAATTGTACCTAAACTAGGAGCGCATTTTACTTAATGTCACTAATGTTCCATATTTTTGCCGGACAGTTTTTACTGAATTTATTCATTTAAATGTCAAGTAGGTAATTAAATCTACAAATGCGCAATCTATTTTTTATCTATACTTAAACCGATTTTTGAACAAATGGTAAATCCCCATTCTGACGTTACATTTCTTAATAACTTTTTATTTGCTGATTTTTATTTTATTACTTTATCTTGTTTAACTGTATATTCCAAACAAAATTTTTAAGATAAGTAAAACAGACATCATTTTGCCATAAAAAAAGGATATGCTGCTAATTTTACGCGGTTTTAAAAATTTTTTATTTACAGCCGTCCGTTTTCAGACTCTGATAGTTTTAAGAGGCAATATGATTAATAAAACGATTTTTTCTTATTTTTGCAACCCCGAGAAAAAACAATGATTTCAAATTTAACAAACAAACAAATTGAAAATGAAAGAGAAGCTAGAACACCGCCACATATTGACGAAATAGTAGTGAAAATACTGAGAACCAACGAATCAGGCAAACCAGCCGAAGTTTTTGATCCGTTCACATCTAATCGGTGTTTTAAAGAAAGTGTTCCCCAACCCTGCAGGTGAACAGCACACTAATGAAGATATGATTTCGGAGTTATATTTGAGTCCTGTTTATGACTAATTTGCTAGTGTATAACAATGTACAACAATGGCTGAAAGTTTTATTAATTGCCTTGAGTTCCTTTCTAGATTGTCATAAATTAAACATTTGATTTCTAATCTATTAGTATCGACAGTATCATGGCAGATGAGAGGCATTTTTTATAATATATACGTATGTAAAAAAAAAGTCATAAATTTACAATGACTTAATTACCGTGACAGAGGAGCATGTGGAGAGAGTGATATGCAGAACCAAGTTAAACGTAATAGGTGTTAACGGCATCGATCTAGAAATACTTTCTTTAATTACTCCTCAGCTGGTGACATTTATTATTAACCAATGTATTATTGCCTGCAAATTTGTATCCCTCTTGCCTAATATAATACCCCCATTCCTAAGACGACTTCACCATCTTAAATCTCTCATTTTCGCCCATTAGCTTTCTGTGTGTAATATCTAAAATATTGGAGGACATTATATACGATCGACTTAATAAACAAGTTGCGTATTTTCATCATTGATTTCTATAATCTCTAAAGCCGATATTAAATGATTCCAAGACGCAGGTTGTTAATTTTGGTAATTAAAAGTACTCACTTAAGAACTGTACATTCTTGTAAAATCTTTGTTTATGATTCGATTTTGTTTTTTTTTGTTGGATAGATCTTTGAAAAATACGCTAATGCTTTGTTTTGCTTATTGCTTTAACTTAAAGTCATAGCCAACTGAGACTATTTAACAAGAGAGGGAAGAGAGAAAGAGAGAAGAGAGAAGTACTATTAGGATTTTTTTTTAAAATGAATTGGCAACGAATTCTTATTCAGGAGTACTTAGAACTCAACTATACCAATTTTTATAATGTTTTAATACAGGGTGGTAAACTAAAACTAAAACCAAATCTAATTTCCATGAAGTTAGAATACTGGGTGGTCAAAATATCGAGGGCGCCTAGCATTACTCCTGTAGAATGTTGCTCAATTTTGATAATTTTGATAATTTACAGTGTTCGAAGTGTTTTCGGAGCGCGAGCATTGAAGATGCCAAGTGAGAATTCCAGTCGGATGCAGGATTTGCAGGATTCCAGTCGGATGCAGGATTCCAGTCGGAGTTCAACGAGCGAACGGATGATATCCCGGAATATAGTGTCATCATATATATATATATATATATATATATATATATATATATATATATATATATATATATATATATATATATATATATATATATATATATATATATATATATATATAATCAAAATTGAGCCACAAACATTCTACAGGAGTAACGCTCAAACGAGGCGTCCGCGATATTACCAGCACCCTGTATCAGAACTACTTCATGGAAATTAGTAGGTTTGATGCAGTCCTGAATAAGAATTCGTTGACACTTTGTTCTTAAAGAAATCCCTAACAGCCCTCCTCGATATTTGACATCAAAAATTGGTCCCAGTCGGCCATGATTTCAGGTTTATGTAATAACAAACATAAGTGCGTTTTTGAGAGATCTATCCAAAAAATCACCAAAATCAAACCGTAATCAAAGATTTACAACAATGGTACAGGCTTAACCGGGGGGCAAACGATATTTCAAACACCCTGTATTGAAACATAAAAATTGGTGTAGTTGGGCCCTAAGTACACCTGAATAATAGTACTCTTCTCTCTCTTTTGTTAAATAGTATCAGTTGGCCATGACTTCAATTTGAAGCAATAAGCAAATAAGGTTTTAGTGCATTTTTCAGAGACCTATCCAACAAAAAAAAAATGAAAATTGAACCATAAACAAAATTTTTATTAGAGTGTCTAGTTCTTTAGTGGGACACACTATATATAAATACTACTTATCTACTGACATTAGACTCAAATTGTGGGACTTTCTCATACTCTTTCAAAAATTGCAAAATACCCTTCATGACATACAGCTATGATTTGTGGTATATTCTTTGTTGTATTTTAATATAGGCTATTTAATGCAGAAAAAAAAACTCAATATAACACCGTGGAAGAATAAAACCTGTAAATGAAGAAAGCTAAAGATTGAAAATTTGAGGGAATAATGTAAATGTGATTTTTATTTTATTACTATTACTTTACTTTACTTTTTATTATTTTAAACTCTAAAAACTGTCAAGTTTTCCTTATGAAAACCCAAGACTTTCATCTCTACTGCCACGGAAAGTAAGTCAGCGTGTTTAATTTTTAAAGAAATACAGTGAAATTTACATATCAAAACGTAGGAACGTAGTATTTTCAGACCAAACGTGGATATTTTCCACTCGAAGTGCATACTGGTTGTTGAATAAACTTTATTTCACGTGCAAGTTTAATTTATATATAATATTTAAAAATGGCTAACAAAAAAAGACAAATTTGGATGCTCCGCCATTAAACGGTATTAGGCAACGAAGCGTTTCGTTCAAGAATTGCAAACAATCAGCTTCATACGTGGCTTGAAACACAGAATCAAAATCCTTAATAAATCATGCTAAAATCGAAAATTCCTTTAATGGCAAAGTCAAGTATTGGGTGAATATGGCCATGAGGTTCTACACATTCTTCAAATCATTACCAGTTTAACGCAATAGAATTAGTATGGGCTGGAGCAATATGTATCTAGTACTGTAATAAATCCGTACAATATAGAGAATATTTAATACGGGACTAGTAGAATCGAGAACGAGTACTGCATGTCGAATTAGTAGCCATGATCATTCTTCCATTCGAGGAAAACTTACAATCATACATTTTTTGCCTATAACATTACATAGTGCTTTCCGTTACATATTTTAGTCTTCTATTGTGTTTTTTATACATAATCTCCTGGACAGTCCTCAAACCACTGTTTCCGCTACTGCTTAAGGTAGGCTGGCTATTAAATTTTCATTTTATTCTTTGAATTAATTATTTTAGATATTTGCTAACATAAATTGAACTGTTTACTAATAAAATTGGCATTTTCGGTACAGAAAGCGCTGTAATTGAAGCAGTTTTGGAGATGCTCGAAAGCGTCATTTTGGTCCAAAAGGATTTTATAATTTTAAAAAGTAAAAATTTTTTGCCAATAAGTTGACAAGGCTTTGCTAATATAAATTCATTAATCTTTGCTTTATTTCTGGCTTCCAAGGTAATAAATTGGTGAGAGTTACCCATTGTTATCAAAATTATTTTCATTCTCAGTTACTTTAAACAAAAATAAAAAAAACTACTCCACTTCACTGTCTTCAGAATTAAAAAAAAAAACTAAGATGTCTTCATTGTCGTCTTCTTCGACGGTACTACAAGTAGTCCAACGTCTCAAATATCACATATCTGTATTGTCATCCAAACTTCTTAGGTTACCCTTTCTGTGTAGTTGGCATAATTGGAGTAGTATTTTGTGGCGTAAAGATTTGACATGCTCGTTCAGGTATAATTTTGATTCATGGTAATGGTTTTTGTCTACAATGCTCCATATTTCATTCTGCATGGTAATTTAAGGGAAGTCAATGTTTTTTCTTTTGATAGCTTACGTTGTGCATCACTATCAAACTTTTTGGAGAAAACTTTCGTACCAGCTGATTTTTAAACTAATTTCCAAAATTTTACTTGTTCATATTGTCATTATAATTTCCGTTTTTTAGTCCACTTTTAAATATTAAATTGTTCCCGTTAATAAATCCTTCCTCTGATGCAGCGTGAATCGCAATATATCGTTTTTTTTTAGTAATTGTAGACAGTGTTATCCTGCCATCTGTTTCTAAACAAACATTTACTAAAAACGCAAGTCTCGTCAATAAATGTGGTGGTATAAAATCACCTTCTCCTAAATTTTGATTTTTGATATATTCCCACAAGATATTGATTCGATGTGAGGTAAATCGATCACGTATTTTATTTGATTTCTTCCACTTAAAACCAATACTTTTTACGTATTTTCTTAACGAGCTGATGGAAAAATTGAAATATTTATTTGTCTCCTTTAGTATGTTAACCATAGTATACATTGTAATATATTCATTTTTCGCAGACATGCAGTAGATGATATCTCTTGTTTTGTTCTTTAAGTAATCTTTAGTTCTTGTTTTTAGCTCTTTTTGTTTCTAAGAGGAGATCAGTATTTATGATTGTTGTATGGCTATCAATTTTCAATTATCATGTTGCGGAACGATTTCATTTTTAGCTTGATCTTCCCAATTGAAAAAAAGACAAGATATTCAAAACTATTAGCTGTAATTGATAATTATATCTGCGGGGCATCTCACAAAAGTTTATAAAGAGTTACAACAATCAATTTTAACGAATATATTTTGAAAGGCACATATTTTAAATCGGCATTGACTATTCTCATAGAGTTGTGAAAATTAAAAGAATAGTTGGAATAAATATGAATCTGGAAAAAAGTAAAAGTAGTGTCAGGACTTAATTCAACCAATACTATCACCTCTATTGGGATACAAGCTGGGATCATAACGCAAAGTCAAGCCAAAGAGCAAAAACAGCAACCTATTTTGAAACAGCCTGCAACCCAATAAATTATGAACCTGATTTCCTGCAATTAAAAATAAGTCAACAAGAAAACTTAGAATTATATGAAAATGAGTCTTGTAATACAATATACCTTACAACTTGGATCTAAATAAAGCACACAGGCAATGCAGACACAATGCACCAGGTTCTGACACTGTTTCCAATGATATGCTGCAAAATTTTACATCACATGATAAACAAGCACTGCTAGAAGTGTACAATTAATTTTATAAAGAGAATATCGACCCCAATTCCTGGAAAGAAGCAATAATGATTCCCATCGCTAAATAAAACGCAAAACAAATTAGAACTTTCAAGTCTTCGACCAATTAGCTTAACCTGCTGCATGGGCAAACTGCTTGAGAGAATGGTGAACAACAGAACTACCTAGAGGATAACAAGCAGGGTATAAAAAGAAACGATTGGCGATCGAGCATCTAGTACCGCTTGAACATCACATATAGGAAGTCTTCAGAAAAAGAGCGCACTTGGTATCAGGATTTTTTTATATAAATGGAGCTTTCGACGTGACTTGGAGTTTCGCAGTACTAGATAAACTGAAGAACCTAAAAAACGCCTCCATAATTTATTAAGTCGTTCCTCTCAAACGCTCAGAGTGCGTGATACTTACTCTATATTTAGGGTACTGGAGCACAAGGACCAGCATTTAGCTGTACATTATTTGCAGTAGCAATCAACGATATATATAGAAGAATAATTACTATAGGTCCACAATCTTCAACAGTCCTAAAACAGTTGGGGATATCATAAAAGTGCTGCAATCGGCTATTAATGTAGTAATCCGAGATAGAAAGAAAAAAACTAAACATGTGCACTTTTATTGACTAAGAATACCTCATTATGATCCACTACTTTATTTAAAAGGGAATATCACCATTTTTAGGACTGGTTTTTGACAGCAGACTTAATTGGCCAAAGCAACTTAAGAAACTGGCCACTAATTGTAAACAATGGGGAGCAGATCCGAAAAGTTTTCTTCAAATATATAAAGCTATCATTCTATCAAAAATCGACTATGGCAGTATCGACAGTATGATCAGTATATTCATCTGCGAAAAGAAACTTACTAAATTTACTAGATGGTGTTGAAAATATGGGAATTAGATATTACTTGGATGCTTTTTAAACAACATAAATACAGAGCCTCCCCTTTGTATCTGGATTAAAGGCACTAAACATACGAAGAAAAGTAGCGATGACAACATATAACGATTGTAAAAGCATATCCAAAAAAACCCAACAACACGTCCTTTATTAGCAAGATATAGAACGCGTCTCAAAAAAATTGAGGCTAACCTACAAAGAGATTGCAAATGTGCAATATATAGTTTACAAATACAATAACATCAAACAAAATCAATTTTTGAAGACAATTTGAAGATGGAACAGATTCGCACACTGACATATTTAAAACAAATTATTTATTCTTTTTAAATGGAACATTCTGTATGTTTTTAACTCTATCCTTCGTGAATTATCAACAGAACAAAAATGGTCATATACGATATTAGCCTAAAATTGAAAATTACCAATTTATCAGCAAATTTCTATTTTAGACTAGATGGCTATCAATGGTTGCGAAATAAAGCTCTATTTTCCATTTATTGTTTTGTTTGAGCGTAAGAAAAATAATATCACCAAGACCAAGTCTTCATTTAATATAACAAACGTTTCATCTCCTTTTACCAAAAACGGTATCACTATTTCGAAAGATTCGATAAAAGCTGTTCGAAACAATGCGAAATAGAAAAATAGTTTTAATATGTTAATTATTAGGATTTTTATATCAATTGTTTATCAAAATTTAAATTGATTTTACTGTACCACTTATTCAAGTTATTGAAGAACGTGGTGGTGCTGTTTTTTAAAGCTTTGTTATTTTCATGTTGCTTATGCTCAAATAAAACAATAAGAGCAAAATGGAGTTTTATTTCGCGACAACTCATAGCCATCTAGTCTAATAAAGAAATGTGCTGATAATTTTTAGACTACGATTGCATGTTTTGTTCAGTTGTTTTAAGATTTCAATATCGTAATCAGTAGAAAAAATGTTACCAGGTTGCCAATTTAACCGACTTTGCATCTCTACTCATAACAAAGTTACCAATGTATACTTACGCATACTTGTTAGTTGTAATTAAATCTGATGGCAAAGTTTGAAGTCATTAATAGTTTCATAATTTTTGTGATTTGAGAATGCTTATATTTTGAATTTGAAAACAGTATTGTGTCTTACTAAACATCATTTAATCGAAAACATTGTAATGAATGATTATTTCACAGCATAAAGGTTTCAAAGTGAAATCCAGACCTTCCTAACCCATTTGAAACTAGCAAATCGATTGCGCCGGGTCTATGTCGAGGTTTAGCGGATTTATTTAATTGGAGCTAAAGCTTTAGTCGCTGGTTAGACGCAAGTGCTCTAAGCTAACAGCCGAGGACCTAATAAATATCAGAAACTTTGCGACAGTGTATGTTCCAGACTTATCCGCTTAAAACATTTCACATTAGCCTGAATATGCATCTCGAACTAAACCATTAATCATCGTACACAGTGGTTATCGCATTTTTTAAAGCTTTTCCTGTCTGAAAATTGACTGAACTCCTTCGAACAATATCAAATCCCCTCAGGATTTTTCTGGAATGGTTGTTAACTAACCTGTCAAAATTACTCAATTTGCCGCAGTTTACCGACGGATGTCGTATCCAGCATCCCCATCTAAACTTCGTTACAGCCAAAGTAATTTCGTAAAACTTTCGCCAAAGCACTATGTATACCGTGCGGATAGTTTAGGTTTAGTTTGCGATCGAATTTAATTGGGATATATAAATCTCGTTCTACATTTACCTCGAAGCAACCTTTGTCAATGATCCGGATCCATGAAACTCTCAGACCGGTATGGTATTAAATCGCTATTGTCAACCGAAACTAACTAATCGACAAACCAAATCAAAAGCATACATATTTATATTGCCAGAATCTTTTTTACGTCGGCTTTCTCCAGGATGGAAATTTTTGTTCATGCTGCTGGTTGTAACGCGAAATTACCACGATGATGCTGTAATTTTTTGTATTACAATGAGAAAGGAGGTTGTCGTATTTTAGGACGTTTAAGATGATACTTAATGTTTCCGGAACAGGAACTTTTCATCCCTTCCCGGTATGTATTTAAGGTGCGTACAGAGCAATCATTCGATCAATTTCAGACAGCACTCTGAAGAAGCCAGCAGCATGTTTGAGAGTCAACACCTGACTCAGGAAAAATACAGAAGTGTACCTGCGATATTGAACAAGATAAGATAAAAAGAAAAAAATATTTTCCTTATCGAACCAGATTTTTCCTTTTTTGAATAAACTGAAAAAAAAAACTTAAAGAAGTAATTTTTTCTACTCCTGTCCGTAAACTACCTAATTATACACCGATCTAGAGTGCGGGAAGCGTCACTTTACATGTGAGTTTCTCGTCCCACGGATCCAGCCACTTCGGACATTTCCGGGATATTACAGCACGAGTTTGGGAGTAATCAGATGTTTTCGGACATTTTACCGCACGGCTTGTATTTTGACGTTTGTCAATTCTGACGGTCATGCAACACGTTTTGCAAACTTTTTAAGTCACTCGTTTATTAAACACTCCCTCCGCTCGTGCCAAATAAACTCGTGACTCAAATGCCGTTTATCACACTTGTTGCATAATATACTATTTTTTACGCTTTTCTGTTCAGTATCTTCCGACATTTCTGGGATGTTGCGCACTGGTTTGGGAGCAACCGGATATTTTCGGAGATATTAAGGCATGGCTTGAATTTTGACGTTTGTCAATTCTGACAGTCACGTCAGTAAATGTATATGTCTTGTTTTGAAAAAATGTATCCCAAAAATTAGCGGTTTTAAAAAAATTATAGAATGCAAAACGTTTAATAAGCTTTTTAAGTCACTTCGTTTATTAAGCACTGCCCTGCACCTGTGCCAAATAAACTAGCCATTTGCCACCTTTCTTGCATAATATACTATTATAAAATATAAACAAATGGAAATATTATACTGGCTTTGAATATGGTTCGTTTGTTAATAATTGAAAGTACAGAGGAATACCTTCCCATTACGAGTTCCATACCTTTAATCACTTGATCCTCACCCTTATAGAGTTATAAAGACTGCATATACACTTTAAAGATTTGGCCTATCATTTTAAAAAATTTACTTTTAAAATAGCTATTTTAAAATATTAATTAAGAAAATTTGTGAGCTGTAAGTTAAGGTTTTCGAACGAAGGATCTCGTTTTTAAAAAACACCTTTTTTGTTTTACAAACAGAACTACGAGGTTTTATTTAACCCGTTACAAGGAGAATTAAACACAAAGTACAAAGTTCTCATATATATAAAGTTTGTATGCAAGCGTCGCGTCGCAGATACTGGGAATACTGAAGCTAGCATTTCATCAGCATATTCTATCACATAATTCCTCCCTCCGAAGTGGAAAACAACAGGGACGAAGGGTTGTTTTCGGAAGACTGGTCGTTCTTGGTTTTCTTGGAATCTTGCAGCAAATGGCTCTTGTAGATTTTCCATGCTATAACTATTAACAAGGTTAAAATAAACATCATTCCTGTTGAAGTGACTGGATGAATTTCATAAACAATGTCGGGGATCGATGATTTCGCAGCTTCTCGTAGTTTTTTCATCGTATTGAGATCAATCGATTGTAGTTGGAGTGGCTGGTACTTCATATCGTGATGTTCCATATTTTCAATTTTAATGGGTGGCAGTGAGAATGGGTTTGCTTTAAAAATTTCTTCTTTATTCCAAAGCGCAGTATTTTGGGTACTTATACCGCAATTATATGGAACATTGATTAGGCAGGCTTCTTCAATAAAAGCTATCTCTTTGTTTTGACAATTCATTTGTAATTTAAGTTTCTGTTCCGACGGTATTGTCAAAACAAATCTACTAGTGATTGGTCGTATTATATGCGTTGAAACATTTACATTGACTACGTGGCAATTTTTGTTTTCCGCATATTTAATCACACAATCACCGATGGGCTGGGTAAGTTGATTTTCGCAAACGTAGGTGTCTTCAATGATTGGGCAGATTGATTCTTGATATTGTTGCATGTCAGTGCCCAATATTAGGTAGGGTAAATTAGATGTAATTAAGGAGTGATTCACAGGTACTGGGAACAGGTGGAATATTTCAAAAATTACTTTCAAAAATTATTTTATCTTTTGTAAATTTAACTTGTAAGTTTGCTAACTGATAATAATTATTTTCAAAAATTAGAATTTGATCATCACCATAGAGAATAGTCAATTTAAAAATTATTTGTTCTAATTCAGCCGCCGACATTACTACAGGATGTAATGTGTTTAATTTCGCAAATGTAATGGCATTTTGTAAATTATCCAAAAATGTTTAAAACTTTGGCAATTTAGAATTATTTGCATTAGTGTATTTTGAGCTTTAATTAAAGTAGTAATGTCAGTAATACTTTTATTTGAATTATATTCAAAAATGTCTATATGTTTTTTAATAGCTTCTTGATTTTTCAGTAGAAGTGTTATAGTATCATTATAGTTGTCAATCAGCTGTTGAATCAAGGAGGTTTGCTTTTTTAGCTGGATGTCAGATGAATGTTTACTACGTACAAGTTCTGTGATAATTTTATCATATTTTTGTCCATCCTCTGAATCGAGAGTGCCAAAAAGCCATTTCGATAATTTACCTATAACATTTATTAAACCTCTTTTTGTACGGTTATTAGGTTTTATGTTACCAAGTTTAAATTTTACTTGTGTAATTAAATATCGAACATTATTAAGTAAATTTTTTCCATTAATATAGTGTACATTCTGATAATTATGTTTATTTTTATAGTTTAATGATTTTGAGATTACAGCGTAAGCGTATTCTAAATTACGTAATTGATCAAAAAGTTGAGATGTTTCTACAAAATGCAAAAATGTAGGTTGATGTTGAATTATTCGAGCATTTCCTAAGCGGAAGGGGAGAAGTGGGTGTTTTAATTGGGATAACTTCAATATCATTATTCGCTATCACTAATAACAGCGTAGCTGCAAGAAGGAACAGCGTTGTCCGGTTCATTAACCTGCGAAGAAGAAAAAGCTTTAGGTTTTTGGATCTGAGATTTATGAATTATTTTTTTATTTTTTGTAATAATTTTATTCCCAATATCTTGATCTATAATAACAGGTTTTCTTCGGGGTTTGTCCTTACTACGTTTTGCTGTTTTGTCAGTAACGTAAACCTTTGTATTTTGTTTCATTTCAGGTGGATTTTCTCGTTTTTCGTTTTGTTTTTCATTTAAACGTATTTTTGTTTCTAACGATGTTTCGTAGATTTGTCGATAGAAAGTTTTTAGTCTTTCACGTCTATCTGCGATATAATTATTTACAATGATTTCATCCGTTAAATCAAAGGGATCTAAACCGTTTACTTTTCCATTAATAACGTCAAAAGGTTTTTGTTTTGTTACGCTATGCATTGATGAATTATAACCTATAATGGCGTATTTTATTAAATTTTTAGGGGCTTCTTTAGGTTCTTTTAATTTTAGTACCCTATATAGTTCAACAAGAGTAGAGTGAAATCTCTCTATTGGACTATTACTATTAGAATTGCCTGGAGTTGTAAAATGAATTGCAATTTTATGCAATTTACAGAAATCTAAAAGCAAAGAAGTTTTAAATTCCGTACCATTATCACACGTTATTTGTTGAGGTAGGCCGTGATGACTTATAAAGGTCGCTAAACCGTCTAAGATAGCAATTGCTGTGCAAGCGGGTTCTAACGGATAAGCTTGGGCGTACCGTGAAAATACGTCTATAATTGTAAGAAATTTTACGTTACATATTTGAAAAGTATCCATATGGATGGATTCTAATGGTTCAGAAGGGGTCGGTGTCAACATAAACTTTAATTTTGGCGGATGTCTATCATATTTTGTTTGTTGGCACGTGTCACAACTATTAATATATTCAGTTAGGTCAGTTTTCATATTTGACCAATAATAGAGCCTTTTTAATGCTATTAGGCTTTCATTAATTCCACGATGACAGGTTTTTTCATGATTTTGTTTTGTTCTGTCAGTGATGTCAGTTAAAAGGGTTTTCGATATTACCAATTTATAAGCATGGTTTTTAAATGTATTTGGTAACAAAACAGATAGTTCTCGATTTAAATCTATTTCTATGTTTTGTACATAAAGGCAGTACATTTTTGTTGGATCCAAATAATCTAAAAAGAATTTAATTATTTCATTTTGATAGTTTTGACTTAAACAAACAGAAAATCTAGATTTATTTTGAAATAGGTAACTCCTAATCACGTGATAACGACCGTTTGGTTTTTGGTTAAATATTATTTGATTAGAATAAGTATTTAAAATATTTTCGGTAATTTGTATATTTAATATTGGATCTTCAGCTGCTGAGTGCACTGTCTCACCAGTATTAGGAATATTTGGCGGTTTAATTTGAATGTCCGAGATGATAGTAATTTTTGGAGTGTTTACATTTTCTAGAGGGTTAAACACGTCTTCAATTTGTTCCAATTGTTGAAGGCTTATATTTTGATCTTCTTCATATATGTATTTATCGATGTCTTCATTAATATCTCCAGGATTTTCGAAAAGTGACTCTTTATCTATCACATTAAGTTCGATGCGCAACAGGGCATCAGCGTTGGTGTTGAGTTTGCCCTTCTTATAATGAACTGTGTAATCAAACTCTTCCAGTTTTAGCCGCCATCTCAGCAATCTGGAATTTGGTTCTTTCATATTAAACAGGTATTGTAGAGGTTTGTGATCGGTAACTATGGTTGAGTAATTGCTTTCAGCCGGGTTCAATGTCCTCGAGGCAAAGGCTATGGGAAGATCACTACCATTTTTTCTTTGGCTGAGAACCGCTCCTATAGAAACATTAAAGGCGTCCGTTGTCAATATAAAAGGTTTTTCGAAATCTGGATATTGTAGTATTGGATCATTGCACAGGATATTTTTACAAAGATCGAATTCATCTAGAAATTCTAGCGTGTGTTTGATGGTCGCTCCTTTCTTTAGGCAATTTGTGAATGGCTTGGTGAGTTTTGCAAATCCATTAATAAATCTTCTATAATATCCTAGAAGACCTAGAAAGGATTTTATGTCTTTTGCTGTTTTCGGTACAGGAAATTTCTAGATTGCAATAATTTTCTTGGGATTCGGTTTAATTCCGTTTTTTCTTATTATGTGACCCAAAAATTCTATTTCGGTTCGTAGGAATTCCGATTTATCTAGTTGAATCTTTAGTCTAGCTTGTCGCAGTTTTTGGAAAACAAGTTTAAGATGTTTGATGTGTTCTTCTAGGGATGACGAAAGTAGATAATAGGTTATGACAGTTCAAGAATAAATTTTCTCATTTTTACATGTAAATTCCCATAAGAAAATTTAAGGTTCATATTAGCGGAAATTGGTCCCGCTCAAGGTCATTCGATCCATACCCTCTTAGCACCAACCAACCTACCGTCTCCCCCTCAACCCCACCCCTCCCGCAACCCCCTCCCACAACCGTCACCCCCCCCCCCCCTTCCCCACCCTCCACCACCCACAACCCTCACACCCCATCTCGCAACCACTCAACAGATGTGTGTGTAGTCGTCACGTGACTCACCTTTTTTTTCGCGTCTACCGAGGATCGAACCCGGGATCCGTCGCTTGTCGACCGCAGACTTTAACGCCGAGCTAACGAGCATATTAAAACCAATGTGTAATTATGTGTTTGATCTCGAGAATGATGACTCATCTTATTCCTGCCGAAGATCGAACCCGAAACCCGTCCGTCGTTGAACGGTCACTTTAATGCCGAGCTAATTATGTACCACCGGTTTTCCCCGGTTCCGTTCCGTTGCTGCTAGATGTCGCGCCTGCGCGCTCTCGGCAGTATTCCTATCAGCAGCTGCGTCACCGCGGCAGGTGACGGAGACGCTAGGACGGGATGACGCGGTGATCGGGAGTATAGGATCGACGGTAAACAAGTCGAGTGACTTATATATAGTGTCTTAATAATCAGGTACACCCGGTGTGTCCAAGTTTAATTAAAGAAAACTATATACAATAACAAATATTTATCGAGGAGGGTCTTCTTCTTCTTCTTTTTGCGTCCAGTTAGTCGGCCATCCCGGTGATCCTGTTGATGACGTTCTTGTTCCCGTTCTTTCGAGAAATCTATATAGGAAATACACTCCTCACCGTCTCCCTCTGTCAACCACCCACCCTGCTGGATGCGCTAATATAATGTGTGTGAAAATTACACACACACATACCAACATTCACATTTCTACTTATTGTCATTTAAAAAACATTAAAAACACTATATACTTCAATTTAATTTGATTATTTTTGCAAAGTAAAAACGCGGATTATTGTCAAACCGTGTTTTTTCTAGAACAAACAAGAAACAAAATATGTATATGTCGCGTTGCCTATAAAACACATTTTTAAAACAAAACTTTCAGTAAGTGACGTAGGTAAAGCCACATTTCTATTCCCTGTCATTTAAAGGATATTTAAAAAACACTATATATTTCAATTTAATTCGATTATTATGCAACGTAAAAAAGTGGATTATTATATTATAAAAACAGGTAGGAACTGACCAAAAAAAGTGATCATTGTTTTTTGTTATTCACAAATCACTGAGAAAATTAACGAAAACTGAAACCCACAAAAACAAAACAAAAAAGACTCGCACTGTATTAGGGTAAATTAAAATCATAAAACTTATCAGTTGTAGAGTCATTGGGAAATAGATATCGCACTTGACATTGCACTGAATATAGTCTACAATACACATTAAATGTATTTATTCACATGTTCTCCCTGCAATGGTTAAATTAAAAATTAAAAACTGACTTAAAAATCGAAAGGCACAAACGCCTATTTGAATAAACACGATGAACGTATGTTGTCACCAGAGAGCCATGCAGGTGGGAGGCTCAAGGTCCACGTGCTCAGACGGGAACGACTTGACACACAACCGCCTCGGACGTGCAGTCTGCCGCATGCAATTTTAAAGCGTGTCGACTTTCACATGACGTAATTTGGCAAAAAAAATTAACACCCAACAAAATTACTGATAGCACACGCAAATATATTTTGCGCCATAAAAGCAAAGGCGATCCATCCGCCCACTAGGATATCGCCGCACCGTAGTCTCTTATCTGCGGTTGCGAGGCATTGACATCGCAAATTGGTTCGAGATAAAGTTGAATATATAGCACATTTAATCTTTAAATAAATGTCTTCTAGATTGATAAACACTTTTTCAAAATAGGCATTTGCAAATCGGTCATCTGTTTGCTGTTAACAGTAGACACGTACTATAGGTACTGGTTAGTTGCAAAAATTAAAAACCATATTAACAGGAGTCAAACTGTTTATTGACAGTGGAAAATATAATAAAAGTAGTTGGAGGTAATAAGCGAAAAATATTAAGGCCTTCCGGTCATTTTTATTCTAAATATTCATAAAATATAATGAAAAAGATCAAAATATTTCATGCATTTTTTAAAATAAAAACTTAACGAGGCTGCCAGACGTCAATTGAGTCCTTAAGTGCACCTCATTCGATTTTTAGGAAAAACAAAATTTCAAAACAAAACCAATAAAACACATTTACAATCAAGCGGAGACAGTTTCTTCTTCCATAATTGAATAGTGTCCCCACGGCAACGTTTCTACTGATGACTTTGATATGTGACGTTTATCATCGTAAGGACTTAACCCGATCTTCTTTTGGGATACTGTGTGCAACTCCAGTTTGCTCGCTCTTATTAAATTCTGTGATATGCTTTTTTCAGAAAAATTTTGCAAACAATCGACGAAATCTTCAAAAGTTATCTTAGTTTTGATGACGGATTTTTTAACTCCTTTGATCCTCTTCGTAACACCCAAGTTTTTAAATTCACGTTCAAATGCTTCGCGATCTGTTTCTGCGGTCATCAATTGTTGTTTTGCGGTCTCTTCTTCCTCGGGTGTTTTATAGAACTTTGTGGCGTACATTTTAGCTCTCAGTCCGATAAAATGAGACATAATTCGTCCATTATTTTCATCCTTCATCAGACCCAAAACCTTTTTATTGACTCTGGGTATATCGTACGGATTATCCTCCGCATAGTCGGAAGTATCAAAATACTGGTAACAATCCATTTTTAGAATCTCGTACGGGTCTATGGTTAATATCTCGTATACAAGAGAATCGGTGTCGGTATATAAAACTCGGGAATTGGAAAATCTTTCTTGAATGTAGTTGTAGTGAAAGTCATAAATTGTTGTTTTGGCTATCTCCATAATTGACATCCCAACGTAGATAGGTTTGTTAAAATATATTTCAGATTTTTTTAATTCAATAAGAACGAGGTTTTTACTAATTATAGTTGCACTTTTAAACTCGGGTCGGGCAATCAGAGCTTCCGCACCGTAGCGACCTTCCCAGTTTTTCACAAGCTTAACGTTGGAATGGTTCCGTATGTTTTCCATTGTTTTTCCAAACACAGCATTGATCATCAATTTAAACAAGTTCTTTTCAAACTCGTTTTTGGCAGCCTGACGTAGTGCAATGTTTAGGTCGATATAGGCTTTTAACCAAGGCGACTGGCTGAACGAGATGACTCGATGTACCTTTCTTAACTTAGCTCCCAATTGTAGCGCCTGTTTCAGATTACGATAGTGAATGACATACTCCTGCTTGTCGTATAAGGTGGTCAGTAATTTTTGATTTTCGGATTCTGGAGGGCAGCGATGTTCGGGACATGGAGGTAAATCTGCAAATTTGTCGTGCAACTCCTCGGGTATTTCCAAATCGACCTCCAAGATGTAGCCGACGTCCGACTCGTTGGATATATTTAAAATGTCAAGATTTTCGATTTGCTGTTCATCCAACCAATTAAAACCTCCGTACGGTAGGTATTGAGACATTGCCCACCCGTATTGGTTATTGACGTCGAAATACATCAAGTATTTATCAACTTTGGAGGGATCGTAGCTGTGCATATATTTGTTGTTGGCTTCCGCATATCGTTTGGAGCACTGACTAAGGCCTCCTCGCATTCCTTTCTCGATAAACAAAATCATGTCGACGTCAGTGAGTAGATCTAGTTTTTGCTTCAATTTATACAACATGCAGCTCCACGCGTATCCCGGCAGTGTGTACGCATGTGCAGGATCAAGTCCATAGGTCTTATGTGACGTTTCTCGAAACCTCTCAAAAACGTCTGCCAAGAGCAGGATGTCCGTCTTCATATAAAGTTCAGAATAATCCTGCAAATTTCGACATCCAAGTTTCTCCCAGACTTCCTGAGCACGTTTGTAATCTTTTTTGGTCAACGGTTTGTCATCCAATATGTTATAAAATGCCGAAATAGGAGGCAAAACAGTTTCTTTCAACGTATTCCATCCATTCATATAATCGTAGGGGAAAACGCCTTTTTGTTTCAATATATTGGCTTGCTCCTCCGACAATTCACTAAATTCGAGCTCCAGTATCGGATATTCCGTTAAATTAGCCGCCAGCTTGTCCAGGCCACTCGACATAAATCGAAAACTGTCGATGAATCGGAATTTCACCAAGTTGTCATTTAGGTGCCACGTAAAGGAAATATACTTTTCCTTGTTTACAGGTAGCAAGTCGATCGACCCATCACATTTGGCTAGAGCTTTTATTATTATATTTCCGTCATACGACGAAAGATTATGAAATACTACGGGAACGGTGTGGCCATCCCTAAATTGGAGATTACAATTTTCGTGTGCGGGTCCCCTGTATTTCCCAGTCAGGTGACAATGGTCTCGAACTTTTTTGTCGTCTTTTTCAAACGCCTTCTCGCATATGTGGCACAATTTAGACTTGTAAAATTCCATTTTTTGTCCAGCTGTTAGTTCATCCATTAATATATCACACAAGAATACCGTCTCAATGTTCTCAGCTAATTGCTCCATCTCATTGCAGAACCATTCCGCACAATCCTCTCCCGTGTACGACCGATAATATGAAAGGGAGTCGTCATATGAACATTTAAAATAATAGCCTAGAGAGTACGGAACATGGCGCTGATACTTCTCGGTGTCGGACGCTGATTTATCACATTCGGGAACCAAAAAACATTCCGTGTCGGCATAAACAATAAAAGGAACCTTCTCTTTGTACTTAAAGTCCTTGAATTGCACAAAATTCTTGCCTTCTTCGGGAACCCTCGGAATTTCTAAATTTTTGTTTCTCTTCTCACAATCATTGGCGTGCTTCGCTAGCTTGTCCTCGGAATGAAAATAATGCAAGCAACGCTCACAAGAATATTTTCTACCATCATGTTTCGAAAGTTGGGATGATAAAAGCCGAGACATACTTTTGATCCATACATAATGGTACGTAACGGGCGTAAAATTGATGGGGTCTTTTTCGGTAAAATACTGACTTTGTATCTGTAGTAGGTTAACGTGTTTGACCTTTTTATCTTTGGTCAGATAAGCAGGAACAACTTGAAACCTATTTGATGATTTTTTCAGCAGCCTATAAACATTCACCGAAACATTATTTTGACCTTCGAATCTGGGAATTTGCCGCAATGTTATTGGAAACTGGATGCCTTTAAGACTTAAAACAGACTGGGGAGAGGGATAAGACGAAGTCTTTCCACAGTTTGATCTAGCAGGAAACAGAGCAGAGACCACTGCCCAGGCAAAGCACATTTCATCAGAATTTTGCACATTAATACAGGCGTGCTTTCTTGCTATCGACTCCGGTAACTTCAGGTAACTTCCGGCGTGAAGTGGATTAAACTTGTTGATATTGACCATTAAATTTAGGATTTTCTTCAAAGCCCATCCGGAATCTTTTTCTTGGAACTCCTCTAATTGGATTTTAATTGGCAAGACAACGTTTATCTCAAACCATTGTTCTAAATTAGTATCTTTGTAGATTGCTGCGTTCGAAGTTGTAAAGTATTTAATTTCCGTCTGGATTTGATCAGTCTTTTGAATTTGAAATTCTCCCCCGAAGACAGCGTTTATTTTAACGGCCTGGTCCGTTTTCAGCGCGTTGTTGACACGTCGTCGAAACAGTGCGAAACAGTCTTGGAGGAAACTCTGCACTTCCTTATGTTGAAGGTTAGTTATGACGCCAGTCCTGATGCGCGATTCAAATGTTGAATTAACATCATCCCAGTGAACGCGATCTCTCGCAGTTACGGGTCTACTTCCCGAACCTCTCTTCAGCATTCCTTTGAATTGACTCCGAAACGATTTAACTTGGGCCATTTGAGCTACCAGACGTTGTTTTTCTCCCACCGTTTTCGTAGTCCGCATTTCCTTTTGGATTCTTCTTATCGCTTGAGTACATTCTTTCATACCCTGAGTGACACCATCATTTTTAGGAGAAGCCAGTAAAAGAGCCAACAAAGCTCTAATGACTCCAATAAGCGCTTCGACCACAGACATTTTTTCACTGTGCCGCACACGTACAAAACTGAAAATCCCAATTTGAGTGTCCTGTAAGGTAAACTTTGGACGGACGTAGCACTGAACGCTATTGTGTGGTCCGGGCCTTTGATAGAAGATTTTTGTGAACTGTTAAGTAATAACACGGATTCTTTAAAATAAATCGGCCCAACGACACGTGCATAAAATTTATTTACGCTAAATCGTTTATTTAAAGTATCACAAAATTTAACTTTGGCAAACTAAACAAAAGTAAAAGTTTCGTTGACATCAAACGTTAATATAGCAGCATCCTATAAAGAAACCACAATAATTTTTATAGATCATTATTGCTAAACTCAAAAAATGGTAAATCGATCTTGTTTTTTTTTTACATCAGAACCCTTAATACCCAAAATAAGTCAAAACTTAAGATCACAAGGTCAAATTAAAATTTGTAGAATATAATTGAACGTTCATAATTCCAACTAAATATTGTATTCTAAATTTAGTGACTGGTCCAGAATGGTGATGCTTTATTTAATGTGAAATCGCATATCGGATGATTCTACGCATAGCAAAGTCCTTGATATTTTTTGAAAATATTTAATATTCTCAGTATTCATACCTGTGGTATTTTTTATTTTATCGTTGTGAAAATATGAAACCATAATGAAACTGTAGGTACTTACCACTTGCTATAATAACAATAGACTTACAGTAGAAAAAACGGAGATTGAAATTACTTGCGACTTGATACACACGTCCAATAACAACAGTGGCAATACGAAGATTCTGATAACGCATCTATGCCTGTCCGCTCACGGAAAATTTCTTCATGGTGGGGACGCACGTGCACGCCTTAACACATCGCGTTGGCCGTAACGAGATTGAGGTGCGCGTTGCATTCTGGATGATATCGACATAACGGCAATGAGAATTGGATCCAAGAACAGCAAAAGAAAATATACAAACATGAATATGATATTACAGGATAAGAACGAAAATGTTTACAGTGGCCGGGGGGGAGGGGGGGGGTCAAAAGTGAGGTTAGATTCGCCTAAAAGTCCCTTTATCCCAGCGGCAAAATGTGAAAGAATATAAATTGCAGCGCGATGAGTCACGCCTTCGTCTCGTTTTAAACAAAGCGTTGGGACACGCGATGACTCAGCCGACGAGGCGCGTTGGACTGGCTGGGTGACATCATCGCCCGCCGCAAATGTGACAGCGGGTGAGATCACCGCGTCGTCGGTGTGCGGCAGCGGCGTTAAAAATTGAATTACCAACGCGATGAGTAACGCGTTTCCTTGAACTCGTTTAAACAAAGCGTTGGGACACGCGGTCGAATAACAAAATCACGCCCTGTTTTGCACTTCGAAACTCGACGGCTGGGTAACATCATCGCTTCCTCCCTGTCACCTCGACTTCGCATCACGCAACGCGCCATCTGGAGGGGCAGGGGGGTATCTAACGCCGCGGTAATGTGTGTGCGACCCCTCTCCCCCACCAGATGACCGTTGCGTGGCGCGGTGTCGAGGTGACAGGGACGGGCGGATAATGGAATAAACTTGAACCTTAATATACTTTCTTTTTTGATCCAATAGGTCGGGCTCCCCTCTCCTTGTCCTACCTTCTCAGTCTATTTGGTCGGCAACCTCGATATTCCTTTTGCCGTGGCCTTAGTACTCAAAAAAAAAGAAAAGAAAAGTCGCCCCGCCCACTGTGTCGACCACAGATTTAAGAGGTGCTTGTATTTTAAATCAGCGTCGTCTATGACGTACGTATTTTGATTTCAACGGCGTCTATGATGCAGTACGATGTCATGTACGTGTTTTAAATGAGCGTCATCCGTGACGTACGTACGTTACGTACATACGCAAGCGGGCGATTATAAAGTTTGAGGTTATGTGCGGTGGAACTCTTAATTAGTAAATATAGATCTCTTTTGGTTACATTATATGTACATATCATTATTTTCATAAAATAAAAATGCCGAGACCATCGAGTGGAGTCACTGGATCCATTGAACTCATCCGTTTACATTTTATGCTATGCCTATCAATGACTCCATATTGACAAACATCTATTAGTATGCCCATTATATTTCTTGAAGAGGTTGACATATTAATTACTAAATATATGAATGTTTTCTTTTGTATGAACAGGAATTGCTTGTAAGTTATTTGCTAATTTACAGTTGGGTGCGTGGCTCTTGCAATCTACAAGATATAGTCATCGAAAAGTCACGTCAACAAAAATCGAATATAAACTGCCGCGCGAATCAGCTTTCGATATATTTTTTCGTATTTTGTTGGTTCAGTGGTCTTGACGAATTGATGCGAATTTTATTTTTAACTGCTTATATTCAAATGAAATCCATTTTATTTTTCGGAAGAAAGACGGGCGTGTTTACTCGTACGTCAGACGGCGGTCACTATGGTTTCTGTCTGCAATGCAGCTTGGGTAAGAATTTTTTCGACTAAGTAGCTGCCCATTCCGTACAAGCCCACATTCATTTCGCTCTTAATTTGTTAACTAAGAAACCGACTGTTTTGAGAAATGAATAACCGAAATATTTCAAAACTGTAAACATTTTCGTTCTTATCCTGTAATATCATATTCATGTTTGTATATTTTCTTTTGCTGTTCTTGGATCCAATTCTCATTGCCGTTATGTCGATATCATCCAGAATGCAACGCGCACCTCAATCTCGTTACGGCCAACGCGATGTGTTAAGGCGTGCACGTGCGTCCCCACCATGAAGAAATTTTCCGTGAGCGGACAGGCATAGATGCGTTATCAGAGTCTTCGTATTGCCACTGTTGTTATTGGACGTGTGTATCAAGTCGCAAGTAATTTCAATCTCCGTTTTTTCTACTGCAAGTCTATTGTTATTATAGCAAGTGGTAAGTACCTACAGTTTCATTATGGTTTCATATTTTCACAACGATAAAATAAAAAATACCACAGGTATGAATACTGAGAATATTAAATATTTTCAAAAAATATCAAGGACTTTGCTATGCGTAGAATCATCCGATATGCGATTTCACATTAAATAAAGCATCACCATTCTGGACCAGTCACTAAATTTAGAATACAATATTTAGTTGGAATTATGAACGTTCAATTATATTCTACAAATTTTAATTTGACCTTGTGATCTTAAGTTTTGACTTATTTTGGGTATTAAGGGTTCTGATGTAAAAAAAAACAAGATCGATTTACCATTTTTTGAGTTTAGCAATAATGATCTATAAAAATTATTGTGGTTTCTTTATAGGATGCTGCTATATCAACGAAACTTTTACTTTTGTTTAGTTTGCCAAAGTTAAATTTTGTGATACTTTAAATAAACGATTTAGCGTAAATAAATTTTATGCACGTGTCGTTGGGCCGATTTATTTTAAAGAATCCGTGTTATTAATTAACAGTTCACAAAAATCTTCTATCAAAGGCCCGGACCACACAATAGCGTTCAGTGCTACGTCCGTCCAAAGTTTACCTTACAGGACACTCAAATTGGGATTTTCAGTTTTGTACGTGTGCGGCACAGTGAAAAAATGTCTGTGGTCGAAGCGCTTATTGGAGTCATTAGAGCTTTGTTGGCTCTTTTACTGGCTTCTCCTAAAAATGATGGTGTCACTCAGGGTATGAAAGAATGTACTCAAGCGATAAGAAGAATCCAAAAGGAAATGCGGACTACGAAAACGGTGGGAGAAAAACAACGTCTGGTAGCTCAAATGGCCCAAGTTAAATCGTTTCGGAGTCAATTCAAAGGAATGCTGAAGAGAGGTTCGGGAAGTAGACCCGTAACTGCGAGAGATCGCGTTCACTGGGATGATGTTAATTCAACATTTGAATCGCGCATCAGGACTGGCGTCATAACTAACCTTCAACATAAGGAAGTGCAGAGTTTCCTCCAAGACTGTTTCGCACTGTTTCGACGACGTGTCAACAACGCGCTGAAAACGGACCAGGCCGTTAAAATAAACGCTGTCTTCGGGGGAGAATTTCAAATTCAAAAGACTGATCAAATCAAGACGGAAATTAAATACTTTACAACTTCGAACGCAGCAATCTACAAAGATACTAATTTAGAACAATGGTTTGAGATAAACGTTGTCTTGCCAATTAAAATCCAATTAGAGGAGTTCCAAGAAAAAGATTCCGGATGGGCTTTGAAGAAAATCCTAAATTTAATGGTCAATATCAACAAGTTTAATCCACTTCACGCCGGAAGTTACCTGAAGTTACCGGAGTCGATAGCAAGAAAGCACGCCTGTATTAATGTGCAAAATTCTGATGAAATGTGCTTTGCCTGGGCAGTGGTCTCTGCTCTGTTTCCTGCTAGATCAAACTGTGGAAAGACTTCGTCTTATCCCTCTCCCCAGTCTGTTTTAAGTCTTAAAGGCATCCAGTTTCCAATAACATTGCGGCAAATTCCCAGATTCGAAGGTCAAAATAATGTTTCGGTGAATGTTTATAGGCTGCTGAAAAAATCATCAAATAGGTTTCAAGTTGTTCCTGCTTATCTGACCAAAGATAAAAAGGTCAAACACGTTAACCTACTACAGATACAAAGTCAGTATTTTACCGAAAAAGACCCCATCAATTTTACGCCCGTTACGTACCATTATGTATGGATCAAAAGTATGTCTCGGCTTTTATCATCCCAACTTTCGAAACATGATGGTAGAAAATATTCTTGTGAGCGTTGCTTGCATTATTTTCATTCCGAGGACAAGCTAGCGAAGCACGCCAATGATTGTGAGAAGAGAAACAAAAATTTAGAAATTCCGAGGGTTCCCGAAGAAGGCAAGAATTTTGTGCAATTCAAGGACTTTAAGTACAAAGAGAAGGTTCCTTTTATTGTTTATGCCGACACGGAATGTTTTTTGGTTCCCGAATGTGATAAATCAGCGTCCGACACCGAGAAGTATCAGCGCCATGTTCCGTACTCTCTAGGCTATTATTTTAAATGTTCATATGACGACTCCCTTTCATATTATCGGTCGTACACGGGAGAGGATTGTGCGGAATGGTTCTGCAATGAGATGGAGCAATTAGCTGAGAACATTGAGACGGTATTCTTGTGTGATATATTAATGGATGAACTAACAGCTGGACAAAAAATGGAATTTTACAAGTCTAAATTGTGCCACATATGCGAGAAGGCGTTTGAAAAAGACGACAAAAAAGTTCGAGACCATTGTCACCTGACTGGGAAATACAGGGGACCCGCACACGAAAATTGTAATCTCCAATTTAGGGATGGCCACACCGTTCCCGTAGTATTTCATAATCTTTCGTCGTATGACGGAAATATAATAATAAAAGCTCTAGCCAAATGTGATGGGTCGATCGACTTGCTACCTGTAAACAAGGAAAAGTATATTTCCTTTACGTGGCACCTAAATGACAACTTGGTGAAATTCCGATTCATCGACAGTTTTCGATTTATGTCGAGTGGCCTGGACAAGCTGGCGGCTAATTTAACGGAATATCCGATACTGGAGCTCGAATTTAGTGAATTGTCGGAGGAGCAAGCCAATATATTGAAACAAAAAGGCGTTTTCCCCTACGATTATATGAATGGATGGAATACGTTGAAAGAAACTGTTTTGCCTCCTATTTCGGCATTTTATAACATATTGGATGACAAACCGTTGACCAAAAAAGATTACAAACGTGCTCAGGAAGTCTGGGAGAAACTTGGATGTCGAAATTTGCAGGATTATTCTGAACTTTATATGAAGACGGACATCCTGCTCTTGGCAGACGTTTTTGAGAGGTTTCGAGAAACGTCACATAAGACCTATGGACTTGATCCTGCACATGCGTACACACTGCCGGGATACGCGTGGAGCTGCATGTTGTATAAATTGAAGCAAAAACTAGATCTACTCACTGACGTCGACATGATTTTGTTTATCGAGAAAGGAATGCGAGGAGGCCTTAGTCAGTGCTCCAAACGATATGCGGAAGCCAACAACAAATATATGCACAGCTACGATCCCTCCAAAGTTGATAAATACTTGATGTATTTCGACGTCAATAACCAATACGGGTGGGCAATGTCTCAATACCTACCGTACGGAGGTTTTAATTGGTTGGATGAACAGCAAATCGAAAATCTTGACATTTTAAATATATCCAACGAGTCGGACGTCGGCTACATCTTGGAGGTCGATTTGGAAATACCCGAGGAGTTGCACGACAAATTTGCAGATTTACCTCCATGTCCCGAACATCGCTGCCCTCCAGAATCCGAAAATCAAAAATTACTGACCACCTTATACGACAAGCAGGAGTATGTCATTCACTATCGTAATCTGAAACAGGCGCTACAATTGGGAGCTAAGTTAAGAAAGGTACATCGAGTCATCTCGTTCAGCCAGTCGCCTTGGTTAAAAGCCTATATCGACCTAAACATTGCACTACGTCAGGCTGCCAAAAACGAGTTTGAAAAGAACTTGTTTAAATTGATGATCAATGCTGTGTTTGGAAAAACAATGGAAAACATACGGAACCATTCCAACGTTAAGCTTGTGAAAAACTGGGAAGGTCGCTACGGTGCGGAAGCTCTGATTGCCCGACCCGAGTTTAAAAGTGCAACTATAATTAGTAAAAACCTCGTTCTTATTGAATTAAAAAAATCTGAAATATATTTTAACAAACCTATCTACGTTGGGATGTCAATTATGGAGATAGCCAAAACAACAATTTATGACTTTCACTACAACTACATTCAAGAAAGATTTTCCAATTCCCGAGTTTTATATACCGACACCGATTCTCTTGTATACGAGATATTAACCATAGACCCGTACGAGATTCTAAAAATGGATTGTTACCAGTATTTTGATACTTCCGACTATGCGGAGGATAATCCGTACGATATACCCAGAGTCAATAAAAAGGTTTTGGGTCTGATGAAGGATGAAAATAATGGACGAATTATGTCTCATTTTATCGGACTGAGAGCTAAAATGTACGCCACAAAGTTCTATAAAACACCCGAGGAAGAAGAGACCGCAAAACAACAATTGATGACCGCAGAAACAGATCGCGAAGCATTTGAACGTGAATTTAAAAACTTGGGTGTTACGAAGAGGATCAAAGGAGTTAAAAAATCCGTCATCAAAACTAAGATAACTTTTGAAGATTTCGTCGATTGTTTGCAAAATTTTTCTGAAAAAAGCATATCACAGAATTTAATAAGAGCGAGCAAACTGGAGTTGCACACAGTATCCCAAAAGAAGATCGGGTTAAGTCCTTACGATGATAAACGTCACATATCAAAGTCATCAGTAGAAACGTTGCCGTGGGGACACTATTCAATTATGGAAGAAGAAACTGTCTCCGCTTGATTGTAAATGTGTTTTATTGGTTTTGTTTTGAAATTTTGTTTTTCCTAAAAATCGAATGAGGTGCACTTAAGGACTCAATTGACGTCTGGCAGCCTCGTTAAGTTTTTATTTTAAAAAATGCATGAAATATTTTGATCTTTTTCATTATATTTTATGAATATTTAGAATAAAAATGACCGGAAGGCCTTAATATTTTTCGCTTATTACCTCCAACTACTTTTATTATATTTTCCACTGTCAATAAACAGTTTGACTCCTGTTAATATGGTTTTTAATTTTTGCAACTAACCAGTACCTATAGTACGTGTCTACTGTTAACAGCAAACAGATGACCGATTTGCAAATGCCTATTTTGAAAAAGTGTTTATCAATCTAGAAGACATTTATTTAAAGATTAAATGTGCTATATATTCAACTTTATCTCGAACCAATTTGCGATGTCAATGCCTCGCAACCGCAGATAAGAGACTACGGTGCGGCGATATCCTAGTGGGCGGATGGATCGCCTTTGCTTTTATGGCGCAAAATATATTTGCGTGTGCTATCAGTAATTTTGTTGGGTGTTAATTTTTTTTGCCAAATTACGTCATGTGAAAGTCGACACGCTTTAAAATTGCATGCGGCAGACTGCACGTCCGAGGCGGTTGTGTGTCAAGTCGTTCCCGTCTGAGCACGTGGACCTTGAGCCTCCCACCTGCATGGCTCTCTGGTGACAACATACGTTCATCGTGTTTATTCAAATAGGCGTTTGTGCCTTTCGATTTTTAAGTCAGTTTTTAATTTTTAATTTAACCATTGCAGGGAGAACATGTGAATAAATACATTTAATGTGTATTGTAGACTATATTCAGTGCAATGTCAAGTGCGATATCTATTTCCCAATGACTCTACAACTGATAAGTTTTATGATTTTAATTTACCCTAATACAGTGCGAGTCTTTTTTGTTTTGTTTTTGTGGGTTTCAGTTTTCGTTAATTTTCTCAGTGATTTGTGAATAACAAAAAACAATGATCACTTTTTTTGGTCAGTTCCTACCTGTTTTTATAATATAATAATCCACTTTTTTACGTTGCATAATAATCGAATTAAATTGAAATATATAGTGTTTTTTAAATATCCTTTAAATGACAGGGAATAGAAATGTGGCTTTACCTACGTCACTTACTGAAAGTTTTGTTTTAAAAATGTGTTTTATAGGCAACGCGACATATACATATTTTGTTTCTTGTTTGTTCTAGAAAAAACACGGTTTGACAATAATCCGCGTTTTTACTTTGCAAAAATAATCAAATTAAATTGAAGTATATAGTGTTTTTAATGTTTTTTAAATGACAATAAGTAGAAATGTGAATGTTGGTATGTGTGTGTGTAATTTTCACACACATTATATTAGCGCATCCAGCAGGGTGGGTGGTTGACAGAGGGAGACGGTGAGGAGTGTATTTCCTATATAGATTTCTCGAAAGAACGGGAACAAGAACGTCATCAACAGGATCACCGGGATGGCCGACTAACTGGACGCAAAAAGAAGAAGAAGAAGACCCTCCTCGATAAATATTTGTTATTGTATATAGTTTTCTTTAATTAAACTTGGACACACCGGGTGTACCTGATTATTAAGACACTATATATAAGTCACTCGACTTGTTTACCGTCGATCCTATACTCCCGATCACCGCGTCATCCCGTCCTAGCGTCTCCGTCACCTGCCGCGGTGACGCAGCTGCTGATAGGAATACTGCCGAGAGCGCGCAGGCGCGACATCTAGCAGCAACGGAACGGAACCGGGGAAAACCGGTGGTACATAATTAGCTCGGCATTAAAGTGACCGTTCAACGACGGACGGGTTTCGGGTTCGATCTTCGGCAGGAATAAGATGAGTCATCATTCTCGAGATCAAACACATAATTACACATTGGTTTTAATATGCTCGTTAGCTCGGCGTTAAAGTCTGCGGTCGACAAGCGACGGATCCCGGGTTCGATCCTCGGTAGACGCGAAAAAAAAGGTGAGTCACGTGACGACTACACACACATCTGTTGAGTGGTTGCGAGATGGGGTGTGAGGGTTGTGGGTGGTGGAGGGTGGGGAAGGGGGGGGGGGGGGTGACGGTTGTGGGAGGGGGTTGCGGGAGGGGTGGGGTTGAGGGGGAGACGGTAGGTTGGTTGGTGCTAAGAGGGTATGGATCGAATGACCTTGAGCGGGACCAATTTCCGCTAATATGAACCTTAAATTTTCTTATGGGAATTTACATGTAAAAATGAGAAAATTTATTCTTGAACTGTCATAACCTATCTACTGACGAAAATACTATGATATCGTCCATGTATACTGGACAAACCTTTCCCTGTACATCACGCAAAACATTATCCATGACGCGCTGGAATATCGCGGGGGCATTTTTCAATCCGAAAGGCATTCTAACAAACTCAAGATGACCATTCTCGACACTAATAGCTGTTTTTTCAAATGATTCCGGATCCATTTCGATCTGATGAAAACCAAATGAAAGATCGATAGTTGAAAAAAAATTACACCGTCCCAATTTATCGAGTATATCATTTATATTAGGCAATGGATAGCGGTCGTCTATCGTTTTCTCATTTACCTTACGAATGTCACAAACAATCCTCCATTTCTGCTTGCCGCTGGCGTCAGGTTTCTTCGAGACTACCCAAATGGGGCTGCTCCAAGGGCTTTGGCTGTGTCTAATGATTTCGTCGTCTAACATTTTGTTAATTTGCCGTTGAACTTCCTCTTTATGGATAAAGGGGTATCTATATGATTTAGTGTATACAGGCAATTCATCCGTTGTTCTTATACAATGTTTGATTTTATTGGTGAATGTTAACTTTTTGTTTTCATGATGGAAAATATTGTTATATTCTTTACAAAGTCTTGTTATAGCAGATTTTTTTTCTAAATTTAAATGTTCGCAAGGAATTATTTTGTAAAGGTCGCATTTACTAAATTGTTCTTTATGTTTTGGTTAGTTTTGGTTAGTTTTTTTGCAGTAGTAAGTGTTTCTGAAAAATAGAGACCTTCAATGACTTTCTCGGGAATAATAACATCATTGTTTTTTGTTACTGGAATTCTTACGTTAACAATTTCGTGTGTATTCACAGTAATATAATATATTTCGTTTTGTGGTTGTCTAAATAAAATTGGTATATTAGTTGTATTATTCCTTAATTGTTTATTGACAAGATCGATAGAAAAATTAAAACGTTTTAGGTCGTTTAATCCTATTATACCGTCAAAAAATTTATGAAAGTCAAAAAGAATAAAAGATAGGTTGGTATTAGCCTTTAATTCTGGGAAAGCCGGAATATCTGCTTTAAATAGAGTTTCCTTTTCAATCTAAAGGATGTTCATTTTTAAAGCGGGTGGCCATAAACAAATCCTGTTCTAAACATTCTAAGTTTCGTCTATCGCCAAAACAATTTAACAAAGCTACTTTAATATTGTCCCACGTTACTAACTCCATTCTACAGCCTACTATAATTTGTGCGCGATCAAGTTTTATTCTTATAGTCCTTAACAAATATTGTTTTAAAATTTCGTGGTTTCCTTGGCCATATGTATGAAAAAGGAAACCTCCAGCTGATACAAAACTATTTAAAGTGCTGGGATCACCATTATATGGCAGAATACTATCTATAAACATTTTTAACAAAGTGTAATTTACACCTGAATTCGAGGATTGATTAGAGTTCATTTTCAAATTGATTTGACTATTCTCTACTTTCTTTTCCACTAAATTTAACGAAGTTAAATACGCACTTAAATTGTCGACGTCTTTATCTTCGTTCATAAATTTAATTGATTTTGAAATTTCTTAAAATTGAACTTAAAACTAAGAATCCTAAAATTATTTCCACCGTCCTAACCAGGGAAGATGAAAGGAGAATAACAGGAATTTTGGGCACTAACCTTGATTTCTCTTAGTCGTCAGCCTATTCTTCCTATTGGAATTTTCCTTGCGTAGCACTGCTTGCGAGGGTGATTTCTTGCCTTCCTTGCCCTCAGTCGAACTCAATCACGTTGGGTTTGTCAGACAGTCTATCACTGGTTCGTTTTGGTGTCTAAGGGTTGAAACCCGCGTTTCGCGATCAAATCGTCCCGATGACGTGGCTTTGACCGAAAACTACCTCAAATCCGTCACCACTGCGCCAGTTAAGGTTTTCGAACGAAGGATCTCGTTTTTAAAAAACACCTTTTTTTGTTTTACAAACAGAACTACGAGGTTTTATTTAACCCGTTACAAGGAGAACTAAACACAAAGTACAAAGTTCTCATATATATATATATATATATATATATATATATATATATATATATATATATATATATATATATATATATATATATATATATATATATATATATATATATATATATATATATATATATATATATATATATATATATATATATATATATATATATATAAAGTTTTTATCCAAGAGTCGCGTCGCTGGTACTTAGAATACTGAAGCTAGCATTTCCTGTTAGTCATCAGCATATTCTATCACATAATTTGTAAACACCCAATTTTTTTATGTAACCATTTATTTAAACCATTACACACAAGTTATAATGACATAACAAACACCTACTGAATACTCACATCTGTTGTATTGAAGTAAAAATAAAACTTTCTACTAGTTTTTACTTAAAAAAATACTTTATTTTTAAAATTTTTTGAATGGGAACATAAATAGCAATACCAAGATGCATTGAGAACAGTTTGTAAAGTAACACATTCAAAGTGAAACCACCTTGTTCTACACGTTTCTTGTACACATTCTTTGTAGATATAGAATATATTTGGCGACCATATAACAAAATCGCAATATTGCAAATTTGATACAAATATTATATACAAATACGATATAAATCTGAACTTGATAGTAATAAATATGATCCGTTATCAAACATATTTAAAACTCATTTTTAAATAGGAATGGACTTTTCAATTTAAGAGACTCGTCAACATTCACTATATGATTTATTTTTAATAAATATGCGTAATTTCCAGATACCCTTCCATATATACACAAGAGATGCCGCTAGATGAGGTCACTTTCAACTTATTAAACAAAAATACCGACCTTTATAGTACCCACTATTAAAAGAAAGCCAGTTTCAAAGTACGCATAAGCTTGTAAACTCTTAAAAGCCTTCATCTCCTCCTCTGTCTCAAAATAACTTACACACAAAATAGGACTGTATCAAAATCGGTCTGAACACTTCAAAATTCACCAGACAAATGATCTGCTACTTGACCTGGTACAATTGTTTGTCCCAGACAGCCATATTTGATCACATGGTTTGGATTGCTTAATTTACTTTTATAAACGCTAGGTTGATTACAGTAAAAAATGTCAGCTAAGCGAGAAACATTAAGGAATGTAGCCTAGACCAGGGGTTCCCAATCTTTTTTATCCCGCGGCGCAGTTACAAATTTAGTACTTTATCACGGCGCCCTGCTCTTTAAAAAAGAAGAAATAGGCACCTATAATAATTGTTTATGATAGTAGTTAGGTTAGATAGGATTATAAATTAAAACACTTACAATCAAACAGACTTTTTAATATTATAAAATAATTAAAACTGGAAATAACTTGTGTATTTCTTAAGTCTTATGAAAAACAAAAATAAAATATGTACGATTGTCAGTCAAATCAATGTGATGGGTGAGCTTGGTGATATGCACACAGTTTTTCAAAGCGGGGAATAAGACTTGACACTGCTACTCTCATTTCTTTCTCCACATTGATTCTCGAGCGATATTTGTTCTTAATTACAGCTACAGCTGAAAAACCAGACTCGCATAAATATGACGTTGCAAACGGAATGAAAATTCTTAAAGCTTTTGAAGCTAAATTTGGATATTCATTTTGAATTGATAACCAAAACTCCAACAAGTCGGAAGTGATGAATCTAGTTTTAAGACTGCTGTCGCAAGAGAGCTCAATGAGACTCTCTTCATCTTGTGATGTGAACCCTGGTGGAGCTTGTGCGTGGAAAGGATCTTTGATCCATGCAAATTTTTCAACATCATCATCTTTAAAGTACGCCGAAAACCATTCGCTGAGCTTCAATAGGTGTTCCGTGAAGAGGGCAATCAGGTCTGGTGAGACAACCAATTCATTAGATGCCGCATATTTATACAGCTGCGGGAAGCAATCTTGACCGCCGCCTTCATTCATTTTATTTATCCACAACTGTAGTTTCTTTTTAAATGCCGCAATTCTCTCCGATAGTTTCAGAATGTGCGTGTTATTACCTTGCAAAGACAGATTCAAATTATTTAGTTTCTCAAATATATCGCACAAATATGCTAGTTTTAACAAAAAGTCTGGTTCAGTAAAATATTTGGCGCTTTCATGACGTTCTTGCTGTAAAAAAGTTCGAATTTCTTCGTGTAATTCGAACACACGAAATAAAACATTTCCACGTGATAGCCACCGTGAATTGCAATAATACAGCAGGGCCGTATGCTCAGCCCCCATATCCAAGCATAGTTTTTTAAAAAGTCTGGCCTTAAGAGGCCTAGTTTTTATGTAGTTTACTACGTTAATTACAGATTCCAGTACTTGGTTAAGTTCGGAGCTCATAGATTTTGATGCAAGAGCTTCTCTATGGATGATGCAATGGGTCCACAAAGCATTCGGTGCTTTTTTACGAATAAGCGCTTGTACTCCTCCATACCTGCCAGACATGGATCGAGCGCCATCAGTACAAATACCAATACACTTTTCCCAATTCAAACCATTTTCTACAAAAAAATTGTCAATAATTTCAAATAAGTCTTGGGCCTTCGCACTTTCGGTAATGGTTTTGCAGAATAACAGATCTTCGACAATAATATTGTCAGTCAGAAAGCGTACGTAGCAAATAAGATGCGCATCATTATTACTGTCAGTAGCCTCATCAAGTTGCAAACCAAAATAATTGTTTTTGATTTTTTCTATTAATTGGTAATTGAGATCCTCAGCTATGTCATGGATTCTTCGACCGATCGTGTTGTTAGATAAGGGTACCTTGGAAATTAATTTTCCTGCCGATTCTCCAACCATAATGTTTACCATGTCGAGAGCAGCCGGTAGAATAAGCTCTTCTGCAATAGTATGAGGTTTTTTGCATTTTGCCACCCTGTATGCTACCTTGAATGATGCTAACAGTGCGTTGTTAGGTACTGAGGCTTGCTGAGTGAATACGTTTTTTGTTTTATTTAAATTTTGTAATTTTCGGTGAAAAAAATCACGCGATTTTTCAACCATAGTTGGATGAATTGTCTCAAGATGTCGCTTTAACTTACTTGGAAGCATACTTTCGGATGACAATATTTTTAAACAAAGCACACACTGCGGTCTTTCTTCATTATTAACTTCTATTGAAGTAAAACCAAAGTCCAAATAGCTATCATCGTATTTACGATATTTCCGCTTCTTTGCTTCCTTGCCATTACTAGTTGATGCATTATCACTGTCATTTGGACTGCCAACTTGTTTATTTAATAAAAATCTGTCCATTTTGCGTGAGATATTTGACGAAAAACAAAGCGAAAGAAAACACTATGACACGTCCGTCCGTCGCAGCTCGCCCGATGCTACTAAAGACTTAGGAGGGGGGGTAGGGTATCAGGGCGGCGCGGGCGTAGGTTTTTTGGCGAGTGAGAAACGCCGCGACGCGATGGTTAGTAGGTAACTATGTTTTTATAGATGCGAGGGCTCAAATAAGGTACCCGCGTATATTTGTTTCGGACATGTTTCGGATAATGAATGATGATGGACTTACGGCGCCCCTCTTTACATTCTACGGCGCACCAGGGCGCCGCGGCGCACACTTTGGGAACCCCTGGCCTAGACTATTGTGAAAATACAAGCGCAGAAATTTTTCAAATATGTTTGAAAGTTATCTTTTGAAAAACATCGTGGATAATAGTGTCAATGTAATGGATAAGTATCACAGAGGTGTGCTGTAGAAAGCACTAAATCTATCAAGTAAAAAAACTGAAACTTCACCATATTTGTTATAAAATCATATTTATTTTGAGTCCAATTGCAAGCTTTTTAAAGTGCGAAAATCATATGTTACTAAAAAACGAAATATATGTGGTGGTTTAGCTGAACAGATGAGGGAAACTGTTTTACGCAATATCATTCTATATTCAACTACATAGAATATTTGTTATATATATGGTTCAACTACCAATCAAAACTACCAAAACTAACTAAGTTTCATCATCGCCGAATAATTTGTGATACGACTCTCTGGTAAACGAAAGTCTATTGTCGCAGCTTTAACTTCACTTAACTAGCCGCACTGTCAATTTTGCATAACCAAACTCGTAAAGTTTGCTTTTGAACAAGAAAGTCCATTATGTAAACATTTTTCAAATCTATGAAACCGACGGGAATATTTAACTGCGTCCAAACTGGGAATTTCATTATAATTGAGCTTAAAGTTAGTTTTTAGAGTGTTCATTGCCGAAACTTTATGGCATTTATGTTTAATTTCTTTTTTTTAAGTAAATTGGCGGATATTTATTAATGTTTCGAACACTACAAAAACAGCAGAAAGCGATGCCTTTAAAAATATGTCATTTTCAAAAATTCATGCAAACGAGAAAAAAAATAACGGTGGCAAATACGACACTAACCCAAATATATTTTTATTTTTATATTATATGTTACATCCAGAAATTATGTGCAGTCCATCAGAAACTTGAAAGTAAACTGAAATTGTTATCATGTGTTCACCACATCAGTAATATAAATTTAAGTTTTTTAATAATCTTTCATTTCATTTCAGCTGTTGTACTTATGCCATCGTATTACTATTAGTATTAGTCTAACACTTCTTTTTCTTGTAGATTACTTATTTCACATTATATATTACTTTCTATAAAAACAATAGATTCTATATTTAATGCATTACAAAAAAAGAATTACCCATTTTGTTGTCCTAACCAAACAGTAAGGCTGGTGCACATATCCGATAAAAATGAACACGTTTAGCTTGTGTTTATATTTTGATGATCGGTTTTTTAATTCATTTTTGTCATATACAATCTTTGCTATTTATCATTTTTAGTCTTTTCCAGAACAAAAATTCTTTGTCAGCATAATAATCAAAGTACTACGTAACAAGTCAATACGCCAAACAGTGTTTTACTTCTCAAATATTAAAACGCATGTTAAGCATATTTCTTCTGTAAAATCTTGAAGAAATTTAGATATCAAAAATATATCAACATATGAATATTGTCAAAACAAGCCGAAAAAATACAATAGGAGGCTCTTTTATTGTCAAGTGATTCGTCCCCCATAATTGTCTTTCTGTGACATCATTTTTATTTTAAAGTGTTCTTTAGTATTTGGACATTTGTAGCAAGATGGGCACAGTACAAATGTGTACAAGGGTTTGAATGTTTACCATGTAAAACCCAATGTTGCGCCTTAAAAGATATACATGTAAAGGAATAGTTTTAAACTGACAGTTATTTTTAATTTTTTGTTGAACAAGTTTTGGCTATGACAGGTAGAATCCTTAACTCTTAATCGCAGGGTCCAGTAGTATCATTGCTAAATTATTTTCAACAAGAAAAAGTTAAATTATCACTGTTCGCTATCCAAGAGGTTTATATAACTAAGACAATTGTGGATATCATTTGATTAGTAATTCCTTCTAATTTTGCAGCGGGTGGTTGAGGCACTAAATATTAGTTCATCCATTGTTGCAAGAATAAAAAGGCGTTTAAAATCTAATGATAACGTAATAAAGTCGCCAGGAAACAAGAGACCCCGGAAAAAGACCAAGACCAAGAGAAGATTTGGCTGATGTAGTTAAAGCGATAGTAAATCATTTATAACTATGCAAGATGTGAGATGATTAATTTTAGTGGAAGTTTTAAAGAACAATAACTTGCTTTTATCAGCAATAATTTTTTGTAGGGAGTATTACACTGCATATGATTCATTACTTCGAACTAAATTTTTAATTACGAGTATGTCAACACTTTCTCTCGTCAGGTTGCAAAAAAGTCTTGGCAAGACTATTCAATAAAAAGTGCAAGAAGGCCACTGGGCTTTCAAGGTACACTTATCTTAAGATTAGCTAATTTTTCTTAACTAAAAAGATCAAAATATATTATATCATAACCATAAATCTGCAACAAATAACTTACCAATCTTGGATAATAATAACAATAAAACTTTTTCGGCGTAAAATAAATTTTGAATTCATTAAAACATTTTAATAGTGTAGAATAATCCAATTATGTAGTAATGATACAGAGATTGAATACTTTTCGTTTTTAGGCTATCGTAAAATATAACCTTAAACTTTGCCTTTGTGCCAAACATATTTGGTACAGAATGCAATAAAATCATGAAATGTAGTGGGCTGCAATCACTCCTTAAGGCATTCCTTATTATTGGTTTATTTGACACTGAGCAATTAATTTTAGTTCAAAGTTCGATTAATTTAATTAAAAATTTATTATCTGATCAATTAATTGTTCAGTAATGGTGAATTACGCGAATGCAGAAATGCCTCGGAAACTTGTTATCTTTAATGAATTTCATAAATTTTAATTAATAAATAATTTAAAAATGTAAATTTTTAAACTGTTTGACAGCACACTACTAAAATATTTTTCCAAAATAATAAAAATCTAGTTAAGTAGAAGAACGATAGTGGTAGTCTAACTGAATCTCCTCCATTAAAAAAAAAAAAAGAAAATATGCAGAAAGTGTGGTTTTATGATACTTAATATTTTATATAAAAAACATATACAAGGAATTACCACCTTAAATTTTTCGAAACACCCTGTAGAAGTATTATCGTCTAATTTAATGCCAAAACTAACGAGAACTCACTCTGCGTGGTAAGCAGCAGCCAGGTGCAAGTCGCTGCCCAATGGAGGTAGTTGTTCGCAAAGCATCTCCACCACCCCAACACGCAAACTGCAATGTTGACGGACATGCAACAAACGGACCAAGTAATCTCGTCCGCGTGCGTTGATAGGACTATGTGTTTTTCGCTGTACGCCCATACGAATATCAGAGCTACCTGAAAGGAAAACTCTTTATGACCTGCAGGCTCGCTATCACGAGATTTAAATGATCAACTTATACTGCAATCTCATCACAAAGATGCGACAGACGTGGTTTAATTTAAAAACCCTTTTTAGCTTACGGGAAACCGAGTCGAGTAAGGGATACGTAATATCCTTTTTATCCGATCGGGCGAGGAAATTGAGAACTTCGGTTGAACTAACCAGAACTAAATCACAACGTTTACTGTCAAAAAGTAGACAATAGGCAATAGATAAATCTTTGTTTCCTCCGTGTTTTTTTTTGCAAAGTATAGGATAATGTTACTTCTAACAATAACAAAATCTTAGTATATATTACATAAAAATATAAAACAATTTTATGTTTTTCGTTGCCATTTTTTTTAAACGCACTCTTGAAGACGCAGTGGAAAGTATATCGTAGAGTCTAACGGGCAGCTTTTTCGTCAAGCGCCTATTAGCGACCATCCTGTCTATAATGACCTGGTTTAGGGCTCCTTTGAATAATTCAGTGTTTGTTTTGGGGAACCATGTTCTTAAGTTCTTCAACTATGAACCCTCTTCCCTCTTGCCATGGACTTGCGGATTTTAAAAACTTTTGACATTTTGCGAAAAGTTTGTCTTGCTTTCTAGTTCGCAAAGAGATGAATTTAGAGACCCGTTCAAGTCTCTGCTTAACAGTTGACAGGTAGACATATTATTCACTGGCATCGTTTTTGCTGTTCATCAGGTCTAGCAAACCAATCTGACTGTGGACAAATAGTACGTTTTCCATTGAGCAGGATTCCATGGTCGATGTTTACCAACATTGTGGTAAATATTTCCTCCAAGTATAAGTTGAATGTCAGAGACAGAATACAACCCTGTCTAACTCCACATTGTCTAACAATGGCATTACTCTGTACCTCTGTACTGAGCTTCATAGTTGCTCAATAGAACTGCTTCCTAGACTCATGCCACTAATAACTGGAGCACAATAGGAATTGACCGAAATGTCACATACTTTTCAATGTGGCACTTGTTCTCTACCCTTGAGGTAAGTCTTCATCCAGCAATGAGCAATTAATTTTCTATTTACTACATCAAACGCTATCCTCAAATCAAAAAATAGAGGCAACGACTTATTCTTCTCTCTATTCTTCTCTAAAAATGTATGCCGGTAATTGGACATCAGAAGCGTGTACTCCCCTCATGAATTGGGAATATAACTGACTTTTTAGTGCGCTTTAAAAGATAATCCGCTACATTATGGATACCACGAGATTAGCAGCAACAAACCTCGTAAGAGAGCACGGAATTCATCACAAAAGTATTGTAGATGACTGATGACCGAAAAAAGTGTAAATGGAAAGAAACTTGCGGATTTGTAAACCATTTTCGGTTTTTTTAAGCTGCCAATGGATATATCAAAAACTGATTTTTAGCGATTTTTCTATGCACCCAGCTAAGCAAAAATTTATTGTAGCAGAAAGAGAAACATACAAAGGCTTTTCTTGGAATCGTAAATGTTCATTATGACGAATGAACATTGTTAAATTTTGAATCATATGCCCAGAAAATCTTAAATAGCAAGTCTTTATGGCGCTGTCACACATTCCGAAACCACTTACAAAATTACTCTTGTGCAAGTGCTGCGATTTTCACTTACAATCGCTAAAACTTACGTATTTATATTGCACCTCATGAAGCAAGCAAGTTGTTTAAATAATACAATGCTACAATATAATTATTCGAACACTGTGTTCGAAGTGTTTTCGGAGCGCGAGCATTGAAGATGCCAAGTGAGATTTTGGCGAAACGTCTGCAGGATTCCAGTCGGATGCAAGATTTGCAGGATTCCAGTCGGATGCAGGATTCCAGTCGGAGTTCAACGAGCGAACGGATGATATCCCGGAATATAGTGTCATCACATTTTTCCATCCGTGAATCAATACGTGAGAATATATATATATATATATATATATATATATATATATATATATATATATATATATATATATATATATATATATATATATATATATATATATATATATATATATATATATATATATATGCCAAAACAAAGTTTTATTTTGTTGTGCCATTTTATCCAAAAGTAATATGCATATCTATTGACAGCTATCAAATCTTCATAGTTTCCGAGAGACCTGTGCTAAACATAAAAAACTCCCCTGTAAGTTGGTCAGCAGGGTTGTATAGTCCAGCACACGATAAGTGGAAGTGACTTGCGTAATCTATCATAAACGAAAGGCCGTTTACCCTTAATGATCCGAGAATAAACCAATAAAAACTCGTTTTACAAACGTTTATCAATACAAGGAGGTATTTTTATTTTAGTAGTTTTGACAACTTGGAATTATTAAAATCATTTGTGGTGGTAAAATGTATATAATGCTTATATTTTTATTTTTATTAACTGAGGATATTGTTTCCATGTATATACATTTTAAATTTCATCATCAGTCAACGTTTACCAGAAGATCGATTTACAAAAATTGATCTTCTAAAAAGGCCGAAAGACAAAGAAGTTGCCATTGGGGAAACAGGATTAACTCTCATTCCAAGGTCAACCTTGCGTCGATTCCTTGATCATAATTCAATACAAAAATATAAAATATTCTGACAAGGGCATAATGAAAGTATTTGGGTATGGTGATAGATTCGCAAGTAAACGCGAGAGTCATCCAATCCAATCAATTTGAATCATTGTAATAGAAACTAAAAGAAAATGAAACATTGCGCCATTTTCTGCACAAAATCGGATGTAGATTTTAAAATACTGAAAATCATAATTGCATTAAAAGGACCCGAAGATTGGGGTGGAGACAAAAATATTTAGCTCAAATTCATCAATTTCGCATAAAAAACGAAATACATATATTATTTAGACGAGATTTGGCAGTTCATCGAACTGCATTTTGAATGTACCTGTACCTAGAAGAAAAATAATATCTATTTCACACTGTGGCTCTAGGGTTGGATGCCAAACGGTTTTGCTACTTTCAGCTGTTCTTTTGACTGTTCTTTGTTCTATATATAAAAGTTAATGTCCAAATTTATTTGAACGTTTTAAGAAACCACTTGCCGATTTTATACAAAAAAAATCCTTTGCAAACGAGAAGACTATTCCAAACAGTTTTTTTCGTAATTCTAGATGTCACATCTCGAATGATTCAGACATTTTTAATATTTCCACCCCATTTTGTAGTATGTCAACGAAACATAGCAGTGGATCGACCTCCTCAAGTTTAGAGTTCTGTTTGTGAACATTGAAGAGTGTGCATGCCAGATCTGCAGACCTTACTGTTCTGGGCTTTTATCTTTGAGGTAGAATAAAAGATATTTTCTATCAAACTCGGGCTACTACCCCTGAAAATATAGTTTCATCCTATATGAAATGCTATTGCCCACTTTTCAAGAGCTGAAATTACACACAACAGTCATGCCGCATGATAAATTTCTGCATAGCAAATAGCGGCACATTGAGTATTTATAAATTTCTGGTTCTCCTTTCAGTAATTTTTGTTGTGTTTTAACGTTATCAATGTTGTTTCCATAATGTTCAGATGAATTTATTAATTAATAGGCGCCGTTAGGATAAGAATGTTGAGACGCGGTTTTCACTGGGTTATTGCGTTCTTGTTTGACTATTTAATGACGTAAAAAAAATCAAGTCGTTCCATTTCCACAATCTCGCTCATAACACCCTTGATACTCTAAACTACTCCAAGTTTGTTTAAGTTCATTGGCAAATATTGGAACATCCCCTACCCCTTTACATTTGAAAAAAATATTTTAAATTGTCACGATTTTAAAATAGTGTTCGCTTTAATTATCATTGACATACGAAAATTTTTGCAGGAAACGGGTCTTAATTACGCCTTCAAACCTTTAGGAACATCCGTTTTACCAATACCGTACCTCATTGCTCTTACTGGGACATACGGTACAATTACAGCGAGCAATATAACAGAATTTATTCATGAGTGTTGTGTTTGAATTTCTTTACTACTGTCCTGCACTGGTTTGAGTTATTGGCCTAAAAATGCCACGAACAAATAAAAATATGAATACCATTATTACAGTATGACCACTTATCGTGTGTTAAATTATTAATAAGAATAGTACACGGATCTTATTATAATAACGTCCCCAAAAAATTTCATTGCAGTTGCCTTTTCCTATTACGTTCTCGGTAGCAATGTAACGAGACTTAAGAGTGGGCAATCTCATTTTATCTTATTTTCAACTTGGAATTTAAGATTTTCTTATTTCCTTTTTTCGCTATTATTTCAGCGCCTTTATAAAACAAGGTATATATTAATAGGCTAAAGTTCAACTTACCTTTAAGATTAAATCGACAATATTGACGATAATCAGGGCCTTCTGCCTTTGCCTGTGCGAGTATCTGAGGTAAGCCAGTTCGAGGTGTTTGTAGTGAAAACTGTTCGTTAAACTGGGCCAGTATATTCCCTTGTACATCAGACCCTTTTTAAACACCGTCGCGAAGTCAGCTGAAAAAATACGAATGGACATAATCTGAGAAAGTTTGGGGGTGAATTTTAAGAGAATGGAAATGGCTTTCGCCCTTCACATAAATTTAAAAACCGTCGAACTGCAAATAAGTTACCTTTATCCCCGTTCTCGGAAAAATATTCCTTCTCCATGCTAAGGTAGTCGGTCAAAGTGTCGAGACTTTTATCCAAAGTTCCGTTCGGTTGTATATTTTCGTCGTCCATACAAATCTTGGTTTCGTGGTTTGTCACCTTAGGACTCGCCTTAAAGCAGGAATAAAAACTAACCACTAGTAACACATATAATGTACATGTACAGGCTGTTTCGTTTCGAGTGGTCACCGGCCATGTCTACATTTATTAAAATTCGAAAATATTTGTCAGAATTTTGTCTGTGACTCGTCCGTGTACCGATCATATTAAGATTGGGAAAGCTCTGAACGGGTAACATATCCAAATCACTGCATTTTCAGAGAGGCATCACTCACCATCAATATCCAAAAAGTTAAACAGTCATAGTTAAAAAATAAACACGAAATTCGGTTCTTGTATGGAATAGTAAACAAATAAAACGTCTTATATTTCTGAGAGGAGAGCGCTGTGTCGATTACTGGACATGTGTCAGACCCGTTTCATGCAACGTCTGGAGTCCCTCAGGATAGTCACCTGGGCCAACTATTTTTTATTATATATATCAACAATATAAGAAACTGTTTTAGATGCTGCAATATACTGCTTTCTGGTGGTCAAATGACTCTAATAGAATGGTTGGTTTTATTAATATAAATTCCCTTGACTTCAATGATCCCAGAACGCTTATTTCCTTATATTATGCTTTTATTCAAGGTAGGATTTCTTTCGCACCTGTTATCTGGAATCCACGCTAAGCACTTCATATCAACAGAATCGAGAACACTCAAAATAAATTCTTAAAATTTCTCGCTCTTAAGACCCACACTCGTATAGAAGACAGAGATTATCGCCTGATTAAAAATCGGTTCAAAATACTTAGTTTGGAAGATAAACGAAATGTGGCAGACTTGCGTATGCTCTACAAAATAACAAACTCACAAACTAAACTAAACTTTAGAATTCCTGCTCGAGATTTAAAATACGCTAATCTCTTTGAAATCCGTCATAGTAGAACCAACACAGGGCAGCATTCCCCTTTGCTAAGAATGCAAATTTCGTATAATACACTTAACTCGAATTTTAACCTCGACATCTCTTCAATGACTCAGATGCAGTTTAAACGATATATCAAATTCTCCATTATTGGAACTTATGGTGTATGTTAAATATCTTCCTATTTTTGTATAGTGTTCTACATCCGACTTATGTTTGTTTTGAAATGCAATTATCTCGGATCATTCACAAATAACTAACTAGATCCAGACCAATACCAATAGCTCGAAAGGCATACGTCTAGTACTCATCAATCTTCACAAACAGAAGTATAAACTTGAGAAGGATGATCGACTGCTAGAAACGGTTGACTATGAAAAGTGAAACCATGACAAAATTTGGGTTATTCGAGATGTGACTGTATAGGTGTATATTAAGGATACCTTGGACACCTAGAATTATCAGCAACAGCTTCTTACCATCATGCGGTATCGGATCTAGAATGAGGCGACGACCTTGTTGCCACGATTGGCGGACAGTAAGAATTCAATTGCTCCAGAATTTATATTCGACAAGCCTTACACAGATAGCAGACAAGCAGTTCTGGTACTTCATAGACCTTAGACGTACACCGGAGCCATCTGTCGGTCTGGCAACGTCAGTCATTAAAGAGCTGATAAAGTAGAACTCCCGGAAAAAAATTCTACAATATTGAGACACCAAAAAAATATTTTTCAAGTAAACTTACACAAAACTTTCACAGTAATATTATTAACAAATCCTCTCCTGCTCCTTTAGTTCCGCACCCATCAAACAATATATAAGTGGAATGCGAGCCAGTATCAGTTAAGCTCTCAAAAAGCCAACAGGATGATTAGCGAGATGTCAACAAGTTTGATTTAATTTTATTAAAATTAATGTTAGGAAGTTATTGAGCTATCCAAACCAGCAGTCAAACAATGCCTGACTATGTCCAGGAAAAAGCTAGGAATGGAGACAAGTATTCTTACGAGTCAAAGTTTACTTAAAAACTATCAATTGGCTTTGAGTACCACCCGTACGTGTAGAGTATGCGAACAGGAAGACGAGATAGTAGAACACATTCTGTGCGAATATCCTAATTAGAAGTGAAGCCAAGGTTGGCGAATCATATGCATCCCCTACGGTAACCACTTGTCACCGCCTACGTCAATAGGCTTGACGTAAGGCACAACGGACCTGCTGAAACATGTGCTGTAATGTAGGCTACCCTCCTTACTTACAAATACAGATAATTCCAACAGATTCTAAACATTATTAAGATACGCAAGTCAGCCTATATAGCCTATATTATCTGCTAAAACCATAATGCAATTAATAAATAAATGAATGCATCTTTCAAAACATAAGAGAATGGACAAACATGACGGTAGAGGAATTGTTCATCAAAATGAAAGAGCAGTTCTTTCGCTGCGAGGTCTGACTGAGGGTTAGTGATAAAATAAAAATTTTTTCACCTCTGATTCCGTACTTTGAGTTCGGTTCCAAACTACCCTTGAGGTAGATTGAAGTCCTCGGTCCGTCTTTTTAAGTCGTTTTTCCCATGTCCATGTCCTGACAATTAGAGGTTAATGTAGTGTAGCTCAAATCAACACTCACACATAAGTTTAACAACGGAAGCTGGAGCTGACCCTTGAGTAGGACTAGGTGACTCGATTGGACAATTAAATTAATAAATAAAATGAAGATATTGCATTTCGTAGTCCCTTATATTAGGCAAGTGTAAATTGCTCCCCAGCTCTGCCTTCATGTAAATCTTTCCTTGTATTTATTAAGTTGATAGTCTATGACATTCCTTTCCGAAAAGTAATGTAGCGTCTTCTTAACGCACGGGAAAATAAAATAAAAAACTTTGCAATCCTTTTAAAGTGTCAAATTTTCTAAGTAGTGGGAAATAAGCGCCCATTTCTTAATATTTCAATGATCATCTCTCAGAAAGCGAATGCCTTTGTCTGACAAAGAGACCGGAAATGACTGTAAGCAAATCGGTTCCTGTCCAGGCTTTTTATAATTGTTGCCACTAGCAACGGTGCAGTGGTCATGAGTTGGTCAATAAAACGCGCTTTAGTATAAGAACAAATACAATTGAATGGAACTGAAGGAAAATTAACAAAATTCTATTGCTAGCAATTATGATTCAAACGCCAGCTCCAATTTCAATCCTTAAAGCATATGTGGAAAGGGTTACAGCCGTGAGAAAGTTGGTTTGCGCTGCACAATACAAGAGAACATGGTAGAAAAATCCTAGAAACAACCCTCTCTGAAAATAGAAACAGTACAACAATGTTTATATTTTTCAGGTAACATCCCAAGGATGTACTAGGCAACTGCTTTATCATCATTTAACATCAAAATTCCTATGGGATTTTTCAAAGAAATTTCCACAGACTACGGTAATACTATTTACAAAACTTCTGGATTCCTCCTGCGTTGGTTGATGTTGAGTCGAACTTGCTAACGTATCGCCAATCATCCTGTTGGCTTCTTCAGAGCTTAACTGAAAGGATGTCCTTTCAGTTAAGCGCTGAAGAAGCCAACAGGACGATTGGCGAAACGTCAGTGAGTTCAACATCAACCGACACAGGAGGAATCCAGAAGTTTTGTAAATAGTATTCCTACGGAATGTTTCTAAGATGATCTGAAATGCATCTGAAAGATCCCTGATCGAGATGAAGGATTTTGTATAAGCAGATGATTAAATAGTTATTTACAGATCTTCTGAATTCCTCCTAGACCTATTGTGGATTAATAGAACTTGCTTATGTTTCGCCAATTATCCCAGTGGCTTCTTCAGAACCTAACTGAAACACTGAGGCTCTGAAACTAACTCTAAAGAAGCCAAAAGAATCATCAGCAAGGTTAAATGGTTACATTTCACTTGCGGAATAGGCTTGAAGGAGAACCACTTTAAAAAACTGAGCCAAAAACTCCAACGTACTTCAAGGATGGTGAGGAAAAGAGCTCATAAGAACAACAAAAATTAACATATGACCAATAACACTTGTTCATAAAACTGTTTACATGACGTGGGCCTTGAAAGACAGAACTACAGAATTCCGATTTTATGGATATTTTGCTCATTCTCAAGGTCATTTAAGAACGTTGGGTCAGAGAGATGCAAAGACAGTTTTATGTATAATTTAATGGCGAATATAAAAAATCCTGTAATATGTTCTCGTGAGTTTACAAAGCCAAAGGCTCACCCTGAGGATTGTTTTTTCTGTGCAAGCGAATCAAACTTTGACGTGTGTGTGTGGGGGGGGGGGGGAGTGAGAACTTCTCGGCTATATTTTTGGGTTCGTATCGGGAGTTCAATACCAATATTTCTCAAAAATATATGTATAAAGTGTTATTTTACACTAATGTGGCAGGAGGCTGATTTAGAAGTGTCGTCGCTAACCTTCACTGACAAGATCCCATGATAAGAAGAAGTTCTTCACTTATTTCTTAATGTGGATTCATACATACCAATGACGTCACCGTTACGTAAAAGTGATATGTTTCAACGGCTCAAAATAATTATTATTATATTATTATATTAGCTTTTATTACTATGTCATCAGTGGCATGACAGGGTATGGATGGCAACATTTTCAGATAGAAAACTTTTTGTTGTGCGAGTTTGAGGGAGATGGAGCTAAAGAAGGGAAGGGGAAGGGAAGGGGATTTTTGGATATTTCTTTGCTAAAAGACTACACGAAAGGATCTTAGTTTGAGCGAATAAGACTTGATCCGACGCCATGATTATGTACTGCCATTGCGGATGAGTTTATTTGTAGTACTCTTAAGACTCTTTCTGTTCTTTTGGCCTAGTTGATATTTTTCGCCCTGTGGTAAATCTGGTTATATAACATTATATTTCTTAAGAACTTCTGATATATGATCAGTAATGTTTTGAACGTATGAAACGACCACAGTGGAAATAGTGGAATTACTTTCGGACTCATTTTATTTGTGATTCTTTGTAAAGTGTTTTAATTCTGACTTCTGTGATGTGAGTTGAGACAGTTAAAAGTTCATCATAGTCGTATCTCCACAGTTTTGGATTTAGATAATTCTCAATAGTTCCCATAAATATTGACGTGATGTCAGCAAAATGTTGGTTGTTTCAAAGAACAATTTTTCAAATGAAAGTATTAAAAAGCAATATTTTGAAAAGAAATATAAAACGGGTTTAATGTTTTTTCAAGCATATTTAATCTGCTTTCCGAGTACGATATCATAACTATACAGAAATATTTTAATGTTCGTGACAAATTATAAAATATGTTTTATGTATTTTATGTGGAACTAATATATACCAATATTTATTAATTTTAGTTTGCTGAACTTAAATAATTATAAAATCATGAGCTCGCCAGTCTAATTAAGATCGGGCACCAATGAGTGTCGGACAAAACTTTGCGAAGTTTTAACTTAGGGTTTAACTTGAGCATAATTATCCTCTTAATTGTGTCCCCTTGCTATAAAATATTAAGATAAGCATAATTTCTCTACTTTTCTTATGCCCAACGTCCAGACATAGTAGTTTTCAACACTTAATAAAACCTGTACAACGAATTGCAAAGAAGCTAATTTTAAGTTATGAAAACTTTTATCAACCTTACAATAACCCTTATTGAAAACGGTTAAACATTATTTACAAATCTTCTGGATTCCTCTTCCTGCGTCGGTTTTTGACGAATCGAGGTGGAATCTAAAACAATTAAGCTATCTGAAGAAGTCCACAGGATGATTGGCGAAACGTCAGTAAGTTCGATTCATCAGTAACCAAACAGGAGGAATCCAGAAAATTTTCATATAGTATGTGAAAGTTTCTTTGAAAAAAAAAACGAAAAACATGGTTCCTACTAATGTTCCCATTCTTAAACCATCCGCCATCTACAAGAATGATCCCCAAACCGCCGCAAATGATTGCCTTCGTCCTGCCGCTCAAAATGTTTTAAGCATCGAATGTATTTCGTTTCGGAGTGTATCCCTACGATAACACGATCGTCTGTCTGCCTGTCTCCAGCTGATGTTTAAACGTAGTTTTTTGTTTATGGACACGCCACTTTCCATCACGAAACAGTATTTTTCGATAAGCGTTCTCGCACAAAGTCTCATTAATTTAATTCTTGTTACATTTCATTTCAAAATACAGGGTGTTCGTTAATGATGTGTCAATAATGAAGAGGGCGATTCCTAAGCTCATTAAAAAAATCGTATGAAGGAATGTTCTAAACAACGTAAATAAAGGGTGATAAAATCTTTACATTTTTTTTATATTATATACACAACGATTTCTAGATATATTTGTGAAATTTGGTACATGATTTAGTGTATATTATGGTAACTGGCAGAAGTTTGCAGGATGTGAAAAATCCCTCGTAAGTTATAACAAGTTGATTTTTACGAAACCATCAAACACCAAACTCCAGGTCCTAGAAGATAGATTTCCGGGTGTATTGCCAGCCTGATTTATAATTTTTGCGATCATATTAACAAGTCTTCTAACTTTCTGTTTGCTAATGTTTTTTGGCATTCAATTTTTCAACATGATGCAATATCGCAAATGCATCATTTAATTCTTCAGCACTCAGTACAATAGCCGAATAGTGTAAATAAGATAGTCGTCCTTCATTTAATTAAATTTATTTCTGTTCCGAATATAAGTTTTCTAATATCCTGTAATTTATCTAGGTAATATTGCACAATTTTTTACACGATTGCATCGTAAAACTCAGAAAAAAAAAGGTTTTTAGCTCCTTCACAAACATAAATAATTCATCTTATCTAACATGGTGTTTTTTGAAACCAAAGGCAAATATTATCAAAAGTTATTGAAAGTATCCGAATTTGAGTGAAAATATGGGGTATTCCATTTGAAATAAGTTGTTTTATTATATCTGAAATATAGATTATAATATTTTACCCAGTAAACAGCTTAATAACGTTGTCTCAGTTCTCCAAATCCGAACACTTAACATTTTATACAATCAATATTACTTGGAAATAGAAATAAATGTTTCTCCTGAATTGAAAGCAGACTCCTAGATTTTTGTCCTGGATAAATTTAATTACAATAAATTCATCGGTTTCGCGAAAGAAAAACAAAAATTTATAGGAATCTGGCAACTGATTTAGAAACAAATATTTGTACTTATACTTATAGAACCCAAAAATCTTCAGTGATTATTTGCTCAGTCTTCAAAAGAATATGATTGTCTCAACCTGAATCAGGAACTAAAGTTCATCTCTGTAGCAATTCCCATTATCAGGATATCATACGTTCGATTAGTAAATACACTTTCCCCAGAACCACTTACATAAACTAACTCCGTAATTGACTCCCGGTTGAAACTGTAGTTTTTGTAGTTTGAGTACAGGCCAATAACAATGCTTGATCTAGAGCTATTTGAGAGTGTGCCTTGACACAATGTTGTTGATTCAGTTAATATTGATAAGAAAATCTTATTTTTCAATGACTCTTTACTATTTACGAATGGGGTTTATCAGGGTCATTTTAATCTGTTTAGGTCAAGAGAAAAATGGAATACGGTTCTTTGGAGTGACGAAGTTAAGACTCAAAGCAAAGTAAGAAAGCCTTACTGTGAAACAGGGAAAAGAGAACATAATGCCCTAGGGATGTTTTTATTGATCTGTGACTGACAATCATTCAAGTAGAAGGTGAAATGTACACATGTACACATACCCAATCATCCAAGCTGGTGACAAAATGGTTCAGAGACAAAAATATAACTGTACCTGAATGACCATCGTAACTGCCAGATCTAAACCTCATATTTGGAATGTCTTGAATTCCTGGCGGAAAATGCCAGGCCGTTTTAAATGCCTGAGGCTATTTTTGGTGACCCAACTGAAGAGAATAAACCCAATTTTGACTAAAACTTACAAATTTTCCTCCGAATATATATTCAATAATGAAAACACTATTTTCTCGTAAAATTCCTGTAAATATAAAAAATTAGAGGGAATGTTGCTTGTTAAGATTTTAAAAATGCCCTTAGCTTTTTCACCAGGCCCTTGAGGATCATTTTAAAAAACTATACTGGGAAGAAAATGGTATAAAAATATGTAGATACCTTTTGATATCGCCTTGATAACTGATGAAAAAAAATACTGCCGGAAATGCTGAAGGAACTGGACACAGCGACTAAAAATATAGGTCTCAATATGAACTACACGAAAACTACAATCATAACCGATACAGGTGAAAATGTCGCAATCTGGCACAAATTGTTAAACTTAACAAAGAAAACCGCAGAAATAAAGAGGCGAATTAGATTGGCATGATTAGCATTTGGTCCAATTAACCTGCACCCTAAAAAATTAAAGATATCCATAATTCCTGAAAACCAAGCATCAGTGCGTACGTCCCAAACATGGATACTTACAAAATCAAATATTGGCAAACCAGGGAAGTCAAACTGGAAATCCACCAGTCACAATATCAGACAAAAAGAAAACCGAAGGAATAAGTGTTATAAACTGAGTGAGAAAAATGAGTTGAACAGAATGAGTGATCAACAGACTAGATGACTAATGTTCGAAAAAGACTAAATAATAAATAGACAGATATATAGATATCTGTTATCAGAACACACATAAAGGACATCTCCAGGCTGCGCATAATATATTGGCCTACTGGTCCACTGAAGCGCTACAAAATACAGCGATGCATATACCAGGAGCAATTAACTTCCAAAGGAACCCTATTATTTAGTTAAAAAAATTAGGGTCCTTGTCGTCGGGTCCACTGTTGCAAATGGACGGTGCAAATGACTAAACTAGTCGCGCAACGACGCCACTGGTGGAAATAAAAAAGAAGCGTTGCCACCACTTACCAAATTTCACCAAGATATCAAGATTTGTTTCTTATATAAACTACTCCAAAATTTAAGAAGTTTAAATAAATACCCAAAATTAAAAAAAATATATCCCAGGTTTACGCAAAACGGAACTAAATAAAAAACTAGCAACGCGACAATCGCCAAGTTATTCGGAGTAAAGATAAGTACGTAGCCTAAAGTAAACTGTCGCGAGAAATAAACACGGACTCCTTTGAAAGTAAAAATTCCAATGTTTCGATTTAAATGGGTCACACCGTCCGACGTTCTGCGCTTACCATTTTGTTGCACTTGGGCGAGGTCGGAGGGCTGATGCTGACGCTGACGTCGAGAGACCTCTTCTCCAAAAACGAAAAAGCGATCGACGACAGGTTCGAGTGCTTTTTTCTTTCCCGACACACTGTTCTCGCGGCATTTTTCCACAGCTGTTTGTACTTCTTCCTTCTGGAACAAAAAAAAAATCAAAAGCGAATCGCGTCGGTCTTCCACTGCACCGTGATTAATTTATATATCATTCGCTACGTATTATAGTACAAGCGGCTTCGCACGGGGTTTATTTGCCAGAAAATAAATGTGTTTTTCTTTACTTCACTTTATTATTTATACATGGTGACAAACAAACAGTACGCTGGAAAGCAAAAATCTGTCTGCGGGAGAAAATCTATGCTCTGTTTCTGAAATCATTCGTGAACTAACTGCAAAACTTAGTGCTTTTTGCTTATATAGGTGTTGAATTGTTTAGTCTGTCTGTTAGTAATAATGCTGATAATGTTTTTATCTGCTCTCAGAAATTCTTGGATCAGGGTAGTAGTAAGTACACTAAAACATAAAATATATACATTCTGTTGTATTGCGTAATGTATAATGGTAATTAGCCGTCCGAATAGTTTGAATCTTTTGCCCCAAAATTTTTTATAATTATTTTCCACTTTAAGTACTGATTCACATATATTCTCTCCAACTGCTCTCTGTTATAAATTCGCACTGAGTTTTATTATTATTACATGGGCGAACATTTTTGGATTTATACTATTGTGTCTAATTCTGATTTTTCATTCGGACCATATCATTTCTATAGGATTCAAATCGCAGTAATTTAGCGGATTTTTTATGATCTCGTCTACGAAACAAGTTTTATCATATGATTTGGTTCTTACAATACAATACAACTAGTTGTTTTTTTGTGTAAGTATTTAAAAAAGAAAGGGTATACTGACTAAGGACCTCTTGCAATACCTCTTCTTTGCTACTTATACTTTTAGCTGCCTGTTTGAATATATGGAAGCAGATAATTTTTTAGCCAATTTTCAAAGCGTTCCCATGTAATGCCCTGATGGTAGTCTAATGAGCAGTTATAAATGTCTTTCCTCGAGGCACAGTGTAAAATGGATATTCCGATTCCCCTAGATATTCTAAATACACTTCGATGAAGAATTTTTCCAACCTTTACAGTGTCGAATCTAACCTTCTAAATGGTATATAGCTTTACACAAAATTTATGAATTTGAGTTAGAAAGATTTATCTCCGTTGGGTCTCTTGCCAATATTTTTAAATCTAAAATCGACCATTTTATATTATATATTATATTATGTATATAAAACAAAAACGAAGAGCATTAACTGAATGTTTTGGTTGAGTTTGATTTAAACTATTAGACTGTAGCGCCGCTACCTTTTCCCAACTGTTTGGCAACCATCATGGGCAAATGCTGTTAATATAGCTTCTGCATTTTGAGGTTATATTATTACCTATCTTATCTTTGCAAAATTAAAAAACTAAAGCAAAATTATCCGGAATATCAATCATTCAATTTCATCCGAAAACGACTAGACCAATTTTCAAATTGGATTAGAATAAAGAATAAAACCAAAGACCCAAGGAACTTATGTTAATAGTCCTAATAAAGGTGTTAGAACTTATGGTCACACTGTAATTAAAGTTCGTCATATTGAAAATGTGTATAATTGTAACTGTTTGATGACAATTTAATAATCCAAAACTCCAAGTAACAATCGACAAAGATAACCTATAAAGTGTTGATCGGCTTTTCTTCGTGCTTTATTATTCAATATTAAGTTAACTGCATATCAAAATTAGTTTATAGCAACCGGTTATTCATTTGAGTCTACTCTTAATATAACGATCAGAAACAAAGTGTGTGAAACAAATCTACAGATCTCTATGCTCTTGTGGTAAGGGATTATTTTATCTTTCAATGGTTTGGAAGTTGGTATACAGTGTAATTTGATCTTCTGTTTGAAAAAATTGTGTTCATACTTTCCCCGTTTATTTTCCAACTTGTGTTGTTTCAAATTCATTAGTTTGACTGCTAGTAGTCGTGAGTTATCGCCCTCAATGCCTGATCCATTAAATTCCTAAGGTTAAAAAAATATATACAGAAGATAAAGAGGCATCTGATCTATGTCTTCCTCGCATCAGAAACAGAAACAATTTGCTCGTCCAAAATAAGAGGAACGTTTTGCTCTAGAAAAAGATTCTGGCCCTTTAAAAGAAACATTGAGCACTTGGGAAAATCTGATCGCTTTATTTCTAACTGTTTGTTGTCGCTTTTCTGTTTTTTGATCGTCATTTAAGCTATTCCAATAAACTTTTAAGACTTTTCTGAAACCATTGAAGAGCTTTGGTTAAATTACCTCAAATTTCTTGTCCAACTGATGGGACTCTCGCTTTAAAAGCACTCTTTAGTAGAATTAACTACTAACTTATTTCCAATTGGATGGAAATAATTACTTTTAAAATGATTAAAACATTGCCCATTAGAATAAATACACCACCACCATTTAAAAAGAAACAAAATGCCAGGGAGCACATAAATTTTCAATGAAGTACACATAGCAAATGCTGCACCAGTAAAAGGAGTGTTCGCTGTCCAACCTACTGTGGAGTCGTCCAACTTGCATAATCACATAGATGTTACAAACTCACGGTCACCGTTGGGAAAATGTTTCGTATGTACTGATCCATATTGACACTTGCTGTATCTTTGTGATATTATGCTCTGGGACAATAGAATTGCAATTCATTACTCCTGCATCAGTCACTTCCGGCTGTATTGTCTTTGAGTTGCCAACTCTCATTGATTGTCCTCAGTAACGTTAGTTATTGTAGGGCGGGATCACCATGTAGCATAGAATAAACTTCCATCTAAAAAGGTTTTCGATTATAACACATGACAAATTGTATTAGCTTATTTTGAACCCATTCCAAGCGATATCTGTAGAAGCTTTATTAAAGACTTCAAAGCAAGCCACCGAATCAAAGCTTGCGGAGAACAAAGACGTCAAATCAACAAACTCATCTTCAGGACATCTTCTAGTGGTATAACCAAATAATCAAAATTAATCTGATCAAACTAAGTCGATAGCAGTATCCTTAATTCTAAACTAGTATTAACAATACAATGAACCTTATATTCAATTGCAATATTCTTCGCAAGAACCAACGAATCTGCGGCATGAAGTGTTTAAATATTTCCGGAGTATCGAGATTCCGATTGTCGTTTGGTAGTTATCGGTCCAGGTATCACATTTAGCATGTGTATCGGGCGTGATAATAATTTTTATCGGATACCGCCGCCATATGCCGCAAAATTACCCTATTGCGAATCACCTCCGAGATGGATTTATGTTTCCGCTTGGAAATTGGTATATAGTAACTTGTATGCAGAACCAAAGTATGGAATATTACTACATAATCGTAATTTTCATTAGACGCAAAATACATGTTTAATTTAAAAGGTTGCAAACAGCCCTGAACACAGTTAGGAAAATAATTTTCTCTTTTTTAGAACGCCCAATCCTACTACTTCGTTTCTTATAGTCTGTACGATTTGCGATGGCATAAAACCAAGAAAAAAGGTGCCTCAGTATTTTAACTGTTTCCACTTGTATACTAAAAATAGCAAAACCCATCTATTTAACTGCTTGTGTTCTTTGTCAATTACGTCCCGGTGTCGTACAGCACCAGTTACCGGAGAATTTAAGTAGTGTCCACTACAAAACAGGGTCCCAATTTTGAAAAATTGCTGCCGAAACTCAAAAGGTCGTCTTTAATTATTATGGACAATGCACGTGGACTTAATCAAAGTGTACCGAATGCATTAAGAAGAAAAGAATAAATTATCAATTGCAATCAATGGTCTAAAATGTGCGTTATTAAAAATTGTCAAAAATCACAAAACAAACTTGCCGTATGCTACAGACTAACTAATTGCTTAAATGAGTCATCAAGCTTTAAATTGCCTTGCCATTGTATATTTAATGCCATAGAATTGATGTGGGCTCAGTTCAAAACGTTTTTTAGTAAAAATATTGTAAATGAGGCAAGACAGAATGATACTACGGCAGTACAGTTACCAAAGACAATTGGATCAGTTTTATAACACATACAGAAAATAAAATAATAGAATACCAAGCAATATAATCGTGATGGTTAGTCACGGTTGTCTTGCATTGATCAATTTTATTTTGTCTGGCATTATATTGCCGACTATGCCATGACAAGTCGTACCGACTATCGCAACAAATTTAGAACGAACTCTGCCAATCCCTGCCGGAAAGTAACCCTGATTCTAATTTCTGAACACCAAGGCACAGGCAGGTCAACTATCTGTCCATCTACCCGTCTATAATATGACCAAAAATATAGTGCATTTATTGCTTTGACGTTTTAAGTATTTTACAGTACCTTAACTGCAGACCTTCGCAGGACCGTGGTAAAACCAATCCCAACAGATGTTTATTTTGCATTAAGTAACTCTTGCCTGAGATAGACCGTGACGAATATTTGTAGAAACTTATTTGAAACGTAAATGGACCGTTTTAAATTTGATTATGCATTAATGCTGCGGGCTGTTTTCCAATAAGTGGAAGCTTTTATTTGAACCTCAGGTGATATGTATCGTTCTGCGAGGCTGTTTTCAATGAATAGTTCAAAGGGTGAGGGTAAGTACCTGTACTCCATTTATCTCACAGGTAAGTTTGAAAATAATTATTTTTGGCTTGTGTGCATGGGTGCATGTCGATTAACAACATTTCTTCTTGAATTTTTGTGTCTTCTACATAGTTCTTCGATTCTTTTTTAAGACTATAGATTATATTCGCAGTAGATAAAGGTAGATAGATAAGAGTACAGATAAATATTTATTAGAATTTTACAATTAAACAAAATAGACCAATAGCGTATTTAGACTAAACGTGGTTCGCCACTTACGACACAGTAAAAAAGAATGGTGTGATAACACCGCCTTTCACACGGAAAACGCATAATAAATCTTCATGCTGGTCCAAAAATGGTTGTGTGGTTTGAAAACAAACTATGGCGTACTGTTATTATATTGCACGATGCATCGTATCATTCAGCCCAAATTAGAAAAATTCCAAATACTTCTTTAAATAAAGAAGAAATTAAAGAATTTCTGCAAGAAAATTATTTATATTTTGAACAGAGATAAACGAAAAACTTCTGCAATTATTAAAAATAAAATAAATACTACAAAATCGATTCGATAGCACAACAAAACGGACATGAAATATTAAGATTTCTTCTGTAGCATTGTATATTTAACCAGATTGAGATGATTTGATCTGAGTTGAAAGCGCATATAAGAAGAAATAACACTGCACCAAAATTTAGTGATAGTACCATAAACATAAAGAGGTAATAAAAGAAGAAAATATTTATCGAGAAAGATTAGTGGCGCAGTTGATGATTCAACTAGGTGACAACAGTAGCGATAGTGACGATTTTTTAAGTGATTGATACTTTATTATTATTATATTTATATTTTGTACTTATATTTTGTATATTAATAATGGCACTATGCAGAAATGTAATGAAATAAAACGTAATAAATTGTTACTTTGTACTAATTTTTTATGTACATGTTTGAAGAATTGCTAGTGTAGGTAGATAAATTACTAGTACGGTCCTGGAATGGTTACGGGTAGGGTGTTCTATAGGGAGCTGCGGTTTTGGAGTAATAAACAGTAGGCAAAGTTAATTACAGGGTTGGTGGAAAAATATTATATTTCTGATCCAATCCTGATCCCTTGATGATCATCATAAGTACGAACTATGCCTACGTTATCTTGCCCTGCATGATATTTCTCAGTGGTAATAACTTCTACCTCCTTATGATGGGCTCAAATACTGAACTTTTCGTTTTTCGGTTGAAATTATTACCTCACAGTCGGTGTTTATCCCTGGGGTATCTCGCCATCCATAATATTCTCAGGAGCCGCGAGTAGCACCACATCTGAACGGCTTGGATGGTATTTATGTTATTTTGTTTAAGGGTCCAAGCCTCTATGCTATATAAGAGGGTAACAATTTATAACAACGCAGCCTACCCAGGTATTTATAATACGGAACCTGCTCTATTACTCCTAGAGACGATGGTATTATAATAATAATTATAATTTTATTCACGTATTGATAAACAATGGAAAGGACACGGTTCGGATGAACAAAATAAGATATTTTGTACCTCCGTTTTTAAAACTATCTTAAGAAGAAGGTTGCAACGCTAGGCAGGAGAAATACACATAAAAAAAATAAATAAATACCTAGTACGATCTGTACAAGTACATATATGGAGATATCGTCGGTCTTTTTATATCAAGCCATCGAACATCCTTGAGTTTATGACTAACAGGCCTGCCGCGTTTAATCCCAAAAATGAATCTTAGACAGTATTTCTGGATTTCTTGAATCCATTCTAAGGCAGCTGCTGTCAGACATGGGACCTAGATGACATCACAGTGGTTAAAAGAAGATAAAACTCTCGAATATACACAGGACCTTTTTTAATGATTGATTTAAAATATTTTTAGAACCATATAAGCATTTTCAGTGAGCAATGGATTTTTTAATACATTGTGTAAAGTGACCATTAAATCTTAGCTTGCTGTCGAGCATAAGCCCAAGGGTTTTTGCCTCCGTTTTCAAAGGAATGCACACATTCGATGTTTTTATTTCAACTAGTTGTGATAATCGATCAACATCCAAAGAACATTGCTATAGATTTTTTTGGATTTAGATGGAGTGGGACACCCTGTTAATGATTTCTAGATCATTATTTATGATTTGACAGCTTTCCAAAATTTTATCTCCCGAAAATGAGTAATGAACTTGTGTATCATCTTCATACATTTGGGTTTTGCAATTCTGTATAAAACTAGGAAACGCGGACGTATATATACAGCATAAAATTGGCCCCAGAATGGAGCCTTGAGGTACCCAAGATATTATAGCACGGCAGTCTGATTGCTGTCCATTTAGAACCACTTTTTGTGCACGACCTTGTAAGTAGTTCCCCATAAATTCGATAGCACCTTCATGACCAAGATGGTACATTTGGCTTCGTCAATTGTGCGGAATAAATTATCAGTGACGTTTAGGAGAGCAGTTGCATAACCGTGCCCCTTCCTGAAGCCAGACTGAGTTTCAGGAAGAATACTATTTCTCTCCAAATGATCAATCAGTTGCGTTTTAATGACATTTTCCAGAATTTTGGAGACTACAGACAAAATACTAATAGGGCGTAATTCACTATAACTTGTAGGACTGGAAAAACGGAATTATTGATGCAAAAATGAACGATGTGGCAGATATATTTAAGAATAAATGGACAACAAAAGATTAGTTCAGAGGTAAACCATTTGCTCCGACTGCACTGGACTTAACGTAGCATAAAAATTTCAACACATCAGTCTCTAAGATTGGACAAAATTTCAGCTTCAGCTTCAGAGTACTTATTGATTTCATTAACGCTGCGGAGTTGAGGTGCAAAATTTGATTTTTTCTTTATGCTATTAATATTAAAATTTCTTAAAGATTTTCACACTTCTTTCGAGCTACGATACTTGTAAAATTTCTGAGACTTTTGTATTGTTCAAAATCAACGACATTTTTCGTTATTTTATATTTGATTTTAGCTTTATTTTGGGTTTTTATGATTAGTTTAATGTTGTCTGTTATCCACGGTTTATATGGTTTATGGAAAATGACGGTTTGTAAAGGTGCGTGCAGATCCATTAATGTGTGAATATTATCATTGAAAAAGATTACCTTATCGACAATATTATCAATATCATATGTTTCGCCACGGAAGCGACTGTAATTGGTCATACAAGAGAGTGAGATTAACATTCTTTGGATCCTTAAATGTACGGGGTGGAGCTTGCAAATGCTGTGGTTGTAAATTTAACTCAGCAAAAACGAGTTCGTGATCCGATATATCAATCCACAACGGAGCAGTCCTCAGAATTATATGATTAATTGGTGTGAGTGTTGTATTAGAAATACGCACATTCACGTCAATAACTTGAATCAAACCGAAACTCTCCAAAATACCGTTGTATGCTGAAACGACGGAGTTGTTGTATTGATGTTGAAATTTTAAAAGAGAATGAAAAAAAACTAATCCAATCATTGTCGCATATAATAAATATGATAATTTCTACATATAAGCGTTTCCAACTCAAATATACAAGGCAGGTGATCGAATACTGGCGATTAATTATCCTCATATCAGTGTTCTATCCAGGGCAGGTAAAATATTCGAAAAACTTATAAAAATAACATTGGTAAAATACCTTTCACATATACAGCTTATTTCTAACAATCAATTCGGTTTTACACAAAATAAAAGTACAGCTAATGCAATTGTTGTATTATCTGGAAAGATGTATATCTGGTCAAGGCCTTTGATACAGTAAGTCTTAACTTATTAATAAACAAATTAGAATCAATTGGTGTCAGGGATCTTGCGCTGGGTCTATTCAAGAGCAACCTCCGTACAAAAACAATCAATTCGAATTAAAAACGGTATTAGTAGCAAACAAACTGTGAAATACCACAGGGAACAGTCTTAGGTCCCATTTTATTCAATATTTACCTAAATTATTTATTTACGATGAAAACGAATGAAACATTTATACTTATACTTATACTTGAAATAATGTTAAATTACAAATTATGGCCAATCGTTGCGGAGTTAGAGGAGTTGGCAAATATGCATTTTAGGTATGGTTTGACTGATGGCAGTACGCCTGAAGCTAGGTGATTATATCAAGAGCGCTGTCCTAATAGAGTCAGGCGAACATATTCAAATGTGCATAGATGGTTAAGTGAAACTGATACTTGGAGGGCAAATAATCATTTAAAATGGGGCCATCAGACTCTAAGAACTCCAGAAATTGAAGAAGCAGTTTTCAATTCTATTGATAAAAATCCAAAATAATCTGAATATCTCGCATGTCTTGATTTGAAAAATTTTGCACTATTTTCCATTGTACCTATATCATATTCAACGAGTTTCCCGTGTTGCCTGTTAATTTTCGTCAATGGTTTTTGGACAAAATTGCGCATTATCCCTTGTTTGAAAATGAACTACTATTTACAGATGAAGCTAATTATTCCAGAAATGCAATCAGAAATTTCCACAACCATATTTGGGCTGATGAAAACTCCATGCAGTTCTAGAATTTAAACATCAAAAACAGTTTTCAATAAATGTTTTTTTTCAAAAATGGGATTTGCCAATATTGCTAGAAGAATTACCATATTTATCACGAACGAAGTGCAGCCGAGCGAGTGTTTAATAAACGACTGGCTTAAAAAGTTTGCCAAACGTGTTGCATATTATACTTTTTCTACGATCTTTAGTTTTTGAGTACATTTTTGCAAAACGACACGAATACAGTCACTGACATGACCGTCAGGATTGACAAACGTCAAAATTCAAGCCGTGCGGTAAAATCTCCGAAAACATCAGATTGCGCCCATACCCGTGAGGTAAAATCCCTGAAATATTCGAAGGGGCTCCACCAGATCGGTGTATAATTAGCTATTTTACAGAAGGGAGTAGAAAAAAATTATTAATAGTAAGTAGTGCTTGTTTTAAATCAAGAATCGTTTATTATTTAACTTCTTGCTAGGATTAAAACTGTATGAATAAAAACGAACGGTCTTCTAAAACTGTTTTTCTGAAGGACACTAGTTGGTAGATAAAACCTACGCATTTTGTTTTAGATTGATATTTTATTTCTCACAAAAATCTCTCTCGATTTAACCAGTGCAGTGGCGACATAAATAAATAAAATATTATTTGTTCATAGACAGTCACTAAAATATTATTTGTTATTTGACAGTCGGTGACAAGCCACTGACATCTAAAAAAAATATCATTTACATTTATTTATGAGCAGATTTAATTTCCTAATTTTATTTTAGTTCGGTTTTCCCTTAGAAATAAAAATTACTTTTTTTGCATGCTGTCATATTAAGAATAATAATAATAATAATAGTTTTTATTTTTTTAAGCGAAATCCGCACATCGCATTCCAAAAATCAAGCAGTTAAAATTGTTTAGAAATGATTGGAGATTGTAGGACTAATTTTTAATTTAAGAGAAATCAGTGGCGTACCATCAATGTCTGCCATAATAGACAGTTAAAATCCGTCACTGGTGTATTTTTAAAAAAATGTGCAGCACTAAATAATGCCTTTTGATACATAGTACATGTGCGCCAAATTTCACTAAAATATCTAAAGAGATATTTAAAACATGTTATTTTTAAAAACTGTATCTCAAAAGTAAACACATATGTTCATATGAAGTTTTCTTTTTAAAATGGACAAAAAATCGCCACTTTAAGTATTGACATTAAATTAGAAAACACTATATATATATATATATATATATATATATATATATATATATATATATATATATATATATACGTTAAAGTCGCAGACATTTCGTAGTTCATAATACGCTTGACGTCTACGATAACGTAACGGGATGGTAGTAGATCATTTTTAACATTTAATATACGACTTAGTGTTGCTTCGGCTTTTTGTGTAGAAATTATTTTCCCGGTTCCCTAACGAAGGATTACTTTATTGCCTCAATTAGTTAACAGCCACTGAGCATAAGGAATGTCTGGTTTTCAGTGGATAAAAATAAAATAAAAAATCGATAGTTACAAGTGACCTGAAACTCTGTCGACGGTTCACTAACACCGCAATGACATTATCAAAATACATAACGCAGCTTAAAAACCGACGATCGTCACAAGTTTTGAAAACCATCATCACGATAATATGTTAAAAGTAGTTAAACCGAGTTAATAAATACTTAAAAGTATACAAAGCCTTTCTTCAATTCATGCCGATTGAGAGTCTGAATTTGTTTGATTTCCAATGAAAATTATTAACTCATCTATTTGTATATGCGACTGTATGATGCTAATATATGAATATTTGAAAGCACTTTTACCCCGACCATATTGCAAATTGTCATTGAAAGTGGGAAGACGGGCAATTTTCAATTAATGATTTCCATAGTGGTGGACTTATACTTTGGTGACTGCTTTTCAACAAATTAAACCGCCGCGAGCCGCTAAAGCCTTAGCGAATTGAATTTGTCCATCATTTACATTAATATTGGAGATACTTTGTAGCGCGTTGGCGAATAATGGCCAATAAAATTGTGTCTGGCAGCTTATTAAATTGTCCAATATGTGTCCGATAAACTGTAATAGCGTACTAATTTGAATTGGAGGCGATGCAGAAAACGGGCCAAATAATTTAAATTGAAACACGCGCTTAATTAAGTGACACATTATGTTTTAAATATTTCAACAAATTAAAATATTCCATACATTCTGAATTATCTCACAGACGTCTTGCTTCCATAAAAGTTGATTTATCAGATCATACAAACCAAACTGATAATTAAACTCACTAAAAAGCAGTCATTTCACTTTTCTAATCATGAATTTTACAATGTATTTATCAATTTGACTAATATTACGCTCTATAAGAAAGAGTAGGAAATGCTGAAAAACGGTTTTAACTTTAATTTAAATGACTCAAACGCCAATAAGGAGTTAAATTGGTTAGGGTTATATTGCGAACGTGTTATTAACGGTCATATCATATGGTAAAATCAATTAAAGCTTCCCAAAATAATACATTATTTACAAGAGCAGATAAAGGAAAGAGAATCTTTGCTATCGATTCCTTAGAATATATTACAAAAACCAAATGGTTTCTTAAATCAGACATATACCAAAGTATACAATATGAACCCATATCAAAACCAGCAGCACTATCAGTTAAAGTCAACAAGATTAATAAATGTTTCAGAAAAATAATATTGTCTTTGAACTTAGATATGTTATCAAAAATTCATTAGAGCTAATCAAAGAAGGCTTAATTATGGGAAACCCACTTATTCCACTACTTGCAGAAATTTTTATGGACAATTTAGACAAATGAGAAAAAGATTTCTCTTGTAGTATAGATACCTAGTATGATGTTTTTGGTTGTTTCGCTGGAGCGGTCCTTTTTTAATGATAGTAATAAACGTATAAAATTTGCCATAGGTACGGAACTCGATGACTCTTTGAACTTTCTGGATTTTAGTATAAGTAAATTACAGAACAAATCTCTCACACACACACACACACACGCGCGCGCGCACACACACATACACAAAATGGTTGCCTTTTATGCTTTTATCCAACTATTTAATATACCACTTTCCACAAAAAATTAAAAAAAAAGGATTAAATATTATAAAACAAATAGCTTTTAACAATGGCTACGCCCTCTCTTTAATAGATAAAATTATATTTAAAAAGCAATTTCAAATAACTCTGAACTCTATCTATCTCACATTAAACACCGGACCCAAAATTTATAAATAGATAAAGAAAATACATAGTAGAACCTGGCAAGACATCTATCTGAATTTGGTATTAAGATTGATTTTAAAACTAAAAACGCCATACGAAAAAACTTTTAAAAAAACAATTTATCTAAATCTTTAACGGCTTAAGGCTTTAACGAACATAAAAGGGTGTATAAAAAAAAAGTTCGGATTCTAACTATGCCATTCATTTAAATTCAGAAATACAAATTTTAGACGATAGTTTTGATATTTTAGACAATCCAAAAACCAAATTTCTAGAAATCTATGGAAATTAACAAAATGAGAAAATCGAATCTTAACCAATTGGATTTATATACGTCTCCGTTGTTAAATTTAAATTTATAACCCTACACCAACAATAAAATGGTATACTATGCAACAAGTGCGGTAAACGGCGGAGCGAGTGTTTAATTACCTAAATATACTAAAATCTTTCAGAAAGGTGTAGAGTAACAGAACCTTATTAGGTACGTAAAGGAACTATAGAGAACTATACGAACTATCCGAATAATAGAGCGGCTTCTGTCAGGTGTAAACAGATAAATAACCCAATAAAAAACGTTTTTTCAGTGCGCAGCAGTAGATTGTAGATTTAAAAAAGATCATTTAATGCTTTTGTCAATTTATAGACAGACCTGCATCTGACGTTTCCCTATATAAAAAAATGTTATAGCGGAAGATTTTTACATAGGGATGCTTAGAGAATAAATTAAACTTGCTGTTACTCATTCAATCTTTCAGCTACGGTTTCTCAAAATACGTGGGCAATGTCACATACAGCCAGCCGTATCGTCAATATCTTTGTGAATTGCTAATACGGAAATAATTTTTGACCTGGTCATACTGCCCAGAAAATTACATTAAATTTATAAAATGCAGTTCATTTGAAAATAGTAAAGAAAAACTAGGCAAACCTTTATAAACTGCCTAGAAGAACAAAATTGAGAGGATGTAGTTATGACGGAAATGAATTATGCCAACTAAAAGTGGACCTCTTTTAGGAATTTGTTGTGACCCATACCTTATCTCGAAGCCTACGGGGTTACAAAAAAAATTAATGCAAAAATTGTATCTATTAAAATGACTTTTTTTTTCATTTTCCTAATAGTCACTTTTTTATATACAGGGTGGTAAAACAAAGTTACATTTTTTTAAATAGAACATTATTGCATTTTAGATAGTTCTTTCAAAGACAAATTCAACGATATATATGAGTATGGGTCTGTGATGCACCGTTTCGAACTTATTAGCGAACATCTTCAGAATTCAGGTTATGTTTAAACTAACAAGTTTTTAAACTTTTTTCCATCAATAATTTAAAAAAAAATAATGTGTTGACACTTTTCTTAATTTTCTTAAATAAGACACCCTGTATATTATTAATTGAATTGAATTGATTAACAATTTCAATTATATAACATAGTACGGGCTCTGAATTCCGTTTTGGCTTAATTGGCAATTATTTTCCAATAATACATAAAATCTTTTGCATTCATAATTTTAAAAGCTTGTAAATGAGGTACCCTATAATTAAAAAAAAATTTCAAAAATATTCGTATTCTTAATAATATAGATCACATGTCCTTAAAACATATATAGAAACCTGCCTGTTGACACATATACACATAATTGATGGTAACTTTGGACACAATAGTAGTTCTCTGTTGTGATTATATTACTGACTTTTTGTATACTGTTTAATCAATGCTTTCCTAAAAAAAAACATTAAGAAACTCTAATGGCGCAAAATCGTATAAAGAAAACGGTGATGTATGAATTAAAAACACTGTTGATCCACAATTTCTTGTTCGAAGACCATTTCCCAAGTTGGAAGTTAAACCAACCAATTACGTCAATCAATTTAATTATCAAACTTTTTCAAAGGTACATCTACTATTACGGTGATACTCGTAAGAAAGCCTAAACGTTGGGACACCAAAGGATAATATTATTAAATAAAATAAAAACGCCGAATTCTACCACCGAACATCGAACAATCGGTGTAGTGTCTTGAAAAATTGAGTCCACTGACTGGTGGTCCCGTAACGAAATCTCATGGGGAACTTTTCAGTCGCGAAATTAATGATTAAACCTTTCTAGAGCACACGACTGTATGGATTGCGAGTTGTTGCTCAAAAAATTGGATTTTTATAGTGCTTATTTAAATCATACTTATTGGGAAGGAAACAAGTAAGAATAACCAAAAACAGTAGGTATAGATACCATAAAGTCCATCCCAACGCTCTCCATGTAACATGTAAATAATTTTATTCATAAAAATTTTTAACCTCCCACACAAACCGTTCCCGACGGCAAATGGTACAACTTGTGTGAGACTTTTTGGTATCATAGGTTAAAGGAAGAACCAAGGTACATAACGCATAGATTAAATTTTCCTATCTTTTACACGAAAACGGCAATTTTCTGGGTCTTTTAGATTTTCTTCCCGTAACCAATACACAATTACAGAAATTAAAAACCTCTATCTCCCCCGTTTCCTGGTATATGAAGTTTTCCAATAGTGCAAATGGTTTTCGAGAAAATAATATTTATCTGAAACAAAGCAGCGCACTGTACGTCGTAATAGTAAGCGACGTCATCGCTTCTATATTTTTTTCAAATCTCTCGTGCAACGTGTGTGATCGAAGCTCTCGATATGGCCTATAACACTGTTAAAACCAAATATTTTTCACGAATTTTGATTTACATCTAAGAATGTACTCTGGAAGAGGACAATTTTCAGAGTCTTTAAGATTTATGTCTATAATGGAAAAACTCTGTATATAATATAAAAGATGCCTAAAATAAAGGTTATAGTCCTGGATCTTCTGCGTCTTTTGATTCAAGAATTTTGTCGATCAAATAAACTGTTTTCGCGAAATGATTTTTTTATGCAGAACAAAATGACGACAAAAAATTTCTCGAAAATTAGCGATGTCCGATAGTTTTTAGGAAATAAATTGAAATCAAACAAAGAAAAATTGAATTTAATTATATTTAGAACTAAATAAATTGCCGAACTTCTTTATTAATCTGATGTCCACTCTATTACAAATACCACTCCCAAGCAAATCTAGAAACAAATAGAGCTGGGACAGATACATATACGAACACAGACTAAAATAGACCAGACACTGTCCTGCCCTGGCCTACCCTTTGACAGAAAATCTTCAGGGAAATGGACTATTCAAGAACATCATAGGATGCGAGCAGAAGTTCCTGAACAGAACAGAAGTTAACGAAAACTGCAGTGAATGGAAGGAACTATTATGTGTTTTTTGATAGGGGAGAACTGATTCGAAATAATTATTCTACCCAATTTTTGGGTTAGTTAGTTAAGCTTTATAATTATGATTATTATTATACGTCGTAAATTAAATAACACATAGCTTGTGTTATCCTTAACTACCAACCAATCAGCTGGAAGATTTCACAATTTAGTCACAGAGAAAACAAGATTAAACATTTTATTAGAAGTTGCGGATAATTCCCATCGAACCTCTTCTGAGAAAGTTCCCACAATGATGTTAACTAATGAACAGCTTTGTGTGCCTTAAAAAAAGAAAGGATCAGCGGTATGAGATTACATTACTACAGAAGCTGAAAGAAGATGACCCCAACAGCAGACTACAGTTTGTGAAACTATGAAACTGTTAAGTGATGAAGCCACGTTTTGTTTCAACAGTATGGTAAATGAACAAAATTATAGGTATTGAAGGACAAATAATCTCCGATGGCTGAAAAAAACTCATATATAACATCCACAATGTTTGGACAGGATCTTATTTCTTCAGATAAAAATCATACTGGAGATATTTATAACTTCTTCAAAATGACTTAACTCTCGTAGTTTTTTTTCCCAAATTCAAACCACCCTGATATGCCAGATAGACAGATTTGGTTTCAACAGGAAGGCGCTCCGCGCTATTTTGCTCGACAAGTGCGTAAATATTTAAATACGGCATTTCCCGGACAGTGGATTGGTAGAACAGGATGGCAATGACCACGGCAATATGATGGAATGCAATATCTCCAGATATGACCCCACTGGATTTTTCCGCTGAGAATGTTTAAAATCAAAAGTGTGTAAGGAAAAAAAACTTATATGCGAATAAATGATATAGGATATAGGGTATGTTGTAAGAGTTTGTAAATAATTAAAAACTTTTTGACAAATCTTGTATACGTTCTGTTTACTGCAAAAAATAAGACAAAAAATTATGTGTGTGAGCATTATTCTTGAAAATGATTTTTAAATGAATTTGTTCCATATTTTAGCCGTTCGCTGTATATAAAATTTAGACTGCGCACCTTTTGACAAGGTTATTTAAAAAACAAAAATGACAAGTTTTTATTAAACTTGTGACTTAGCAATAAAGTACTCAAAAAGATAAATCGACAAATAAACCAAATAAAAACATTTACATACTAAGGAAGAAAACATAATATTTTTATTGGAGTGAATTCAATGTTTATTTGATATCTTTGATTATTTATTGGAGTAAATTCAGTATTTAGGAATCAGTAATTTCTTTGACAAGTCGAAAATCTGTAGTTTTGATATCTCAAGATCTCCCCCGTCGGACAGGGGGTTCAAAAGTTATTTACTGTTATTACTACTAGTGAATCTCCTAGATGTTGATAAAATGGGATAATCTGGACGTCCGCGGACTTGAGAAGACTGGAAATAATTAATCAGTTAAAACTAAATAATAAAGTCCGTGAAAGTCCAAAATATCTCATTCCTCAATGACCATGGTCTATGACCTTCACACAAACAGTAGTAGAGATATCTAACTTCTGGACTCCCCATCCGCCGGTGAGATCTTAAGATGTCAAAATTATTGGCCAAAGAAACTATTAAAAACAATGAAAGTCATAATACTAATGTGAAACATGGTAATTTTTAATTAGTTTTAAATTATAAATTAGCGGGGATGAAAATAACATATTAAATAAAGTTTCTGTAAAGAAAGTCTATCAAAATTCGATACTGCGAATTTTTTTTGGACGTTGCTATTGGCAATTTTTTCTTTTTCGTTTAACGCAGGCCCCATTTCGTCGTGTAAAATTGAAAATTTCAATAGCACGCAACGCGGAAAGGTCCTTCATAACAATACAAAGAAAACCTCCGAGAGAACGATTTCTTTTTTCTTTAAATTGGCAGTAGACTTTCTCCTTTCAAACAGCGAGGAGGCCCGTGGGGCGGCAAATAAATATACGCCTTACGCCCTTGGTGGCGAACTTTTTAAAAAATATACCGCTCGTCCTAATTTTTTATTTATATACGCAAATAAGCTTTCTCGGGTGTCGCATAATCGTTTCTGAAGACCGCTCGGTAAAAAATTCGGGAGGCAATTTATTCAAATGAAATATTTGTAAACGGCAAATATTTTTAAATTTATGTATACAAATACATCCGGGGAAGAAATCAGTGGCGGATCAGACGGGGTCAATTTAAAAAGCGAACTCAATTTTGCGTGTTCTATACGCCGTCGTCAAAGATGGTGTCAATTTGCTGGGGCGCCTTCCGGCACTTAAAAGTTTAATTAACAGGGGTTAGATATGCGATTCGGAACCCACAAAGTACGATCAGATTTATCCGTAAAGTAGAAGGAGGTCACTCAATGTTTTCATTTTTGTCGAACGAATCTGGTCGATCTTTAAGGTGGAATAAAGTTTCTGAGCAAGTAAGACGCTTTCTTCGTTAAACTTAATATTTCTGGATAATACAACCTAATATATAGGACAGGGTTCACTATGACATAATTATTTTATAGCTTTTTAATAGGTTATTTTATGAAACAACTTCCACTGAATAAGATCGTTTATGCTAAGAAACTAACACTAACCATGTGTACCCAAATAGAAGGGCATATTTTTGAACATAGTGAAAGAACAGCTGACTATGTTAGCTACTTAACATTACCCCGACTCGATAATCTATTATACACCTTTTTGCAATACAAAATGAATACATTTTACTCTAATCAGATTTATAACAATATACGTAGCACTGCAGGACAACCCCTACTTAACAGCACTAAAATGAAAGCAAAACGAAAAGAAAGTATTTAATTATTTACAAAAATAATGACATAACTATTAAAGGTTAAACAAAAAACCCAAGCCGCCCTTTATCTGACAACATATCTTTAATGTTCTTTTCGAACAAATTTAATGATAATAAAGCAAAGAAATGTTTATGTTTATTAAAATTTTTTGGGGCGTTATAGGTTAACCCCCGCTCGTAAAGAGCAGTCCTGTGTTGTGGCACAATTAGCGTATTCACACTAATATTCACATTATGAGTTCCGCTGGGAAAAATTAATTTATCTTTTAAATAGGCAGGGATAGCAGTCTTTAAAACCTTGTATATTAACACAGAGAACAGGTATTCGAAAAAAGTATCTATTCTCAACCACTGCAACGCGTTAATATTTGGGGACACGTGGTCATATTTTTTTAAGCTGTACACAAATCTATAACAGTTGTTTTGTAACTGCAAGAAGCAATATGACAAATTCCTTACTTTAAAATTCAACACATACTTATTGACTCTCTGTGGTGAAGTAGAATCGGGGATGCCTCAGGGAACAATCTTGGGGTCAATGTTGTTTTTACTGTACATTTTTGATTTAGGCACCAAGTCGCAGTTTTGCCAATTTTAGTCATATTTTGATGATACCCAACTTGATCCGTTACATTCTGATGAGGTAAAACCGGATATTAATTTTGATCTGCTGCGGGTTTTTACTTATAGTAGGAGACATGCTTTAAGGTTAAGTGCGGCCAAAACTCAAGTGCCGCTCTACGCTCCTGACTCTGCAGTGCACTTGCTGAAAAGATTCTTGCATCTTGATATAACTGGAAAACCTTTGACGTTTGCTACCAGGGATGGGGCACACAACAGCTATCATCCAACAGGCTGAAAAATAACCTTTCTTGAGGCATGAATTTACCATGTGAGTTATATGGTTAACTAGTATGGGTAGACTTAGTTTCAACGAACCTGGGCTTTTGCAGCAGAACTTCAAGTAGCTGTATTAATGTTTTTGTACTTGCCGAATAGAATAGTTTCTCGCTTGTTTATTTTTATGATCCAGAGACGAGAATAATGAAGAAGTCAAATAATTGAAAAAATTGAAAACTTCGCTGCTTTTTTTAAACAATAATGACGCCCACCACATATGAAGATTTAGTTCTTAAAGTGCCAGTGTTTCCAATGCTAGAGCGGCAGGTTTTCGTTGAGATTTATGCACTCTCAAAAATTGTATTGTATGTGAATATTTGGATCTATGATGCACTTTTTAGGACCGTTTGTAGCTAGTTAGTTAAGAACTCTCAACGAATCAACTGCGCTGTTCCTTTGATCTGCATTTATTTTACAGTATTATATTTTCCACTAACTGTATTTTAATAAACTGTACTAAAATTTTGTTAACTTTGCTGAATCCTTTTATTCTGAACAATAAAAATTTTAACAGTTTTCCAAGATCCGAGTTAGAATTGGTTACATTTGGTACCTATTAAATATTGATAGCTGCAGGTAATTTAGATAATAATATTAAAACAATAATAAATAGTATTCGAATGCTTTTTTATTTGTCTTGTCAATTTTGCAGATCGGTTGCAAATCGATTTAGCTAACTAAACAAACCAAATGAAGCCTAATGGGTAATTACTAAAAGAACTTGTCATCTGCTGAGGTAAATAACCGCTACAGAATAATTAGTTGGCCCAAGAGACCGACTGTTATCGAGAGATGTTTTTAGGGGTAAGTAGACGGCAATTATATTTTATATTATTATAATTTTTCGCACATTGTAGTTGCATGCTTGTTTACATCATTGACTTTTGGAATTATAGGTTGTATAGATCGATCTCATACACGCATTGTCGCGCCCAAAAACAAAACTAATTCATATATTAACAGAAAGGGGTTGATTTTACTCTGTACTGCTTCAAGCAGTAGATGATCATAATATGTTGTTCACAGACGTCTATATTGGAGAAGTTAGGTCATTACATGACCAAGCATTATATAAAAAGTCACCAATTTCTAGAACTTTTCATAATGAAACTCACATTTAATTGGCGACTTGGCATACGAACTCAATGTTAATCTAATTGTTGGTTTTAAAGACTTTGGACATTTAACAGCAAGGGGAAAAAGATTAACAAAATTTTAAATGAAGCAAGAGCAATGATGAAAAATGTTTGGCTTCTTCTGTGGCAGCTTCTATTTTAAATAATATTTGTACCTTAAACGGACACTCCTTTGAAGATATTGTGGATCTAGAAGAAGGAAGAATAACTGGATAACAAAATGAACGAGAAAATCTACAACACAATCACTATCTCATTAATTTTCTTCACTTTTGGTTTCTATTTTATTAGCTAAAAGTTTTTAATCACTTAATAATATAAAAGTTGTATGTATTTACCAAAATCCAGTTTAATTCTTTTTTTTTAAGCTTAAATCCTACCCCTCCTTTAATTTGTAAACTTGCATGGCTACTGCATGTAGCCATGGGATTTATTTCAGGTTTATTATGTAATATGGCACTCATTTGAGTTTTTTCCACTTCATCTCACACTATAATGCATTTACTTCTCTATTTAACTTTTTTTTATTCGTTATCCAACTTTTTGAAAATGGAATTGAAAATTGGTCACGAAGCTCTTTTACAGTAGTCACGATAGAAAATATATTTCCTTTTTGTACAAAATTAATATTGTTTTCAAGCTCTGCCAGTGGCCAAAGGGTCAATTCCACAAAAAATATTAAGAGCATGTAGAAAAAAAAATGGGTAAAAATTTTCCTTATTAGACAAACAGCCTTTACAATAAATTGAATTTGTTCATGATTTTCAGTCGAGACTTTTCAGAATTGAATAACTAAAATTAGGGAAGAACTAAAAATTTCTAGATTATTTTTTGGAAGAGCAGGTAAAAAAAATCCGCGACCTTGGGGTTAACTCGACGAAACAAAAGGACGTTTCGAGAGTATTTTAATAGTCGATGACAACCTTTGCCTGAAGCTCGAACGACTTCGTCACGTTCCAACACGCACTCCACTCCAGGTGAATGACACTTCCCGTTTCATTGTTCCACGGCTGCCTTTTACGAAATGAAACCGTGGCATTCCGTTTCTTAAGCCCCTAGCACATCGCTGACTTCATTTCTAAGCATGTGGAATCGACTCATGTATTCCCATTCTTTTGCCCAACCTAAGTTAACTTAAAATATAGTCCAAACCATGATAAATGGTCAGACTTGCCTGATCTATCATAAAAGACCGAGCAATAAACCAATAAAAAGTCGAGTACCGGGCATTATTTATATTTTAATAGTGACGACACCTTAGAAGTTTTCAAATCATTTGACATTTTACAGCTTAGACGAGGTTTCTTTCCAAATTCTACGTCGAAATTAACCAGAATATCATTTGAATTTAATGGAATGGTTTTTAATTGTTCAGTGAAATGAAAGGAATTTGATAAGAAACTATCAGTTTTCTCTGCCTCGTCTCCTTGCGGTGCCTATTCGTTTCGAATGTTGTTGGCAGCTGTGCGAAACAGTCCATTTTCTTAGGTATTGAAGCAAAGAGGTTCGTCTTCGAAGAAGAGGACTAAAGGTCTATCAAAAAAAAAAAAAAAACAAAAAAATGGACACAGTTTGACTACCGGTATCTTGTAATTACCGTTTGCCGTTGTTACAGTGGCAACACAAGTGCGACCATCCCTTCCAGGATGCTATTCTAATACTATACCGAGCGACTATTTCAAACGTGGTGCGGTATCACTCACAAGAAGAACTGGATCATTCGATTTGATTTTATTATACGGGTTTGTCCATTGGAGAGTACGCAAATATTCAGCGGAGTAGCGCTTCCAGAAATCAGCGTTAAGCTGTTGGATAAGTTGTCATATGGACAACCTGCTTAATGTCAAATGTAGCAAATCCGGGTCTGGTATTGTTGGGTTTAGAGGCTCGAGAGTTAAGAAGCATCCGGGACATAATGGTTGCACGTAATTGGGATCAGTGGACTGAGCGGTTAAGTTGCGCGAATTCAAAACGGCCTCTATTTGGCAAAGCAGAGTAAACATTTCTTCGATGTTTCAGTCGGCCTTAAACCTCAAGAACGACAGAGTAGGTCTAGCAAAGTTTCGTAGAAGTCAATAGCCACGTGATAAAATGGTTTTAGCAGGTTGATGCGGTGGAATGAAATTGAAAACATTTGGACGGCGTTTTCTGGATTTTCTGGCAGACAAAATCCAATATTGTTGTAATAGCAAGTTGTGCAATGTTTTCAGCTCAGGATGAAGATATTGATTGTGAATTGGTTCGATAATAAGGGTTGTCAAGTGATGCTTACTGCATAACAATAGTGGGTGTTTTTCGGTGTAAGATAGAAGTTGAAATAGATGAAGACGACCTCCCACCCTAATAAGTCCATGATCGCCAAGGAAAGGGGATAATTTTCTGAAAAGTTTAGGAATAAAATTGCTTTGAGAAAACATGAAATAAGATCAAAGAAGCAATAATTTCGGATATGTTTTATCAGAACAACAAGACCCAAAACCCGTCTTCGTATTATACACTTTTTTGGGTTTTCGGAAGGAATAGGATAAAAAGATATATTTTATTCTGATGATGTAACAGATAGTGCGCTAGTATCCAGAAAATTATCAACGTTGGTAATGTAAGGGCAAAGTTTAGATTTTTCGAAATTAAGCCACTCTGAGTGAGGAAGCTATAAAAAAGGAGGTGTGCTCCACCACATGTTGCAAATTACCCCGAGAAGCTGCGTTGGCCGCGTTAAGAGCAATCTCCAATGGGATGATGGTAGGATTTCCTGGGCATGGCTGACCCTATTAGCGACAAAGGTTGTTTGGTTTTCCTAAGTCGACAAAAGAAATTTGACTGGATCGCTGAGAAGCACTGCACCTTGAAGTTCTAACCATACCAATGTTGGCGCCTTTAAGATGGCCACTTTAGGCTTTGCGCAAATCAGAGAGATAGATATGTTGTTTTCTTCTTCTACCCGAAAATATACCAAACTGGCATAGCCTCGCGTGCATTTGATAGGAATTGGATATTAAAAGTTTAATTTGCCCAGGCAGCTTCAAGGTAGATAAGAATGGAAATTCAGATTGAAATTTATTCCATTTTTCGATGATTGGTAGAGGTGGTATTTCGTCCCAGTCAATATCCGTAACTGTTGCATTAGAAATTTAGCTTGAAGTAGAATGGGGCATAAAATCTCAAAGGGTCAAACATAGTTCCTATATCGTCATTGATAAGTAAAATTGTAGGTTGTAGTACACCACTGAAGGCCTAATACCATGAGAAAATATGGTTCGTCTCGATCAAATGATGAGGCATTTGTCTGTCAGAGACTGGAACAACTGATAAGAGCTCTGGACAATTGCTGGCCAACATTTTTAGTTCGAAACCTCCAAACTTTGGAGATCTAGTGCATCGGTTATAGAAAAGTTCGTTCCAAGAATATCATCTGTATAGATTGAGGAGTCTAAAAGTTCACTAACTCTGGGCTAGACTTCTCTCGTCTCAAGTTATTTCATTGTGCCCAAAGACAAGAAAGGAGAACAAGTCAAACGGAACGGAATTGTATTCTGATCGTATTCCGAGATGGGGACTTCAAGATCAAAACGCCATAACATTCATTGGACGATGGTGAGGACTGATAAGAACTTGTCAAAACCCCATTTTTACATCTGTAATAAAGACAATGGGGTTAAGACGGAAGTTTTGACGCTGGGAGCAAACTTTCGGACCGTTTGATCTTAATTTAGTGCTCATATATCCGGTTTTAAAACACAGTGGTGAGGGAGGAAACAAGATAATGGAGGTTTTAGACTGTTATTTGGAATCAAGGTCATAAGCGTCTAAGCATGATTTTTGAGTAAGCCTTGTGACGATCAGGATATTTTTAAGGCGATTTTCCAGTAGAAAAATTTTTCTAGAGGATAGATATTACCTAGATCTGGTAGTTAATTTTTGAACGGAAGATGTACCATAAACCTATCTGAAGGCAGCCTGCTAACAGTATCGCTAAATATTTTTTCAGCTGTTTTGTCGTCAGGTGAACTGAGGTGACGTGAGGCTTTGATGGAATATTTCCATACATTTCCAGAATTGCGGAACGATAACTTCCAGAAGCACTGGTTGACCAGTAAAAATTGAATTTGTTTGATTTGATTCGGTTATTTTGCATTTGAAATATAATGCTTGAGGTACATTTAAGCCTCTCATGTCTTCCCAGTGGCCCTCCTGGAAGCCCTTGGGGTTTGATGTGTTATTGTGTTAACCCTTTTGAAGTAAATGAAGAGTCTCTGTTGAAACTTCTAAGTTTGCAGACGTTTTTCCATTCATCATTTAAATATTTAGACTGATTTTCTGTTAAAGAATGTGATGAGTTATGATTAGATATATCTCACAACAAATTCTCAAGGCGATAAACTTTCATGATTTTAGTAATGGTATTGTATGGTTGACAAACGGGAATACCAGTAGGTTTCCAAACTTTCATAACATCACGAATCACTTCATGAAAACACTGTCGAATTGTGAGGTTAGAATCTATATGCTTGTAGAAAAATAATTGTAAAGCGTTTCTTATACTCGGTACTTTCAACCGTTTTACTGATAATAATTAAAATTATTGAGAGCTTTAAAGAATGACAATACACAATAATTTCTTAATACATGTGTTGCAGACACGGATAATTTGACAACTGTACCGTATGATCTAGTGCTGCCACTTACACTACGTAAAATTTGAAATGCATAGAAATAAAACACTGACTATTAATTAGGATAAAAACTTTGAGAAATTATGTAGATAAAAAATTATTAGAAACTATTTCTGAAAAGTTCAAAATTTAGTAATTTTTAAATGGCTGTAATTAAGCTTCTTTTATTGATAATCATACTTTATTATACGGTTTTTGGAAAGCCTAAAGACTCAATTTTGACAACATAAGTTGGTTTTTTGTAAAAAATCGCGAACAAAAAGAAGAAAGAAAAAAAAGATTTTTTCCCATGTTAATTAAATGGGAAACTAAAATAAAAATAGCCTTAGAGTTGAGCTCATCTTTGGTGAGGATTTTTATATCAAAAAGAAACATTTGAGAGGGTAAGAGCTAAAAAAATATATGTATATATATACTAGGGTACTTAGTGGCAGCTGGATAGTACAACCAGCAACCTTGGCCAGTTTTTGTAACTTCAAAAAGCCATAAACGTACCTTCAGCATCATAGGAATCTGTAGAAGCTAGAAAGGGGGCTGTTAAATCGAAGCATACACAAGCTTGACCGAACAGTAAAACCCACTATTTTCGCAAACTTGAGTAGGTAAGACCTCCGGCTCGGCGTTAAAAATGCACTGGTAGGGCGAGAAGTCCTTATACATCCATAAAACCTTTGATAACCGAAAATATTAGAAAATGGTTATTTCATATTATCTACTTACAGCTGCAATTAGCTTATAACATGAAAGATTGATTTGCCATCAGTGTTTCGACGACGGAATGGCAGAGTATATGAAGGTAAAATTATTATGATTCTTATATTTTTTATCTTCACCATAGGAAAACTGTTACTTCGTATAAAAAGACATCAATAAATGTTTACTATCACATTCCTGAAACTTTACCAAAGCAAATTTAAAAAATCCGCTGATAACTTATATTCTTTATTGGAAAATTTGTCACGAGGTCCTCTAAAAACGCCAGATGGCATAGAAGTTGCAATTGGGAGAACAGTGGAGTTATCTGGCATTTCAAGGCTAACCTTGCGTTCAGTTCCGGCTCGTGGGAAAAAATTTAAATTGTTCAGGTTCGAAGGGAAATCATGAATACATATTATCTGGGCGAAATTTGGGTAAAAGAAGGATTTGACAGGACAAAAATTTAAAAACCGCGAGACAAAGACATAATACCACATATAAGATAAGGGACGTTGAAACTCTCTTGCAAGAGGGAACGAAGACAGTGAAATCATGTGATTAAAATAGAAGAAAGAATGTGGAAAGCTGATAATATGCTAAAACGAATACAGTTCAGTCTACAAGTGAACTAGTATTTTAAATAGATTTTTTTAAGATAATAATAAAGTTACAATAATATATGTTTATTCAGTATACAACGATATTTGAAGAAATCTTCACGGACAAAGTACAAACAATCCTTAAGTTGTGTGAGATCACATTTCATAATTTTTCCCTGTCACAGTTATATAAAAGTTCAACCTGGATAACGTAAAAATTTTAAAACAAATAAATACTACTTTATATTTTACATTGAAACCAAACAAACTTTAGATGCAAATTTTGTAAATTTGACTGAGGTGACTTTTACTTGATGAAAATCCATTTAACACAGTTAAATTAGAACAAAAAATGTTCAGATTTTCGGAGTTATTTATTAATTTGCGGCAGTTGTTTCGGTAACACCTTGACTTTATCAAGAACAAAATATATCAATATTACTCTATATATAAAAAGGAAGTCATAAGTTCTTAATAAGATTATAAATTGAAATTTAACAACGGAAACCCATTCAAATCTAATTGGTCAATAAGTTAAGGATTTGTTATTCTCCATCGCTGCCAACAAATTGAATATCAAAATTATCTTCAAACTTGTGCATTTCTGAATTCAAATGAATGGCATAGATAGAATCCGAACTTTTATATTTATACGCCGTTTTATGTTCTTTAAAGCGTTTCTTAAATGTTCTTCCTGTCTCTTAAATAATCCACATTTTAACTTGTAAACTCTGGATTTTTCAGTGTTTCATGATTTACATGGGACGGAGTGGCTCATAGTTATTTACAACTATTTTTTATTAATATTCTTATCTATCAAATAGAGACCGCAACCATTGTTAAAAGCTATTTGTTTTTCTCTGGAAAGTAGTATATTAAGTAGCCTCTAGAAAAAGAATGACTGAGGGTTTATGGTAAACAGAAAATTCTAATTCTGTAATTTAGTTATAGTCAAGTGCAGAAAGTTTATCTAGTTCTGTCTCTATGCTAAATTTTGAAGATTTATTTATGGAGATAATATAATTCAATACGACTGTAGTTGTATTACTGTTCCAGTGGAATCAGCGAAAACATACCACGAAAGAAACCTTGTACTCAGAGGATATTCATGTATGATATTTTCTAAATTGGTAAAGTAGGTATCCCGTAACTAATCCTTCTTTATCTATCTATAATCAATCCTTCATTACTATCTATATAGACGTTATATATTCAGATTTTTTTCAGAAGAATTATTATTTTATTAATTTGAGAATCAGGCCTCAAAAGCATTAAAAAAAAAACATTGAAAACCATCAAATAATTAAAATGTCTATTTTTAAGAGCCAGAATTTTAGATTAACCATCCTGCTCCAAATCTATTGTAAACACCACAGTTACTTCTTACAGAAAGTAAACAAATTAATTGTAAATCCTAATATAATTTTTATAGCAGTCAGTAGCAGTCAGTGATATTGTTTGAGATTTCTCATTTTCAGTTGATTTTGAAAATTTTTGACACTGACACGTTTGTCGGAAAAACAAATTCAATCAAAAAGCAATTTACACTATAACAATTTTGGTGTACCCGTTTTTGGTAAACAACATTTCATTTCAAAGGCACACATCCAGAAATAGCAATAGGAGACCTTTCCGATGCGTGAGACCTGCCCGTTTGAAGATTAGGGGCTAAATTTAGCAAGCGTCTCGTGTGTACACTTGGTTGCAGACGCGTCGAGTTGTAATCCAAACAATAACCGCCAAGTTTTTGCTATACTTTGACAAAATGATCGACTATTTGGTATTACTTTACACACACATTAGAAAAAGCATCAAAACATAAAACGTTTACAAAGCACATATTAAATATGAACAATATAAGCGTTTTTCTTCATATAAGTCTCTGGGACTTGGGATTCAACGATACTATAGCTAATAGTTTGGAGCAAGTGAGAGGGATAATTCTTCATGTCTTCTTCCTTTTATGTTTTATTTTGCTAGGATTAAATAAGTTCAGGATGTCGTATTTTGAGTATCGTGTCGTATCTCAACTATCAGATAACTTATCGAAAATGTAAAAACTGTATCTTTTTATAAAACTTCTCGATTCCTTCGGCGTTAATGTTTGTTGAGTCGAACTAGCTAACGTTTCGCCAATCATCCTGCTGTTGTTAATCAAGCAATGAAGAAGCCAACAGGAAGATTGGCGAAACATTAGTTCGACTCAAAACAAACCGACGCAGAAGGAAGTTTTATCAAAAGTATTGGAAGTTTCTTTGAAAAATTAAAAACTGGCTCTTATAAAAAATTTTCCATAGCACCAAGTCCGCCACTGGAATTTGTATACTGTACAGTCGATTTTAACTGACCTTACTTTTTTTAATGGAACACCCTGTATATTTATAGACAATAAAATTAGTCATTTTTAAAAACATATAACAGTATACACTTTTTCTTAGAAAGAAGAAAATAAATGAAAATTCCAAAATAAATGCTTAATTTAAGAGAAGTCCATGAATAACTACCGAAAAATTAGATATGTTTTGAAGTTTTATGATAACAGGAAGTTTGCAAAAATAGTTTTGAAGCATACAGTAACTATATAACAAAACCCAAAAAAACTACATTAAAAAAAGAAAACATGCAAATGCAAAACTGGCATATTTTTGAAATCCTTTGAATAGCTATTATCTTCATTCGGGTTTAAAGGCCGTCGTCGATTAAAATTACTTCCTAACGTTTCGCTAGCACGAGTGGCGAGCTTCTTCAGAGGTCCTTCCATCTCCGATGTTGGACGTAGACTCTGGAGAGTCTACGTCCAACCTCTGAAGAAGCTCGCCACTCGTGCTAGCGAAACGTTAGGAAGTAATTTTAATCGACGACGGCCTTTAAACCCGAATGAAGATAATAGCTTATCAACGGGCCGCGAAAGCCTTAACCAATTTACCTTTGAATAGCGTTAAAATGAATCTTCATCTTCATTAGCAAATTTCGAAAGGGTGGATAAATCGCTCTCGAAGTTCTGCTACGCTGTCATATCGTATTTTATATATATCATTTTGTATATAGCCCCACAAAAAACAAAATTGAGAGATCGAAAGCCCCCTAAGAAGTCTAATGGCACCCATCCATTTTTAAGGAAAGTTGTTACTAAGAAATTTCCTTAAGATCCTAGAGTTATGACTTGGGTCACCATCTTGGCGTAGGTAAACAGCATTATATTGAGCGAATGAAATACTTTTCAGCAGTTCTGGAAACTTCCACAAGGATTTCTAGGTATCTACGTGCTATGAAACGTCCTTTAAAAATGAACAATAAAACATAACACCCCAATTACAAATTAAAAATTAAAAAAAATAAAAATTAAAAATTCGCGACCAGATAATGGGTCTACCAAATTTGTTCCAACTGTAAAATGAATATTGTATCGATTTGTATCAATGATACTTATATGTCTTCAAGATCCTCTGACTATATCTTTCTTCTTTCCCTGTTCTCTTTGTTGTATGTTTTAGGATGCGGGTGAACAAACATATGATCTCAGCTCAATAAAATTTGCTTTTAAACGAGCAGATATCGCAAAAAACCGTTGCATTCGTTCTGGGTATCCAACAAGCACCAACTGTAACGATAAAAGGTATTTTATACTTTAATAACTTACTCGCCTTTGGAAATACTTCTGAAGCTGCTTCAGAATTTTCGTTATTCTATAGTGAACATCCATTTAGTAAAGGAAATTGATTTGCTGAGAATATTTGAAATTTTTTGGTGTTTGCTGTCATAAACAATAGCCTACTACTGAATTTTGCATTTAATTTTCGAAAATTATCATTGTTTCTTAGTACATACTATACATTTTTGAAAAAAACAAACGTTAAAGTCTAAAAATATACATAGCGTTGCCTTTGTTGAGTGTGTTGAGTTCTACGAGAAAAGTTATATAGGAGACAGCTTTTATATTTTCGATAACTTATCTGATACTCGAGATACGAGGGGTGCCTGAAAATGCTTTAGCTCTGTAATAAAGTAATACACTGTTCGAGAAAACCGCAACTCTCAATATATAAAAATAACCCAAAAGTATCCAAAATGGACCACCCCTACAACAAGTTTCCAAAAATTCAGTGGAGTTCACCAGCAGTTCAGCATTGGATTCGTAAGTCCTTTGTTGCGTCAACTTTGCCAAAAGTTCTCATCGATTATCTAGTTCTTCTTTTGACGACTACATTAACCATTTCTTTAAATTCAATAATACATGTTGGTTACCCAAAAGGCAAATTTTTAACTTATTTTTCAGTGCCAATGGTAATAGAATAACAGAGCATTAATGTTATAGAGATTGAGCATATTAACCATATATGGTGAAATATGAGTTCTACTTCTAACTTTATATACCAGCTTAAGACAGGAGTTTTGAACTTTTTGAATACGATGCTGCATACTGAGGATTTATTAGCATTAAGTAGGAAGATATGTTTAGTGACAGAATCATATTCAAATCAAAATTAATAGGTAGCTTGCTTCGTTAAGGCATTTCTCCGAAAAACGAAAGTTCTGTTGAGTATCGTCGGCATAAAGATGATAATTGCAAATCTGTAATACTAAAATACTGCCCTGAGTACTCCCTTGTTAACAGCCAAAAGCCTACCGGTTGATTCGTTTGGTATTACTTTTTGTGATCTTTTATTGAAAAGGGATGGTACTACAGGGACATTTAGCAAGTTTGATTTATAAGCAGCCGACGCAGTGGGAATCCATAAGAATTGTAAATAGTATGATATTTACTATATAAATGTAAATACAATTTTAAGCCAAACTAATACAACCATGAAATTTGTGGAGCCTCACTCAAAAAAATGAACACCTCAGGAGTAACTAATCGCCCTCCTGACATTGATAATTACCCCAACGTTACACTGCTGTATTAGTTTTTTGTTTTTACCACCAAAGCCAGGGAATGACTGAAATGACGGAAACGCAGTCTTAATTTTTTTTTAACATACGCAAATCAACTCGGAAAATCACAGGAGTTGGCAATTAATCTAAAATTTCTCAATAATTTTGAAAGTACAAGCTAGTGGTAATGCCATGATCTGTCAAAGGTTAGAATATAGATGAAAGTAAAAATGTGTATATAGATTTGTATAAGTGGTAATTTGAAAAAACAGCACATAAAGTGCTGGTTGATGGGTGTGAGATAATCGATGCATTTGCTTCAGCCATCGGAGCAAGACAAGGTACAAGAAAGTCAGAAAAGATCGACTGGCTCTAATCAGAAATTGCTTCAGAACACCTACGAATAACGATTTAGTTCGTATTCTTCTTATTACTTCAAGCCTTTTCATAAAAATAATACTAATTAATTTATTTTTTAGCAGTAAACCAACAGCACAACGCAAAGTCCAGTCTGCACTGTCTGTATTCGGGTTACATCTTCTTGATCCCAAAAAGGATAATAATTAAAATGAGAAAAAAACCAGTGAATCCATTAAGCTACTTTTAAGGTTAGTTGATAAAAGGTTTTTTTAAATCCATACAGTCTTTTCGAATGCATTTATTTACGTGGAGCTTGAATCGCAAATCTCTATCAAAGTTTAGTACCAGATTCCTTACCTAATCAGCGAAATTTAAATGTTGATCTTTAACACGTATTGGAAAGTAAGGTCGAATTCAATACTTAGATTGAACGAATAATGTAAGGTGAGACTTCGTAGCACTTATTTCGGGCAGATGCGAGTCTGATATCCTTGTCTATAATTTCCATATCCTCCTGGAAATTTTCCGAAAAAAATGATATAGTTTGCTATTATCAGCATTGAAATAAATTTTTCAGTACTGTAAGCAACTACTCAAATTGCATGTACATATATTAAATAGGAGAGGCCCAAATATTGAGCAGTGGGGTACGCCACACATGGGGTACACAGGACACTGTAGGCTTGCTTAGGAGGCATCTTTGCTTGCTAGGCATTGGAGACGACCAGGAGTGCAGTGCATGGAACGGGAGGAGACCCCGTATCATCTGCTCACAGAGTGCCCTGCTTTGACATGGGCAGGGTTTGGAGTCTTCGGAACGGCCGTGATCGATGCGGACTCAGTGCACGGTAATGAGCTAAAGGAATTGCTGACCTTCTATAGAAGGGGCGGCATTCTGGACGCCCTCTAGAGCGGTCTGGGGACACAAAGGACCCATGCTTTTAAATAATCCACTTTCCCGAAGAATGGCATCGGTTTTATTATATTTTTTTTTATGTTTTATTATATATTTAACAGTGCTGACGTGCAGTTGTAACCTTTTTCAAAATCCTGACTACGAAGAGGTAAGTAACTGCTTAACATCTAAACAATCTTTAATTTGTTGGTTTATTATTTTTTCAAGAACTTTTGAGAATGAATGAATGAAATACGAATAGGATAATGCTATGCTATTAATTAGATTCGTGATAACTGGAAGTATTCTATCTATTAACATCGTTTTGTGCTACTCTGAAAAGACCAAGCAATCTAATTTTTTTGTATTTTCGTTGTAAAAATTTACTGAATTCTTGTTTTTTTTTTATGAAATTTTTATTAATCTCGTCAGGATTATCTAAAAGTCGGGAATAAGAGTAGAGCTTTTGTCGTTACATGTTGTGGCAGAAATTGCTTGATCCTATAAAGTGATCCAACAATGTGTCTAGTATTATTAATAACAAACTGAATCCAACTTCAAAAATATCCTAAACCTCCTTATGTAATAGACTATCTCCATAAATTTCAAAGTTTTCAAACGAAACATTACTGTCGAATTTTGTTTCTGATAATCCCTCATCGGTAGTAGTCTACAGTTATGAATGTGCTCTTTCATACTTGCTCTTTGATCTTATAATAAAAAAAAACAACTGACAATCCTTTCATGATTAAGATAAAAAGATATAAAAAGAATAAATAATTATAATTGTAAATAATAATTAGTCCATATTTTTCTTTAGCAAGTGAAAGCAACCCGTGCCTCGATTTCGTAAGATCTTGTAACAAAATCACTTTTAACTTATTTTTACTGAAGTAAATACCGTTTCGCTCCTTGATTTTCTCAAAAGCAAGCATTGGTCTTGGGTATCTATCGATACGAAAACAGCTTGCCATAGAAACCTTTTTTACGTCTATTTTGTTAGCAAAAGAAGGTGGCAAAAAAAACTGTGGATGCAAATGAGGTTAAAACATATTTTAAACAAGAAGAAAATATTACAAACGGTCGATATTTAAATTTAAATTTATTTAGCATTAGTGAGGAATTTTCAGAATCAGAATTTAAAAGTTTATATGTGTTTGGTGCAAGTGTATTTATCATTGATAATTGCAAATTGAATTAAATTAATTTTTTCATAATATTGTTATAGATTTCTGTTTCTAGTTGGTATAGTGTATGTCTTAAAACTAGCAAGTAAATGATTTTTTACTTTATTTCTATTTATCTTGATCACACTAATTTATGATTTAAAAGTCCACAAGAAATTAATTTGGCTGCCGTTAGGTTAATAAAGGAATAATACGAGCCCAGTCGAATCGGAACATATAAGAACATATGTTAACATAATGTTCCATTTCTGAACTAATTTTTCTTTCAACTCAACAAAAACAACTAAGAAAATTAGATTCTACTATTTACAAAACTTGTGAATTCCTGCTGCGTGGGTTGTTGTTGAGTCGAACTTGCTGCCTTTCGCCAATCATCCTGTTGGCTTCTTCCGACCTTAACTGAAACTAATTTCCTCCTGAACTTTTTGTCTTAGTTCTGGAATAGTGCGGACTGGAGAAGTTCACAGTGCTTTTTTCATTTGGAGCCATGAAGTCTCAATTGCAAATAAGCCCGGGCTACTTGAAGGCCATTTGAGAACAGGTATATTCATTTCTGCACACCACAACTTGACAGTTCGAGCAGTGTGGGATGCTGCTCCATCTTGTTGAAATGTGAATCCTTCTTCAGGTAGTTGAATCATGTCAATGGGCGGCAACAATTGTTCTTCTAAAATAACTTTGTATTTTGTAGCACTAACGGTGCCATCAATAAAAAACTAGTTGTGAAGATATGCAGCCCCAAACCATTGGAGATGCAGGAAATTTAACTTTTTATTTCAGACAATCTGCGCGATATTCTTCTTCTGGCATTTGGATGATTCGACTCCGCGAATCGCCACACAAACTTCAAACTTTGATTCATCGCTCCAAATAACCGAGTTGCATTGCTGTGGTAGCCAGGTTTTATGCCCTTAAAAGTCGATTTCGTTTGCGTTTTACAGAAAGAAGTGACTTTTCCTTCGCCGAAAATAAAAATGTGATATTCTTTTGATAAGTTCAACTAACCTTTGTTAATTAACTTACTTTGTAGAATCCATATCCCATGTTTTCCAAACTTCTTGAACAAGTGTCTTTTGACACTCGTCTACTAATTGCCAATTGAATGAAGAACCCGCAACAATGGAATTTCACACATCGTTCGATAATATAACATAACAAACATGTTATTATTATTTTTTGTTTTACCATATATTATCATATATCCTATTTCACCGAGTAATCATATTTTGATTATGGTGCATGAGGTGGCCCAACTGATAAGCTCCAAACATATTAAAATATTTTTTTGTTTTTTTTTATTGTAGTTACTGAAATAGTAACAAATATTTTTGATTAGTGGGTAATAGTATATAGCATCAAATTATCTTAATTTATTGTTGATACTCAACATTGCGTTAAGATATTGCCTTGGTTTAATTCGGGCTCGTACATATTTCTTATCCAATTTATTCAAAGAATTTTATTTAAAGAATATAAATAGTGCATTAGTCCTACACTGCAATGTGGGCTGTTGGCCATGTAATTCTGTCTATGACGAATTGTCTAACAATACTGAATAGAACTGAGATCAATGACTGGGATTTAAAAAAAAAAAGTCTATATGTGCGATATGTGCGGATAATGCTAAATTTATGTAAATTATTTTATTCTTTAAAAAAATTTATTTATCGATCTGATGATATAATGATATAATAAACTTTGACACCTTAGCTTCGGAGTGCATTTGAATCTTTACAGTTGTATTACTTTTATTCGCAAATTTGACATTATGAGATGTCGGCAAATGTTTGCCTTTAATTAAATCGGCCAATAGCCAAATGTATGCGCAACTAGCACTGCCGCCTATTCAGCAGAGGCATATTACAGGATATCAGATGGCGAATCATTGTGTTCTGATTGATCCACCGCGTTGATTGTACATGGAAATTTCAAATGTGGCAACTAAGGAAACGTCCGTCCTCGCGGAGGGGGTAAACATTTAAATCCGTTTCGACGCATTTATATCACGTATAAACTATTACCGTTGACAATGACCGCACTAAACCGGTAAGTATTATAAAATTTCCCTCGGGCGTAGTTATTTTGCCGTAATACGTTTGCTGACGATACCTAATGCGCAATATAAATTTATGATGCATATAAATTTCCCCCGGTGTGAAATTTACAGTTTTCCTGTACTTTTTTTCGTGTTAGTCAAAGGGTTGTGTACAAGCACCGACACATACGGACGGTTCCTCAGAGGTAGATGAGGGAAAAGAAATAAAGTTCAACAGTTTGGTAGGACCATTGCACTCGATCTAACCGCGGCCTTTTTGAATACACAGAACAGAAATAGAAATTTCTTTACCGGGAAATTATACAAGTTAATAAATCGTAAATATCACAGGCTATATGTTATTATCAAGGTAACGTCAACACAATTTAAATGTAAGACAATTGAATAGAAACACATACATATATGTATACAGAAATACTAAAATAAATATTAGCATAAAAAAGAGTAAAACGTGACTACGGCTTCATTATTTTTCTCGAAATTCTTTCCTTAATCCTTTAATTTTTTTTGTTCCAGAGGATGTCAGCAGTCTATTGTACAGTGTGTAATTCAAAGAATTAGAAACAGACTTTGACGTCCTATACAGCAGGATAGTGATTAAATCATTCCTAAAATTACAAGAACGATTTTTGCTTGTGGATGGTAAGTGTATCTTTTTATGGTGCATTTGAATTAAGGCAAAATAAACGAAGATGCAAGGTAAAGGCATAATCCTGTGGCTCAAAAAAAGGGGTCTGTAATGATAAAGATACTAATCGTAGTTTAAAAACGATCTGTGCTGCAGACGCACAAATTTTAAGGGTGTCGAAATTTATGCAGATTGCAGTCTTATTAAAATTATCAGACTCGATAAAGAATTAGAGAGTTCATCTATATTTATTGACATTTGTGGTATATTGATGACAATTTGTAATCTATAATGAGACCCAACAGCTTAAGACTGCTACCTACCGCTAACATCCAGTTAGTCGGTATTTTAATCCTGCCGCTGAAGATACCAAATGTCGTGTCATCCGCCAAGCGGGAATATTTGACTGAAATTATAATTACTCAAGTCATTCATTTACGATAAACAATAGCGGACCCAAAATTGACCCTTGCGGTATTGGTATTGGTATTAAAGGGGGGCGCCCTCGCGGGCGTCCAAGCACTTAGGCCACCAAATGGGCCCGTGGTGCCCCCAGACCGCTCTAAAGGGCGTCCAGAATACCGCCCCTCCTACAGAAGGTCAGCAACTACCATGCACTGAGTCCGGATCGATCAGGGTCGTTCCGAAGACTCCCAATCTTGCCCATGTCAAAGCAGGGCACTCGGTGAGAAGATGATACGGGTGTCTCCTCCCCTTCCATGCACCACCTGCACTCCACGTCGTCTCCAATGCCCAGCAAGCAGAGATGCCTCCTATGCCTGCAATATCCTGTGTAGGCCCCTGTTCCTTCTGGTCAGTCTAACCAGCCCCTGGTCCGAGGGAGGGCGGGCCCATCCATCATAAGCCTCGCCTGCCTCTTTCCCGGAGCAACTCCCCAGCCCACCGCGGCCCGGTCTCTCGCCCAGGCTTCCAAAAGCTCCCCGCCTCACACACGGGACGATCCCCAAGCGGGGCTCTGGTCCCATATGCCTATGCGAGGAGCCCTCCCTGGCTAAGGCGTCCGCTGCCTCATTGCCCCGGATAACGTTGTGACCCGGGACCCAGACCAACGTGACCTTCGTTTCCTCATAGTACAGTACTGGACCCAGATCTCCCATTCTGGACCCGTCCGTCGACCCTTGCGGTACTCCATATTATTTGTATTGAAAGTTCGTTGTTAAATAAAACCAGTTGAGATCTATTTTTCAGATAACATTCGAAAAGTTTTAATAAAATATCATGGAACACGCAGTCAAAGGCATTTGACAAATCGCATAGCGTTAGGACACTGTGCGGGTCCAAGTCGAAGCCGTCGACCACACCCTCCAGGACACTTAACAGGGCTTTCGTCAAAAAATATCCAGCCAACCAACTAAACTTTTCCTGATTCAACAAATTACGTTTTTCAAAAAATGCACCAATCTGATCTTTAAGACAAATAAAGGAGTAATGCTAATAGGACATTGTTGGGAACTCCTTAATTCAAAAGCGGTAAGACTCGGTTAAGCTCTTATTAATCAATCATGTAAACGGAGTTATCACCAGGTCATTACTATTTGCTTAGATTTTGACCTTTATATCAGAAATGTCAGTTGATGGTGAACTATTAAGGGAGAGGAATGCGCTATATACCTCTGCCTCGTCAACGGGACTTACATAAAATGAACCAGACAAAGTTGGAGATGATATCGCTGAAAGAGAAGTGTCCCTAATTGCAGGCAATTTTTTATTCTCTTCTCAAGCAACGTTTACAAAGAATAAATTTAGATGATCTGCAGAGAGAACAGATTCATTATCATTATGCTAACAGCATTATAGTCAGATTTCGTGATGACATTTAAAATTCTGATAACCACTCGTTGATACTCTTCAAATTATATTCAAAACTAAATTCAAAAACCTCCAAAAATCTAAAATAGCAAGAATTATTTATTAACAGTGAATTTTATCATTCCGGCTTTTGCAGTTGTGAAAATATTTAAGCGTTCCCGGTCTAAAAATGCGATTTGGGATACTAAACTACAATCGCTAATAGCATCTTAGTTTCCATAACCTCCTATTTCTCCAACCATCATCGTTTATGTTCCTTTGTGACATGGCTTTTTATATCTCTTCTCTCCAGTCTATGGTATCCATTATGTTGGTTCTTAAATTCATTTTTCCCCCGGTAGTGTAACGCAAGCCTACAACATCTTCGCCAATATCCTATTTCCATTAATAATTATCTCTTTGACATCAGCTCCCAAACCTCACCATAAGTTTCTGGTCTTATTTGAATACACGAAATTTAATTGCTTCGCCACATACTTTCCTTGTCTTATTAGGTTTTCTCTAGTGGTTCTGCATTCAGATATATTTCAAATAATGCAATATATTTTATTTTTCACACAAAAAAGGACTGGATTTAACTAGTGCAGTGGCGACCTAATTAACCAAAATATTATTTGTTCATAGACAGTCAGCGGCACGTCACTGATTCCTTCCTGACATTTGCATTCATTTATGAACAGATTTGATTTCTTATTTTTTTTTTAGTCCATCGGATTTATTGAAAAAAATAAAGCAACTAAATTTCTCTCGAAATTATTAGAGATTGTAAGAATAATTTTTATTTTAAGATAAACCAGTCTGTCTGTCAAAATAGACATGTGAAATTCCTTAGGCCTGCCACTGGTGTATTTAAAAAAAAATGGTGCACTAAATAATGCCTCTTGTGTGTCAAATTTCATTAAAATATCTAAAGTGCCATTACCGCCATTAAAAAAATGTATTTCATTTTTGAAAACCTTTACCAGGGTAGGGTAGCAGGGTAAATTTATGAAATTATTTTTAATTTATAATTATCCTTGCCTACTGAATAACATTTTATTATTATATTATTATTAAAAATTATATTTTTTCTTATTGGTGGCGTATACAATTTTTAGGGCAAATGGAGAGTTTAACCCTAAAACTATTTGCGTTTAGAAAAAAAAAACCGTAAAGGTTTAAAACCTTTCGCCCTTTTCGCGAAAAAAGGGATAATGGCTGAAAAAATGCTGTCCGTATCCCGGGTCCACACCTAGTTGTTAACGCGTAAGCTCAGCGAAATTTCAAAGCGAAGCTTGGGAGGCAAAAAGAAAAAAGAGAAACGTGAAAAACAAAAGCGCCTTTAATGGATTCCTCCGATTTTCGAGAAGCACGTAAAGGCTAGCGATAAAAAAGACCAAATTTCAATCGCGTAGTTCGTATTTTGAGTTATAACTTCCTAAACGTATTTTTGGTATACAGTTTGTTTTAAATTAGACTGTACCACTATAATAAAATGCCCAATTTTTTTTCTATACAAACATACAGAATGTAATAATGATGTAGATCGACGAATCTATTCATTTTTCAATCTGATGGATCGTTTTTTTTATTAGCAAAATATGAAGCCATGTCCTGAAATAATATAATATATATATATATATATATATATATATATATATATATATATATATATATATATATATATATATATATATATATATATATATATATATATATATATATATATATATATATATATATATATATATATATATATATATATATATATATATATATATATATGTACATTTATATAAAAAATAAAATAGAGTTCCTACAAATTTGAATTAAAACTATTTGTGGATGTAATTACGAAAATAAAAAGGGGATTGCTTTATTTTAAAAAGTTAGTTAAAAAGTAAAAGTAAGTAATTTAAATATATATATGAAGCAACATGTGTCTTAAAAATACATGATTGTCTGTAGGGAATATTAATAAGCAATCTTACTATTCGTTTATGAATTACAAAAACTCTCTCAACCTCTCTAGATCTACCCCATAAAACTATATTTTTAGTGATTATGCTAGGCACTGCACAATAGTATACACCCTTTAGTCAACTGCTTTATTAGAAACACACTCTTATTGAGTCTTTTACAGATGTTCTTCCAAGTCGAAACTCCTTTTTTAACGCCCAAAAAATTAGCAAAATCCGACGTTTCAAGAGAACATACCTTAAAATGAAACACAAACCGCGACTCCTGTACCCATTACATACTTCGACCACATTCGTTTTTAAGTGATTCACCATTAATTTAATAGCTTCAAAATATGCAAATATTTAATTAAATACCGTTATAAATTTTTCGGATTAGCATCTGATATTACTGCTGTGGTGACATCGAAATAAACAAACTTCTTTGCAGGTAGAATTTTATTGGCGTTTCAAAAACGCACATTCATAGTTTATCTTTTCGAATTTTTTTGAAAAAATGCTTAAAAGTGCAAATTTTTCGTTTGAGAGTATGACTGTAGGTTTTACACTGTATTTCATTACCAAGTTAACAGGTATGTCATCTGACCCTGAAGATTTCTGAAAATACATAATTTGCCATAAGAGCCCCATAAGCACACATAATCAACAAATGCCTACCAATTTCATTAGCTATATCTTTTTGGTCAGTTATTAATTTATCAGATACATTTATATCGGTTATAGCATTCGCCTTATTTCATAGATCATTGCATATTTAACCCCATAGAGCATTTGTGGAACCAAGTAAAACAAAAGAGCAGAAAATGTTACTCCTACTTTAAGTCCCAGTGTTATAAATTTGATAAAAAATGTAATTAATAACATATCAATTGAGAGCTGGAAAATTTCAGTACACCACAATATCAAAATTGAAGACTCATATATTTCTATACAAAACAAGATAAATCCGATTATAATTAATCTCAATAACTACTCTGGTAGTGAAACAGAATTATATGTAGACATTTAAAATAAAAATGTAATTATTTATAGATATTCATAGCTATGAATTATAGATATTTAATGTCATTCTTTTTCCTTATTATAATTGAAGAAGATTATATCCATCTAAATAAGTAAAAAAAATATATTACCAAAACTTTTGAGAATCCATAGCGATCAAAAGACAGCATGATGAAGACTGAGACACACGTTACCATTTTATTGATTTCCATTTTGCAGGAGTTTATGGAAGTTGGATGTAGGATCAAAAAGTAGCTCTGGATAGTTGCGGTTTAATTTCTATAAGTTACACTGTTTCCGTGAAGTAACCGTTCAAAATTGAATTTTTTTAAATGTCGTCAAATTTTGTTTCTGATATTTTTTTGAATTGCGCTTTGAATGAGGAGTAATATTCTTTGTCCTGGTCTACTTTGCTTATTCATAAAATGTGTTAGTTATTTCCGGTGAAACCGGCAACGACATTCAATTGTTTTTATGCTTGAAATATTCACACTGTCAAATTACCAAATTTCATATTTTTGTCTCAATCCATATTGTAATGTCGTCGTGGATAGTCGTTTCGTTGACACCCGGTACATTTACTTAGTTTAGCCATTTGATTGTATACTACAAATATTGAGGCTTCAACAGTATTTGGAAAATTTCCGGGTGGCTGACTTTCATGAAAGCATTTTGCTACAGTTTGTCCTTGATTTTGTTGCCGTCATGTTGTTTATGCAATAAATATCATTACGAACCCTACCAACTATATATTCGACCATTTCAGTATTTATATCTAAATAACTTTTGTAAAGACGTATTTGCAAAATACTAAAACTTTTTATATCCTCACTTCAGATTATTAAAAAAATATCTTCTGAGTATTTTATTATGGTAGAGTATAAAAAAAATGAAAATAAAGAAATGATTATACCAAAGCCAAAACTAAAAAAACAATTTAATAATTTAATACGAATTTTGCTTAAATTACGTCTAAAATTCGGCATTAGTCTGGTTTCACTGAATCCTACACATCCTTAATTTTCTAACTCGAACGTTCGTGTGTCCTTTGTGAATCGAATAAACTGATTTTCAAACAAATTTTGAGTAGTTTTAGCACCATGGTGCGTCATATTTCTGAAAAATAAATATATCTATATAAATATAACCTTATAGTGATTTTTATGCAGTCCTTATGGAATTCCTCATTTTTTGTTCTTATTACTTGATCTCTCTCCCACACACTCACCACTAACAGTAACGAAATTCTACTTTTCTGGTGACCATCCCACTCTTTCTTTATACCAAGATAACCGATTTTTTTCTATTTCTCGGTTAACAAACGCTTTTCTTTCGCCTAAAACATACACCTTCAATCAAAATGAAGTTTAAAAGTTTTTCATTTTGATCGAAATGATTTTAGGTGCATGCACAAACATGCACTCTGCGCCATTTTCTTTCTAAAGAGCGATTTCCACCCACATAATTCGTTTTCCTAGAGCATTTAACGAGATCTAGGCGTATTTTGAGACGATACTGCATTGAAAATGCAGCAATCAAACCTATTGACGATCTGTCCCAAGGTCATTGGTCCAAAACGAGATTTCATACGTGCTTCATATGTTCCTGTATTATCGGCATTGTTAATTATTCAATACTTTTTTACACTTCACTATAATAAAATTATAAATAGCGTTCAATATAGGAAACTAGAAAAGCATCCAACGTAACGAAAAAAAAATTCCTGAAAATGGCGGTGGCGCGTGAAAACAACAGAGGAATTTTAAAAGCCGGTGTAAAGTTTTACCGAGGATAACCTGAAAATGCATTTTACGCCGTTAGGAATGAGAACCATCGGCGCTAATTGGGAAATTTTAGAGTCACGTCGGTGTTTATGACGTATCCCGACAACGCCGTCGTCAGTTCTCTATACGTAAGTAATAACGAATTAAAATTGGGATGTCGGTTATAATTGCCGGGTAAATATTTGCAGAACTGTCGCGTATATCTGGCCAAGGGGTTTTAATTATGGAAAACGGCTGGATTGAGTTTGCACCGGGATGGTATTGTTAAATACCGTAACACTCATATATGGAATATGAAAATTCCCATGGTAACGTACAATGTGGCCGGCAGGAACAATGTTCTTTACATTTGTAGATAAGTATTATTTTCTTATTACCTGTCAGAACTCATCTGGTCACCTCGCTTCCCTGACTTAAGTCGAATAGATTTATATTTATGTGGACCCCTTAAGATCAAATCATAGAAAACACATACACATTATTTAAATTGAGATGCATTTCATCGATTTCCAGCACGTATTTGACTCAATTAAAAGAAAACAACAACTATGAAAAAGACAGCAACTAGAATGAAAACAAACAGGAGAGAAACCAAGAAATTTAATTTCAATATAGGTCTTAGACAAGGAGATTGATTGTCAGCAACATTATTTAATCTCGCCTTGGAGCATACAGTAATAAACATAGGTAAGGGAACAATTAACAAACAAAACAAAAGAACTAATTCCAAAGAGAAGAGAAAAAATGGAGATGTTAAAGGAAATTGAATGAAGAGAAAACGAAAAAAACCTAAACGAAAACGAAAAAGACCTAATAATAGTGTGATCTTTGAAGCATTAAACATATTTAAATTCTTAGGAGTAATGATATCTAGTATAGAGGAGAAAAAAATCAGCCAATAGAGCATATCAGAACCCGCACCTACTAAAAAATAAAGTTTTTATCAAAAACCAAAAAGATTAATATTTTGGAAACTATAATAAGAACAACGGACACTACGATAACAACGAAAACAGATTAAGAAAAACTAAAAGTTCCGAAAAACAATCTTGAAAGAAACTAATTACAGGATAAGATCCAAGATACTGGCAGAGTTAAATGACAGGAATATAGTAAGGAGAATAAATACTAGTAAAGTAGTTGGAGCATGTGTGGAGAGCAGGAGAGGCGGGGAAAGAAGGAGGGTAAGACCGAGATTAAGATGTTTAGAGGAAGTTACGTAAGACTTAAAAGGAATAGACCAAAGAAAAGAATGGAGAGACATTAGCAGAAAGGTATGAAAAAGAAGACATTGAAACTGATGCACCACGTCAATTGAATCTAGAAAGCTTTCTAGAAGCGGCGCAACTCCATTCAGGAGTGTGAAGTCGTTTATCTATCTATCTACCTCACGATGACGATAATGATGACTACAGTTTACACTACTCTGATATAAATAATAAAAAGTTAAGTGTACGAAAAGGGGGCGAAAACACCAAATACCATTGGCAAATTTCAAAAGAATCCAGTGAATACTTGTTTAGATATTAATAACAAAATATATTTTCAATTTAACACCTGAAAAATTCTGCATTTCCGGACCAATGTTTATAAAAACTTTTTTTTCGTATATATAAAATACCCTGTGTATTCCATGAAAATTAAAATTTTTACGGAATTTTATTTTTTCTATTGATTTTCAAAAACGAGCACGTAATGGGTCCCGCCATTTTACTAAAACCTACTACTGCTAAAACCGCAATGCTCCAAAGCCACAGAAGTGGTGTCAGGTTTGGGGTTAGACAAACTCCATTAATAATTGTCTCGAACAGTGAACTCGATCTAAACTGCAATGGGTCCGGTAACACAACGAACATCGATTTGGTAAGGCACATTTTATTCAGACGCACTGTTTGTATTCTTTTCTTTGTCGTACACCTTAATTCTAATGGCAGGTAAGTTTGATAAGACATTCTTTTATAATATTTTTCAATTTTTTTACTAGTACGGGGTTGTTACAAAGTAAGGGTTTTATCAATAGAAACAAGTTAAGACCATAAGCGTATATTGAGAAAATTTGGGGGGTTGTAGGGTTCAGTACACCCTTTTTTCCAGTTAGTATGCTGTTTATATTAACAAAATTAAAACGAAAGATGTAATCTAACAGTACAAATGTACATAAAACACACAGAAATAAGAGGTTTATTATATGGGTAATTCGATACGCAATTGAGATTTGTTTTTCTCCAAAACGTTATTTGCCAACACTGTTTGGAATGAACAAAATGTCGGAAACGTTATATTTAGGAAAATTTTAAATAAAATGTATTAAATTTGTTCTTTTTAATATGGTATCATAAAATTTTGTATCGGCTATTTTTTCAGAAATCTAGTTAACCGACATTCGTGAAACTTTGTAAAAATTTTTTGCCGCAATAGCTATTGATAGGGTTTTTATTTTTAAATGAACATAAACCAATGTACAAAATAATATTAATAATCATTTTTACAAGTCGCTTTCATAATGAGAGTCCCTATTTCGCATACATGCTGGCAGGGTCCTTTTATTTCCATCTTCGATATTTTAGTTGTTAGGGTATTCCGTATCTGTTAGTCAGCGCCAGTGATTCTTTTTGTAAGTCCTTCTCGGGTTGCATAGACCAGCTGATTTATAGGACTCCACACACCAATAGTCCAGAACAGTCAAATCAGGTCATGTATTGGACCTGCAATTCCAATCTAACTGTTCGGATAACTTTGATCCAGGAACTGCCATACCATCAGCTGATTAATGGGCTAGACAACCATCGTTCTGAAATTTCATTCGGTCTTTAATAGTCAGAAGTTCAATAAAGTGACTTATGAAAGTTTGTGGTACTCCGGTTTTCCATAAGACTGCAATAGTTGAGATACTTGGATCGTCCTCAAAATGCCTCACATTTTTTTCCTCATCATCTGATTGATAAACGAGAGGAGCACCGGCGTCGCATCTTCTACATTTTACGGATCTAGTTTCAACTAGAGATACACATGTCCCAGAGAATATCCTGACACTTGGTATGCTAACTTTCGTTAGGTGGCGAGCCTCGATAGCATTGCCGTCCCAGTAACCATAAATAAACAAAATGTCTGTTCGTTCTCTGTGCTCCGTTCTCCGTTCTCGTCTTTTGGTTTTTCCTGAATAACTGTCGAACCGTTAATCCTGCACGGGGCACATATAAGCTTATAAGAAATGGCCCTGATCCGACGCCGGTATGCATCAAAATATGGCTAATTGGTTCAAACCGTAACAACAAAACATAAGCTGCTCGGGATATTTGAAAAAATCCATACTGAAATCATAATTTTGGGGGCTGTCAAGACGCGATGCCGTCATTGATTATTATGGCGCACTGCATGGTTTCAGAAAAAACTTATTTTCTCGAAAACCATTCGCTATTTTCAAAAAATTCTTGCCCCGCCCAGCGACGATTTTGCGAAAGTCATAAAAGGTGAGAATTAAGTAGTAATACAAAAAAGAAAACAAAAATTATGTGCTATTTTTTGAGTATATTCTTTAGTGTTCATCCAAAAATAAAAACCGTATCAAGCACTCTAGGTATCGCTTGTACGTTACTGGATAGCTATTGCAACAATAAACTTAGATTAGTTAATTGGATTTTTGAAAAATAGTCGATAAAAAAAATGTAATACATTTTATTTAAAATTTCCTACGAAAATTTGGTCATTCCAAACAGTAATTCCATAGTGTTGGAATAGCATTTTGTTGCATTAAAAAAAAAGTAGAGTAGGTTTTTTAAAAACTACGTTTTAATATATTAAGGTGTACGTTTTTGAAAAAAAAATAAAATAAAAATATCTCAAAAGCTATTAAATATTTTATAATGCATAAGAGGGTGGAATTTACTATTTACCCTCTCCCCTATCACACCTCCAAAGGACCCTTTATAAAAACGTTATTTTTTAATTAGTTCCACGCTCTGTATTTTAGAAACCGGGCGCAAAAATGAAAAATTGCATTTTCACACAAAGAATCTATCATTAACGAACTCAACAATTGAGCAATCTATTCGATTCACCTTGTATACCCGACAAAAAAGTTTTAAGTTTTACATCAATTGGGTACTACAGCATTAATAAATTCAATATTCTTAGTTTGTTTGTATCATTGGCATGTATTATATCAAATTGATTTAGTTTTTATAAAAATGGAAAAAAAAATCACCAAGAAATAAAAATGTCGGTTAAATGTCGACATTTAGGCAAACATTGGTGTAGTTTAAAATTTCTGTGAAATAATACTCCTGAAAAATACAAACTCTTAGTTTCTGACCAATATTTTTTTATAACCTTAGAATAAGACACAAATACTTTGAATTTCTAAGTACATCAAAGCTCTTCTCGCGAATAGCTGTAACAAACGGACCGACAATAAACAAACCGAAAAAATTCCTGAAACCAAATTTGCGCATATCATTTCCAATGTTAAATAATAAACGGGCGCGGAAACTAGATTGTTCCCCAATGTGACTAGAAGTCCCCAAAACGCAGACGCAAAACTCCAATAGCCGGACGATATTTTAGGTCCGCTTATTAGAATGTGCATCAAATTCGGCAGTTCCCCTTTTATATTAGGTGATTCCCCTTTACTTTGCTTGAGAGCCTGGCTTTAGTGTTTATATTTTGCCTTTAGTTCAGACAGCATTTTCGGAGTTACTTTGTGAATGTAAACGTAAAATAGTAACATAAAAGGAATGTTTACTTTAAAGGAAAAAATGGAAGTTGTTAGATAAAGGAAGAGTTTCAGTTCGTGATTTGGTAAATAGTTGCTGTAGTAAGTCAAGTTGAAAGAAACTACCGTTTATGTTGCTAGGCTACAGAGGATATGTACAACACAACAGATTGAAGTTAAAGCAATCATTTTATTTTGTGTATATATATAGTCACAAACAGGATCTATTGGTGATTGGAAAACCCGCTAGTCCTCGTGCTTTAAAAAATGTTGAAAATAAGGATCTTACAGCAACTTGGAAATTTCCAATTCTACCGAAAAATGGGTATCCAATAAAAGCGAGTTCTTTTGTTCTTTGGCAATACCGGTTCTCATCCTCATGAACTGAAGTAAAAAAAAGATGAAAATTATACTTTTTCCGCCAAACACAACAGTTTGTCAGCCCTGGGATCAACAAATCATACAAAATATCAAATTTAATTATTGACACTTGATTTTAAAACATGTTTTAACCAAAATGGAAGATGTTCAACTTACACACACCATCAATGTGTTAGAGGTTTTGTCCTTCATAAAAACAGCATTGCATCAAGTTTATGCAAATACAGGACATCTTGGAACGATCTTACTAAGGCAATAAGAGACGAAAAACATAAGTGCTGGTTGACGACCTGATTAACAACATATCGGGTGACGGCTATCACATAGCCATATTTTACATTGTTATACATTAAAATTTTTACAAATATTTAAAAAGTAAATTTTTTGAACATCCAATAATAGTATGTAAAAGATTTCTTCCATTTCCAGTTTATATTGAATTCCCCGTATTGTAACCACATTAATTATTGTCAAAAATTATTGCTGTGAAAAACGCTATTTTAGTCACGAGTGAAATGAATGAAATAAATTATTTTCTACACAAGAGATGTTTGATTCATTTTTTTAAATTCTTTTCCGCCAATAGCCACAAGCCAACAATTTTTTAATTTTTGAAAATTGATTTTGATTTGGAATTTGATTTAATTTGAGCCTCCTAACGTTTTCATCGACATTTTCATCAACATTTTCATCATCATTAAAAAAATTAATAAAAGAAAATCTTGATTAATATAAATATTATTTTTATTAGTACATGAACAAAAACCGAATATAAAGAACTAAATTAAATAACAAAGTCTCAGTCTCAGTAGTGAAGTCCATTTATTTAGCCACTTCGGCGAAAATAGTGTATTATGCAACAAGTGCGGTAAACAGCGGAGCGAATGTTTAATAAACGAGTGAGTTAAAAAGTTTACCGAACGTGTTGCATACTATACTTTTTCTACGACCGTTAGTTTTTGGGTACATTTTCGCAAAACAACACGAATATATTCACTGACAAACGTCAGAATTGACAAACTTCAAAATTCAAAGCGTGGGAAATATCTCCGAAAACATCCGATTGCTCCCAAACCTGTGCGGTAAAATCCCGGAAATGTCCGAAGTGGCTCGGATCCGTGGGAAACGAAACTGACGTGGAAAAGTGACACTTCCCGCACGCTAGATTGGTGTGTAATTATGTATTTTGCAGACGGGAGTAGAAAAATTTCATTTAGTGGATTTTCTTGTATATTCCATTATCTTATCGTCCATTTTTTAATGACCAGCTGCAACGTTTCATAGACCTTGATATCTGCGTTCCATTTCTTTTATATCTTGGTGGAAACTCTCACCTCGCTCCTCACTCACGGCACCCAGATTTTCCGGGAAGTAATGCAGATGTGAGTGTAGAGAGTGCAGTTTTATACTTATATTGCATCTTCTATAATGTCTTTGTAATTTGGATACTACTAAAATTTTCAAATTCAATCATGGTATTCACACAGCCTTGATCTTCCATTATTCGCCCTATTTGAGAACGTACAAAATATCCTTAATTTATAAATACTTAGAACATGTTTCATTTGTATTTAAAGCTTTAACGTCCATCAGTCCTAATTTAATAGACAACGGTTTTGACCAGTTGTTTTTCACCCAATGTTGCTCTCTGTTTCTACTGTCCCACTCAGACGAAAAACGGATATCCTGACTGCTGACCTAGTAGAAGTCCCACAATTAAGTCACCACAAACCGTCGATCTATAGTCCTTGTATTTGATTTTCGTAGCATTCTTGTACAGAATAAGCAACAGTTGCAGAAGCAGGGATATTGCCATTCTGCAACAAACAGCTTTAAGGCTACTCTTGGACGAATCACTAAAAGCTGTCTGTACCAAGTTTCTCTATTAGATTAAAAACACTTTAAAGCAGTCTATAAATTCTATCTCGCGTTTTCTGAAATATATGATATTAATGTCTTGTGCAAGTACATTTTTATTTGCCAGTTTAAATGCAAAAATTTCAGAAAAATCCTTAGATAAACATAAGTCTCTGCCTAATTCATCATGTTCTTATTGTGAAAATAACTGTGTTGCTGAGAAACACTCCATATATCACCAACATCACTTCTTCATCTATTTCAGTTTCAGAAAACTGGTGATTTCTTTTAAATTGACTGGATTCTCAGGTATTGGGACACCTGGGCTATGTGGCAATGACCTAATTGGAGACTTATTATATTCATTGCACATTGCACATACAGAAATAGAAGTCATCATGGTAATTTGTTCCATCTCTCCATATTAAAAGTATTAAGTATTTTTTATTTAAAATTTAAAAAATATATATATTTTAAATAAGCGTAGCCTTGAAACAGGGGTGTAATCTTACAGATAAATTTCTTGACCGCAAAAGAACACACATAGCAAAACGTATCTGGAATATTTGTACAAGGTTTTGGCATTTTAAAAAATAGTTTAACTGCTCAATGCCCAGTAACTTCGAGGAACGAAAGCCTACAACAAACGCAGTTGCACTATAAACGGGCTATCTTCAAGACATGCCGACACGACCCGGCCCGGTCTTGACTACATATTTGGGGATCTCAGAAAGCATATTTTAATTTTGGGGGTGTCCCGCTAATATTCTGGTAATTTATGCAAAACATATGCCAGTGTGGTAGCAATTTCAATTTTTAGAATGTTTGTAATGTTCCTATTTTTAAAGCAAAAATTAAATCAAAAATATTGGGTGTTGTTTACAGAGTCGTAAAACTATCTCAGCCCGAGTCACTGAAAACAGAATTAACACCTTACCTCTGCTCTTCTCTCTAATAATTTCCACATTAAAGATATTAAACGTTCCATCAAAAAAACAACTTCACCACAACCTTCCAATAGCAATGAGGCCGAAAGCAATCCTACACTTGCCACTGTGGTCCTTCCTTACATTCAAAAGATCGCTGACCACATATCAAAAGTTCTAAAGAAGTATAACGTCAAAACCAGATTTACCACTTGTCCAAAAATCTCTCAACATCTGCGGTCCGTCAAAGACAAAATTCCATTTGAGACGCCAGGAGTTTACTAGGCTCAAAGAACACGAAAGAGCCTTATGACTAAGACAAATAATCTCATCAGCTGTTGCTGAACACAGTCATGAAACCGGGCATAAGAATCTATTTGATAAAACTAAAATTCTTGCATGTAATCAGTTCTTCTATCAACGAAAAATCCGAGAGTCTATAGAAACCTATAAACAACCTTACAATCTTAATCGCGACTCAGGTCTCCACCTGTCACCAATTTGGGAATCAGTCATCCGAGACGGGGTTTATCCCCTCATTAGCGCCCCCCCGCCCTCAAACAATAAATAAGCAGGTACAGAATAAAATACGAGCCAGTTTCAGTAAAGCTATGAAGAAACCAACATGATGATTGGCGAAACGTCAGCAATTTCGACTAAGCAAAAACCGACGCACGAGGAATCCAGAAGTTTTGTACAAACACAACATTGTTTTTCTATTTGGTTACCAAATCACAAAATCTTTGCTAGCCTGTGTGGTTAATAAAATAAGATAAGAACGTAATTTTTAATGGAAAAATAAGTGAGAATACTAATTATTCGAAAACAGCTACGCATGTCAAAACGTAAAATTATCAGCTACTTGGTAATTTGGTGCCCTTCGAGGGTATTGTAAAAAAACTAATTAACATAAACAATGACATTTTATTTTGATTTAAATTAGCGTTATATTTGGTAATTTCGAGATAATTAATCATTAATAGCAAAATCCAATTTCTAAATCCGACGTTAAGTTCTTTTATTCATATTTTAGTTTAGCAAAAGATATTGAGATTCGATTTTCGATGTCGGGTCCTAACTTGACTTATCTATATGACGACATTAAAAAAATTACATATTTAGAAAATTACTTTTTTGGCGATTGTTACAAAAAAAAACACCTGATGGCGAGGTCCGATAGCTTAATAATTTATTTTTTCTACTCCCGTCTGTAAAATACCTAATTACATACCGACCTAGCGTACAGGAAGCATCACTTTACCACGTCAGTTTCGTTTTCCACGAATCCGAGCCACTTCGGACATTTCCGGGATTTTGCCGAACATATTTCTGAGCAATCGGATGTTTTCGGAGATATTTCTCACCCTTTGAATTTTGTGCGAAAATGTGATCAAAAACTAACAGTTGTAGAAAAAGTATAGTATGCAACACGTTCGGTAAACTTTTTAAGTCACTCGTTTATTAAGCACTCGCTACGTTCATGCCAATTAAACTCGTGAGTCAAATGCCGTTTACCGCACTTGTTGCATAATATACTATTACAAATTTCTAAGACCGTCCGTTTTCCAAATACCGTATCGGGTTTCCCTTATAAAGGGGCAATAAAGGTACTATTTATTGTGATCTTCCGACCTAATATCATCTCGCAAAATGTAATTTCAAAAAAAAATTGTATTAAATTACGGACAAATCTAATGACAGAAGACAATCGAATTTTCTCGGAACGGTTGCAAGGTCGTCCGGACGCGCTTTTACAACGCGATCCCTGGCGGGAGGGGTGGAGCAGGGGGCCGTTGTGCGTCTGCAATATAATTCGTCGAAATTAAATGAGGAGTTTCCTTTGGAGGGACAGAGAAAGAAATTAATCTCCGCGTCGAATTAATTTCTTTTAATTAGTCGAGTTAGGTAGCTACTAGTTGAAAATTAAGTTTTCACCCACTCCATAATGAAATTTTAACGCCGTGTTAACGGCCATGTTGGCCTCTTTATTAATTTATTCCACTTACATGGGCGAACGAAAATAAATCAAAGGGAATTGGCGCTTAAACTTAATTTGTTACGCGACGTCCCCGTGTTTTCCCCTTCCGAACGCTTCGCCACCTTGGAACTAAATTACAAATTATATAAAATATAAGCGAAAACTTAGTGCAATTTTTTATAAGCACGTGCATGGTAAAAGTGAAATTTTAAAAAACGCTTTATTCGACGTTAAGTTTTTTAGAATTTGTACACACGATAAATGGTCATGACCGTAATAATGCTAGGGCTAGGGCGTAGGGCTATTAGCTATTTTTGAAATTTGTATAATTAAAATTTATAATATCTTAAAATAAAGGTTTAAAATATATTTTTTTAAACATTAAAAACTTTGGACATAGATCTAGTTACTTTAAGGTAGTCCTGAATACGAATCTGTTGTCAAAAAGTACTTATCTATCGATTTTCCGCTTCAAAAAACTGTATCAGTTAGCCATGACTTTAGTCAATACTACATAAAAAAAACCATTTTAGTACCTTTTAGTAAGATTTATTCAACAAACAAACAAACATTTGACAGGAGTAATGCTTAAGCGAAACGCCTGCGACATTTCGAGCACTCTGTATTCGAACTTCGTAGAAATCAGCATAGTTAGGTATTTACAAAACTTGTCGATACCTCCTGCGTCGATTGTTCTCGAACTTGCTGACGTTTCGCCAACTATCCTGTTGGCTTCTTCAGAAGTTAAGTGAAACTGGCTCGCATTTTACTCTGTACCTACTTATATTTTGTTTGAAGGTGGGCTGACCCAAATGAGGGGTATGAATATAAAAAAATATATATAAGAAATAAAAAGAATAAATTTTATGTCGGATCTCATGATTGTGTTTAGCAACTGCTGATGAGTTTATTTGTCTAAATCTTAAAAATCTTTGGGCCGTCTGGTCTCTCCAATGTATTCTTTGCCACATATGCATAGAATCCTGTAAACTCCGAAGATATTGAGAGATTTTTGGAAGAAATTTTGATGTGGTCAGTGATGTTTTGAATGTAGGACGAAAAACAGTGGCAAGTGTGAGGTTGCTTTCGGACTTAGGTTTTCTGCAAACAGAACAATCCAATGTTAGCTCGATTTCCTATTGATCAAAATATCTAAGAATGGGAAATTATCATTAGTTTCTAATTCAATAAAACGTATGTTAGGGTGCATAGAGTTTAAATGTCTAAGAAAATTTAGTAGGGATTCTCGACCAAGGCACCATCGACGTAGCATTTCCATAATTTTGGTTCGAAATGGAAGGTGTCGAGAGCTTTCTTATCAAAGGCTTTCAAAAATATATTCGCGATGACTAGTGATAGTGGAGAACCCATAGCTGTTCCCGAAGTTTTTTCAAAAATTTGAACGTTATAAGAAAAATATGTCCCAGACCAGCATTTTTCAATTAAGTTGATGATGATTAGGATATAAAAAAACATATGATCTTAGTGCGTGTTTGAGAGATCTATCCAACAAAAAAATTATCAAAATCCACCAAGAAACCAGTATTTTATAAGGGTGTACAGTTCTTAAGTGGGACACATAGTATAAAAATTTACCATTTGTTTCTAGTTTTAGCAATTTTTGATCTAATTTAATATTTTAAAAAGTTGCCTCTGACTGAAAAAAAAAGTACTGAATATCGCTTCGGCAATTTTATTGAGGCCATTAATTTATCAATTTAATTAATTTATCTTATTTATATTATATTATTTTAATTAATATAAATATTCTTCTAAATATTACGGCTGCCAAAGAAGACTTGTTGAAAAACATGACATGCTGTGTTGTTTTGTGCTGTGTTGTGAAAATACGGACGCAGCATCTGAACTGTATTTCCACTGGTATATTGGATACTAAAGTATATTTTACTTTTATGTACTTTTACAAATGTGTTATGTAGGTATCCAGAACGAACACAGCCCAATAAAAGAATATTTAGTAGGCTGAAAACCAACCCAATTAATTTTGAATCTTTTTACAATGATCGGCCGCAAACGAATAATAAATCGTATCGAAAAATTAGTGAAATTAATTTTTTTGGCGACAGTTAAAGCAACTCCTACAAATTCTTGTAGAAAAATTGAAGTCGTTGGCGTCCAAAAATCTACTTCTAAAGACATTTAAAAAAAGCACAAGTTTAATCCTCATAAATTTAAGAGAACTAATATGCATTTCGGGGACTAACAACGAAGACTTTGTCATTGATTTTTATAAAATGTCAACATTTTAAACAGGAAAAATAGTCGTTACTGAGAAACACGAACACGTTGCCTATCCTCGGGAGCAGCAAGGCAAATCTGGCTTTAGTATTATAAAATTTTGTAAACATGAAGGTAGCCTCATAGCAAATAGATATACACATATACAATATACAATAAACAATAACAGGACTGAGCTCCTGGTATAATTCTCAAATCATTTAGACAATAATTTATCTAATCATTGGATGCGTCACAAACAGAACAAAAAAATTAGGTCAATTCTGCATTCAATATAATCTAATGACAACATTTCAATACGTTAAAACAGTGTGTGCGATTATCAGATGATTAAGATGAAAATATAAGTATCGTATTATCTTGCGGCACGTATTCAAATGGCGCTTTCTTTGAAGTTCGTTACTCCCCTCCATTCCGTCGCTGAAGGTTCATTAAACAGGATGGACAATTTGAAGGTTATATGGAAAAAATTCAAATAAATCAATAAAGTTTCTGTCTCACTGATAACTCAAGGTATCAAAATGGTTATTTATACAATTACACTCGTTTCGTTCATCATCAGATCTATAAAAATAATTCTTAAGGGAATAAAATGATTAATATAAAAATGCACACAGACTCAAATTGGAATGAGATCCCAACCATTTGATTTTACTTAAGAAATATAAAAAACTTGTAACAAGATTAAACCTACCACAAGTAGTTTAAATTATTAAAAATGAATGTTATGACTTTGGTTATTTATAATTTTTTCAGAAGATCGAAGGTTTTTACTATTTGGGCACTCATGTAATATAGACATTTTTATTCAGGGAAAAGTTGTACCCGTCTGTGTGTCTGTGGATTTTAGTTAAATAATTCCTCTTTTTATCGACCAAAAGTTATTTTCGTTAAATTGTGAAATCACTCATGGGAATTGACGTCAAAATTATTTCATAGGGAGTGTCTTTCGAGGAAATATGAGTACAGGCAAAAGAGTTTTAAATTTAAAAGTTTTAAAAAAAGTTAAAAATTTATAAGACCGCCCGTTTCCATGATACTGTACCTCGTTGCCCTTACCGGGAAACAGTACACGGAATTAGGTAATTTTTATAAAAATGGTGACAAAATGTTATTTGATATTCCCAACGGAGAGGCAACAGAAACAACTCCACCAAGAAGAACAGCTTAAAATCAACCATAACGAATTATATTAAATTGACGCGTTTACATGTTGCTCTGGGGCGACCACTACACCCGTGCTGGGGACGGAGCACACCCTACAAATACCGGGATCCCCTCCACAAGGTTAAAGGGTTTGAGGTTATGTCAGGAATACTGCTCCAGAAAAAGCTTTGCTTACCTACTTATAAGGACACAGTTTTTTTTCCCTTTAGGGCAGAGCCACATTTAGATTGGCATTAGAGTATTTAGATCTTGTATAATATACAGTTATCTATTTTTTTCCCTTTAGGGCAGAGCCACATTTAGATTGGCATTAGAGTATTTAGATCTTGTATAATATACAGTTATCTATATTTTTGCTAATAGTATTCTACACACTATTACCAGTGATCTAATAATAAAATTTCAGCGCTCTGGAACAGACTTTACTTATCTACTACTTATCTACTTATTATTATAAATATCTTATTATTATATGATGACACTATATTCCGGGATATCATCCGTTCGCTTGTTGAGCTCCGACTGGAATCCTGCAGACGTTTCGCCAAAATCTCACTTGGCATCTTCAATGCTCGCGCTCCGAAAACACTTCTTTGTGTTTGTTTGTTGTTGTGTTTTCGGAGATGCAGGATTCCAGTCGGAGCTCAACAAGCGAACAGATGATATCCAGGAATATAGTGTCATCACATTTTTCCATCCGTGAATCAATGCGTGAATATACAGTGTGTCCAAGATAAGGATGCACAGCATGGGGATCTCGGAAACTATAAGAGATACAGTGTCGGTTAAATTAGACAAAAGTTGCGCATTTTGATACCGAACAAGATCCCGTTTTACAAATTTGAAAATTCCAAGCCGTTCCGGAAATATCCGAGAAAAACCGAAATATTGCGATTTCGTTTTTATTATTTTTTAAAGCTATTTGAAAAGATATGAAAAAACGGAAAACACTTTTCCATTGGCACTTTTTAATCTCTCCAAATTGACGTTAACAAATTTTCATTACAGCGTTTCGATTCCATGAAACCACCATCAACTTTGATTTTTCTTATAGGACGGAAAAAAAGTACACACAGTATTAGGTTGTGCTTTTCATTGCGAATTCAACGATGTACGATACAATACGGTTACTTATGTTTTTATCCAGAAAAATGGCTTTTTAATACATTTCTAGTATTTTATTGTAGTAGGCCATGAGATCCGAACGATGAAAGGCAAAAGAAAATGGTTGACAAGTTCGAGTTAATGTGTTTATTTATTTACTAACTCTAACTGTTCATTTAACATAACAACTAAATCCAACAAGTTAATGAAAAACAAATTCTATAACAAATGTTCGAATAAATGACCTCCATTTTCTAGGCATAAGTACGCCCGTCTCACGGTAGACTCCAAAACACGACTTAACATTTCAGGAGTAATTTTATTAAACGCTGCTCGTACTGATTGACGTAATTGTTCCTCGTTGTCAAAACATTCTTTGAATACCTCATTTTTTATGTAGCCCCATAAGAAAAAGTCCAAGGGAGTTAAGTCCGGGGACCTTGGAGGCCAAGGTGTTTCACTGTAAGTCCCAATGTATTTTCCATCAAACCGTTCAGTTAAATATTGGCGAACTTCTCTGGAGTTATGGGCTGGGGCACCATCTTGTTGGAACCAGCAGCCTTGCACAGCGTCTAGCGGTAAATCATCTAAGGCATCTTCTAAATCGTGCCTCAAGATGTCAAGGTACCGCTCGGAAGTTAAGGAATTATTATAGAAAATAGGGCCTATAATCTTGCTACCAAAAATCCCACACCAAATATTAAACCCAAAGCGAACTTGATGTCTGGATAGTCTATTAACACGTGGATTTTGTTGCGACCAATAGTGTGTATTGCGCCTGTTATAAATACCGTTATTGGTCACCATACTTTCATCAGACGAAATCACTTTATATGGAAAATTAAAACTCTCATCACACATCCTGGTATACCACTCACAAAAATGTCTACGTCGTTCGTCGTCACCCGGTTTTAATCCTTGACATATTCTGAATTTGTAAGGCTTAAATTCATTTTTCCTTAAAATAAACTGAGCTGTAGATTTAGCTACCCCATTCTGGTCTTCAATTTCTCTGGTAGAAGTTTGTGGATTTTCGATAACAGATTGTAGAACAATGTATTGGTTTTCTTCATTGGAAGGTTTTTGTCGGGATAATGCAGGCTTCTTAAATGATCCATATTCTTTCAGATTAAATAACAAACGCCGAAAAATACTCTTGTCAGGTTGTCTCCGCTCTGGGTATTTGTTAGAATACATACGCTCGGCTTCCACACAATTTCTTTGGCATCAGATGTAGCAAGACAGCATATCACATTTTTCTTCGTTGGTAAAATTACCTCCCTCCATTGTGGAACAAAATAAATTAGAAAAAGACAACAACAATAAAAATACAAAAACAATAACTAAAGGAATAAACTTATGATCGACTGATAACAAAGACAAATAACATTAATGTATCATTGAAATTGACTGGATGTCATTTTGTCATGGCCTACTCCATTTAAATGCTGAAATGTATTAAAAATCCATTTTTCTGGATAAAAACATAAGTAACCATATTGTATCGTACATCGTTGAATTCGCAATGAAAAGCACAACCTAATACTGTGTGTACTTTTTTTCCGTCCCATAAGAAAATTCAAAGTTGATGGTGGTTCCATGGAATCGAAACGCTGTAATGAAAATTTGTTAACGTCAATTTGGAGAGATTAAAAAGTGCCAATGGAAAAGTGTTTTCCGTTTTTTCATATCTTTTCAAATAGCTTTAAAAAATAATAAAAACGAAATCGCAATATTTCGGTTTTTCTCGGATATTTCCGGAACGGCTTGGAATTTTCAAATTTGTAAAACGGGATCTTGTTCGGTATCAAAATGCGCAACTTTTGTCTAATTTAACCGACACTGTATCTCTTATAGTTTCCGAGATCCCCATGCTGTGCATCCTTATCTTGGACACACTGTATATATATATATATATATATATATATATATATATATATATATATATATATATATATATATATATATATATATATATATATATATATATATATATATATATATATATATATATTCTCACGTATTGATTCACGGATGGAAAAATATGATGACACTATATTCCGGGATATCATCCGTTCGCTCGTTGAACTCCGACTGGAATCCTGCATCCGACTGGAATCCTGCAAATCCTGCATCCGACTGGAATCCTGCAGACGTTTCGCCAAAATCTCACTTGGCATCTTCAATGCTCGCGCTCCGAAAACACTTCGAAGTGTTCGAAGTGTTTTCGGAGCGCGAGCATTGAAGATGCCAAGTTAGATTTTGGCGAAACGTCTGCAGGATTCCAGTCGGATGCAGGATTTGCAGGATTCCAGTCGGATGCAGGATTCCAGTCGGAGTTCAACGAGCGAACGGATGATATCCCGGAATATAGTGTCATCATATATATATATATATATATATATATATATATATATATATATATATATATATATATATATATATATATATATATATATATATATATATATATATATATATATATATATATATATATATATATATATATATATATATATATATATATATATATATATATATATATATATATATATATATATATATATATATATATATATATATATATATATATATATATATATATATATATATATATATATATATATATATATATATATATATATATATATATATATATATATATATATATATATATATATATATATATATATTCTCACGTATTGATTCACGGATGGAAAAATGTGATGACACTATATTCCGGGATATCATCCGTTCGCTCGTTGAACTCCGACTGGAATCCTGCAAATCTTGCATCCGACTGGAATCCTGGAATATATATATATATATATATATATATATATATATATATATATATATATATATATATATATATATATATATATATATATATATATATATATATATATATATATATATATATATATATATATATATATATATATATATATATATATATATATATATATATATATATATATATATATATATATATATATATATGATGACACTATATTCCGGGATATCATCCGTTCGCTCGTTGAACTCCGACTGGAATCCTGCATCCGACTGGAATCCTGCAAATCTTGCATCCGACTGGAATCCTGCAGACGTTTCGCCAAAATCTCACTTGGCATCTTCAATGCTCGCGCTCCGAAAACACTTCGAACACGGAGCGCGAGCATTGAAGATGCCAAGTGAGATTTTGGCGAAACGTCTGCAGGATTCCAGTCGGATGCAAGATTTGCAGGATTCCAGAGTCGGATGCAGGATTCCAGTCGGAGTTCAACGAGCGAACGGATGATATCCCGGAATATAGTGTCATCACATTTTTCCATCCGTGAATCAATACGTGAGAATATATATATATATATATATATATATATATATATATATATATATATATATATATATATATATATATATATATATATATATATATATATATATATATATATATATATATATATATATATATATATATATATAATATAATTTGCAATATTCTTTGTGACGGGCTAAGAGGTTGTCCTGCATTTTTTTAAAAATGAAATGCTTGAAACAGTTTTTTTACAATAACATAATGACAAATTTATATGAAAACCATAATGTAAGACATGTAAAAAATAAACAAAATGCCAAATTTAGCGAAGAAGCCTATTTATTCGTGTATCGCTTTTGAGAATTTGCTTCTTCCTTTTAATTAGTTTCCCCATTATTTTTTCCCTCTCCTTTACCAACATTTTTTTTCCACGGTCCCACCCATCGACCCATCGACATTGACCCCCCTCAACACGTTTAGAAGTTGCACGAACAAAAAAAAACGGATCGATGCCAGACGTTGCGTCTGGTAATTAGCACTTTGATGAATTATCTGTTGACAACCTAATTGATCGATACGGAAAGTTTCCCGGAACTTAAAAACCGCGCCGGGTTTGCTTGTTCCGAGCTTTACGCTTCAAAAAGTTGAGCGGGACTCAAGTTAAATTTGTTCTCAACACTCGCCATTTACATGAGCCCGCACGCGGATAGGTAAAAGTTTTTTTTTCTCTTTACTCTAAGGTACCCAATTATGCCCTGAACAAGGGTAGGGAAAATATCACTCGCACACGTCAGCTTACTAAGCCACGATCGCGAGCCACTTCGGGAGCTTCCGACTCTTTAGTCATGGTATGGGTGCTATTGAATGATTTCGGTAGATATTTCTGATGTTCGCACATCACTCTGAATCCATTTGTTCTGGTTTGCAGAAATGTACTAAAAAAATAATGGTCACAGAAAAAGTACAGTATGATCTATGTTAATAAACTTCTTCAGTCACTCTATTTACGTTGATGCTGTTATCGTTAAATTTGAGAGAGACAGAATAAAACTTCACAACCTCATTGCATTTGTCAAAGTTATTCCATAATATACTAATTTAGATTGGCGCCTTTTGTTAACAATACTAATACATTAAAAAGAATTTACAATTCATGAAAACAATATCAATTATCAAGATTAACTGCAACTACAAATACAGAAAGTCAGGTTCTACAACTAAACAGATTACCTCCGGTATTCTGCAAAGCTCGATTCTTGACTCTCTTCTTTGCTCTACCTAAACTTGAGACATTTTCTCAAGTACAAATCACACACATATTTGATTTACAGGTACACATTGGCTTGCGCCCTTCAATCAGAAGGAACTTTTGTTACGTTAAAACTGAAAACTGACACACCTTGTCCGTGAGTTTTGCCAGATTTTGTTTATGATGATACCGCCAAGACAAGCTTAAAATTCGTGAACTCGGAAGGCTTAAAATATAGCTAGTTATATATGCTTTAAAGCCAAAAAATGCAACCTCAAATCTGTTATTAAAGCTGTTAGAAAAAAACCTGTTATCTATCATGACTCTAAGATGCCTTGCTTCTACGGACTTCCTAACTTATTCTTAACACCAAACGTATTATCTAGCGAAATATTCTGCCTCTCTTTACTAAAGGTCTCTTTACTCACGATAAATAAACATAACCGTCTGTTTATTTTAATACAGGGTGTTTCAAAAAGACGAAGCGACCTTTAAGAGTGAGATTCCTTAGATCATTTTATGAAAAAAATTCCCCTAAATATATAATAATAATAAATATAAGTTTCCAAGACACAGGGTTTTATTTTTTTAAAATTATGTTTTATAAATTGATTCAAATTTCTTCTCATATATTTGTTAGAAATGTGGTTGCGTGGTTTCTAGCGATTGTGATAAGGGCAAATTTGATCCTAACTAAATAAAAATTAAACAGTGGCGTGGGGGTGGGGGGGTACAAAATTAATTGATTAAAATATACGCCACTGACTTTAATGCAATATGAAATTTTCATAATAACTGTTTATGGTGTGATGAGAATCCACGTGCAATATTTGACAGTCACTTTCAACATGAGTTCTCGTTGAATGCTAGAATTATGAATTACACTTGCCAGAAAAGTGTATCGCAACTTTTTATAACACACGCCTGCTGGATTTCTGGATAACGTACCATTGATAATAAAAAATTCAATGTGGTTTATGTACGTATGTTATTCAGGTGGATCTCACTTATAGCTTGGACGATCCCCGGATATAAACCCTCTGGATTTTGTAAGTAAGATATAAGAAAAATTCAAAAGATGAAAAAGTGGTAATTTTAGACGCTCTATCTCAAGAACGTATTTAAAAATAAATTAAATTCAGTGACGTACATTTTTATAAATAAATCTTATAAAGTTGTTTCTCCCTAATTCATTTAACAAACTATCTTGAATACAACGCTTTTGTGAACGGATATTTGATAAAATTGTCGGAATGATCACCCCCTAAATATTGCTGCGTCTTTTTGAAACACCCTGTAGATTATGAATAAAGTATAAAAAATTGTCTGTTTCTAAATGGGCGGACCAATAAAAACTGGAAGATTCCTTTCATTACGACTCAACTTAAGTGGGTAATATTTCAAATTGGTCATAAACAAAAATAAATACTCCTAAGAGCTTAATAAAAATGTTAGTACGTTCTATTAATTTATAGTGTCCACAGCAATGACAATATTAGTGAAATGGCGAGTACATTATCGATATTCGTTCCAATGAAAAGAAGCTGTAATAGTTCTCTCTTATCCTTGAAAAAAACAGACACTCTTTTAAATGTTCATTATTGCTTTCATTATACATAATAATCCTGTTTATATGGTACAAGAAAATGTCGCAAAATGTTGCAAAATAACTGGAATTAGAAACATTACTGTATTGGCTGATAATAACTGTAGTCCAAGTCATACTGAGAATATAGTGTAGATTCTTATGGAAAGCACTGTTGCCAGTCTCCAATAAAGCGTCTCTGCTATCTGTTGTGATATTTCCACACCAAACATTCATCGTATGATCTACATTGACCCAATTTTCAACTAAATAGATAATATTACAACTTTGTTGGCGATATTTCTTGATCGACGCTGTGTTACCAATGTCTCACATGGGGCGGATGAAAGCCTGTAAACAAATATTTATTTCTAGCTTTTTAGCTTATTGTTACAAACCAGGCTGTAACTTTGAAATTACCTGGTTTATAAAAAAACTATTTACTAAACAACAACTTAAAAAAAGTATTTATTAAATATATCTGGTATTAAGTTGTTAATTAAATGAGTATAATATAGAAATAGCCAGCCGCTCTGATAGTAAGTTTTAGTAATTAATACTATTAAATACTATAGTATAGTATATAAATGTTGATCAAGAAATCAGATCAACCATACATAAACTTAAAGTTGAAAATTAACTAATATATAAGTTTTACATTATATACAATTAGAAATATTTATGTAGCTATGAGTAAAACCTCAGATTCTAGATAGTATAAGCAGCAAAGAGGGGCAATTATTACAGCTTCCATGTAAGAGCAGGAATGGAAGTTGCTACATCGCAAGCATGCACAAGCTCGGTCCAACCGTGAAACGCACAGGTATCAACGGAACTTTAACTAGGTAAGATCTCTGGCTCGGCGTTAATAATGCACAGCTATCGTTGGAAGTCTTGGCCCAGCCTCCATAAAACCCTTATTAATAAGAACACTTGTCATTTAATCTATAAGATATAATTACAAAGAAAAATCGGATTTCTCATATGGGACCGCCTGGAATAGTTTCGAATCTCAAACCCGTGATATACCTTCTATGGCAAGCATTTCCATATCGGTATCGGCATATCAAAAAGCCGGATCCCAAAAATGGAAGTCTAACTTCAAAAAGACTAATCTCCAAGAGATGAACAGAAACGTCAACAGCCTATCAAGACAGGTGTTGCCACATTAGGTCAGCGTAAAATAGCGTAGCATGAAAAAAATTATATATAGTGCTTAGTCATAAGTGTTTACGGGGTAAAATCGGCAACGCTGGAGACTTTTGATTGGACAGTACATATTTACATAGAATGGTGTTAACGAGTTTTGATGCCGTACTTAAACTACGATGTAGTGACTTCCTGAATTGCGAGTAAAATACTTTTTGTAGGCTTCAAATCCTGATACATAATTATCTAATTTTGAAAACAAAAGCGATAATAGCATAAAATTCTGCATTATGGATGCAAGCTATCCGACAAAAAACTTTTATGTGAAAATAATTTAATAAAATAGGAAATGTTACTGTCATCAAATTTACAGAAACATCGTTCGACATTTGACCTTAAATTACTGTACCTTAAAGACGAAGAGAAAATATGCAATCTCAAGAGAAGGAAACAGCTGCTCAGATGACACAGCAAATTATAAAATAGATTTTACATTAGTTTCGACAGGGGATAGCTCCTCGTGATTTAAATCGAGAGAAGGAAACAATCTACGAAAGTTTTTTTAGCAGTGCGACCTGTTACGTCAAGGAAGGAAATTTTGAAACAAAATTCCCGCGGAAACATCTCGAGTTTCGGAAAAACATCGACGCGGCTAAGCGAGATACCGGTCGGGCGCCTGTTTACTCTCGGCTAACTTATAACAAACAAGTTAATTTAATATTCGTAAGCCAATTAGTGAGAGACTTAAAGTTCGAAATCACTTGGGAATTCGGCTTAAACGAGTTTTCGATTTAAGTTGCCCCGAGAATAACGCGCCGATCTTCCGTTTAAAAACCGAAAAGTGGGTCGTGGGGACTAGTATCAGAGGTCCTCCTCCCTCCCCCTTCTTTGTTTCCGATCGGCTTTTAGCTAACCCCAATTATGAAACGTCTCTAGGTTGGTGGTTTCCAACGCTGAGACGTTCAAAGATACTTTAGAGGAATTACATTGACACCGTTGCGCTATGGGATAGAATTGAGTTAGTTTGCCCATGAACAGAGAATAAAACCGAGAATGTATCTAGCGCATTTTTTTTAAACCTATTTATGTGTTATGCCTTAAAAACAATGCGGTATTAATTTTGGTGAAAAACTCCAATGTCATTTTATTACATTTCTATTAAAACGAAAATGATACATGTAGATTCCAGATAATTTTGCAAGGAATAGAAGTAAACAGTATTTATAGATGCTTGTAGAAAGTCCTTTTTTTAGTTTTTCTTTTTTTTTTCCCTAGAGACTCTGTTGGCAATACACAGTTTTGTATAATTTCTCTATTATGAATAAGTACCTTATGGGAACTTGCTGGCAGGGGGAACCATGGGTATGTTTTCAAAAAAAAAATGCGCAGTTTCTAAACTAAACTAGTCGTCTTAGTCGTATGGTGAAGAAGATTTTCTAGGGGCACCTTAGCTATTACTTCACTTAGAATTATATCTGGTGGTCTGCATTCAAGTTTTGCTTGCTTAACGTACTCATATGCTGGATAAATATCATGGCAACTATTTTTAGTTCAATGCCGGATAGCCAAATATTGTTGTTTTGTGAACTTGTTTTCCAGTAAAAAAGATAAGGCTTCTTGGGCACTGAGAGGCATTGTCTCTTTTTGTTCATACAACGCTTTCTTTAATTTTGTTGCTCTTTCAGGACTCTTTATAGATTCGTTTAATAGTATGGAGAGATCTTTTTTGCCAGAACGCTTTGCAGAAATAGCAGCTGCATAAATCATTAGCTTGGAGTCATGTTTGTTCGATTTTGATAAGTTTAGAGCACCTCTTCTTTTCTTCATCTTCTTCTTTCATCAAAAGGTAAATATTTTCGACCGGATGAAGAATTTAGTAAAATATTATTGGATTTGTAACTTTTAGAAGTCTGCGGTTTTTCAAATTGTGTAAATTTTTCAAGCCAATTTTTGTATCTAACAGGAAAGTTTGTTTTGCATCTAGACGAGTTTTTCCATCGGCCCAGCACATTTGCACAAAATACTCGTACTTTGTTTCTCAAGTACGATTTTGACACATCAGGAATGGGAAATTTACTTAAAACAAAAATTCATAATTTTATCAGGTTTCATTAAAATGACTTAAATTAACTGACATATGAAGCTTAGTAAATAAACGGTTCATGGTTTATACCACGTTATACTGGACCAATACCACATTTCGGAAATATAGGCCATGCTAAAAGTCAATATTTCAAAGTCGGCCGCCATCTTAAGGTCTTAAATCGCGGATACTTTTTACACTTCAACACTATTCACCAGCCTTGATTTACTTTTGTTATAAAATTTAAAAGAATTTAATTTGCATCAGCAAATTCGTGGAAATGTAAAAGCATAAACATTAGGTTGGCTAAAAATCATATCATTTCAAAAACCGACGCCATGTTGAAATTCATAATGAGGTTCGTTTTTTTATCAAGTGGAGGGGCTTAGTCCTTTGCTATCATTCAGTGTTTGATTTATAAAAATCGGTTAAAAAATAAAAAAGTTATTAAAAAATTTTTTTTTTATTTTTATGGTCAACTAGGCATCGGTAGCAAGAATACGCATAAAACAAGTTTATGCAAAAATATACTACATGTTATTTAGGGTAATGCTCCAATACACAATAAAATGTTACTTAAGTATCAATGAGTTGCAATCAATGATTTTTAGCTCTAACTGAAGAGAAGTATCGAATATTTGAAACCACTTTAAACCCTGTTTATTTTTTTTACCTGTAAAAACTTAAAAACTTACCCTGAGTATTGTTATCCATTACAAAAGGGCTTCACTTCAAAACTAATCACGCCGTTTAATTAAAATGACACAAAATTCTCACGAAAAAAAAGCAATTGTGTTCTTTGACAGGAGAAGTTAATGGCCAAAATACCACCTTGAGGATTTCCTTTAATGGCCAAAATTAATTCAATCTACCCCAAAGTGCGTTGTGGTGTTCGTAAAGGACTCGAAACTACGTTTACAGGACACAGTGACATTTGATAAAGATATATTTAACCTATATATTTTATAAATGATGCCTAACCTAAACGTATGAAGTGATATAGATAAGAAGGTTGCGATCAGCGCTGGCGCAAGCTAATCTAAAATTGTCATTTTCGAATAACAAATGGCTAACAAGTTGATCCAAAAGGATATTATAATTTTAAAAATATAAATTGACGCCAGATAAACATTTATATCGAAACAAACAAACCAAAACCATCTCTAAACAAAAATAAAAAATTACGCTCTCTTCAGATGTCTCCATCGTCATTGTTATCGTCTTCGTCGGTAATTGTGCGCATTAACTCCCTGGAATAACGTCATTTTTGCTTATTTTTGTTTAATCTATGTCAACTATATACTAGACTACAGCGTTCACCTGTGACGGAGTTGGATGTAGTCAATTGTGAGGTTGTTCCACTAGGACGCCAACATTCGTGCGTTCTATTAAGAGTTGCCAGACATTTTCATGCTCGAATTGCTAAAGTGTTTCCATTTTTTTTAATGGATACAGATTCCTTAAACGTACACTTTTTCCAACCAACCCCAGCATGTTCTGCAATTTCTGACTTCACCCCTCATTATGTAATTCCTATGTTCTTAAAGGTCTTTTTGTTTCTCTGATAGATGAATCACCACATTCACAGGGTATTTAGTAGATACTATCTTTCTCTTGTGTCGATGTTTCTTGCTTTGTTCTTGTAAGTATATCGTCCCAGATTTCGTGTTGTTTCACTATTCGATTGATCTTTTCAGAGATTGCCTTCATGAGAAAGAGAGAGACAGAGAGTATCTACCTCACATCGTTCTGCTATTTTGCCGCTTACAATTTGATAATGTTTTGTCAATACATTTTTGAGTGTAGCTGTTTGGAAGCAAATTCCGTTTTAATGCTGCTTAATTCTACATCGAGTGATGTTCCATCATTGTCGTCGCTTTTTGGCAGAGTGATTCGTAGCTTAATTGTTTCAGAAGGGTTAGACTCAAAATTTAAATACCGTCAGGTATGTGAACTTTTACTATATGCATAGGTTCGGAGAGAGCCATTATTTCTACCTTTTAGATGTCATGTTAAGTTGACATGATAGTTCTATCAGCACCTCTGCAAATAGGAAAAATACAAATACCGGAGAGTATTTAAATTTTTTAGTATAACCAATCTGAAACAACTAAACTAGGAACCATCCAAACACTCGGCAAAGGAGCCATCATAATAAGTTATTCGGAAGCACCACTCGATGTAGAATTAAGCAGTATTAAAAACGGATGCCCTTCGTAATTGCTACACTCAAAAATTTATTGACAAAACATCATCAAATTGTAAACGGCAAACAACAGCTGAACGACTTACTCTTGACGTACATGAAAGGAATCTCAGAAAAAATCAGTCGAATAGCAAAACAATACAAAGTCAATACTGTATGCTAATCTGGGCAACATTAATGTGCATACTGGCAAGAACAAAGCCAGAAATATCGACTCAAGAGAAAGAGTGTATCCACCAAATACTCTGTGACTGTCGAGAAACAAAAACACTCTCAAATGCTTGAATTATAGAACATAGGAAACACAGAATGAGGGGTGAAATCCAAAAGACAGGAATTGAGGAACATGGACCAAACAACATAAAATCCAATTGTCCGAACCACAGGTTGTCTACATTCAAAAAAACGCAAGTTTAAGGACGCCGTGTTCATTAAAAACAATGGAAACATATTCAGCACACCAAGCGTGGAAATACCTACAAACTGCCAACCCTTAAAAGAGCGGCGTCCTAGCGGAGCAACCCTTACGCAGTCTTAGAATTACAATTAGTCTCCACTTGAGTAGTACAGTAGTGCCGGTTCTAAGCCACTTTTGGCGGAAAAATTTGAATTTTCGGGAATGTTCGGGTATATTCGGGTTGACTCATGCGTTCTCGCTTGAGTTTTCACGGAAAATCTTCGGGGTCCACATGCGCAGTATAAATCGTATTCGGCTTTGTTCGGACTAACTAGCATATACAGAAGACAGCGGGAAGTTTTGTGGAACGGTATGTTTAATAAATACCGGCGTGTAAACAGCACCGTCCTAAGTTTGAATAGACGTTGACCTGTTTAATCGAATAATTAATATGAACAACCAGGGCTTTTGTATAATGGAAGATGGAAACATGGTGAAAGTGACTTTAATGCTAGCCTTATTTTAGATTTCGTTCCCTGTCCATTTATATCAGATCATCGGGTGCTTAGGTCACGCATTTCAAACCTCCTATCTCAATTGGTCGGCATGTCATCGACAAACCGAAAACAGTTATTGGGAACCATCTGAAGACTTGACTTGACAAAAAGAAGAAGAAAATACAAATGAAAATGAAAAAATCGGATATCACAACAATCATTCCAATTTTCAAGGCGATTCTAAATCTACAGTAATGGCGAACAAGACTACCAAACATCAGCAGTTTATTCAAACAGAAAATTAATGAATTAAATAAATCGTTTTTAATAATCTATTTAAAACCCACCGGTAGAGAACATTTTTGTCTAATATAACTAAATCTATAAGGTACAATGAAAATAAAAAATTGTTAGGTATCAAATTCCTTTATTTAGGAAGAGAGGCATACAACCAAAATAAATAGATTGAGCGTTATTTAAGGAACACATACATTATTCATTTAATCCTGCGTTGTGATATGTACAAGATATTGGAATTATCGTACATAATTTCAACGAATCAAGATTTACAATTCTATTGCAATCAGTTTTTAAAACGTTGCTTAGGAAAGTTTCTTTAATATCTCCTTTAACATAAATATCCATTTTTTGATCAATATTCTTCTGTAGTATATGCTGGACTTCTTGATCACGTGTTCCATCACTATATCGTAGATGATGATGATAATAATGCTTCTCCAAATATCGTAGTTGTTTTCTGTAACATTCTTCCAAATCGTTGAAATGTTTGTTTAGAGGGTTTGAAAAGATAATGTTTCAATTTGTTAGCATGCACTATTGTTAATGCTTTGATAATAAGCTCTGGGATATAATAACCTTGAAAATCTACACAACACCACTTCTTCCTAATTCGGTCTGAAGTCAATTAGAACTAAAATAAATAATTTTAGGCTCATATATTCCTAAATCACATTGTGTTTATCTATTCAACTGTTGTTAATATTACTGAAACCTAACCACTTAGCGTAAATTTTTGTGTCCATTTTTTTCTCAAGACTTTTTGAACTAAATATACCCCAGGATGCTTTACTTTCTGTATTTCAAATTCATAAAAACCCCCTGAAATATCTTCACCTTTGTCAACATGTAGCATTTGTAAGCTTGACTTTCGTGATGGTAAAAATTTCATTCGTTTGTGTAATCATTCTTGAGAAGAGATTTTTCGTTGCTTTGGTAACTTCTGATGGTTTCATTTTTATAGTTCTATAATAAGATTTATTATAGTGGTTCATAATATGAGAAAAAATGTTTTGCCTTTAATAGGAACTTTGTATACTGAACTGTTTCCACATTAAGCTTTTTAATGTGCGATTTACCCGTTCGACAATAGACGCTTTTTTCGTAGTGAAGACGTTATAATAATTAATATTCAACATTAACATTATTTTTTAAATGTTTCACTAAAAAACTCTTTTTCTTGACCTGTGTGCAAGTTTTTCGGTAAAGAGGATAATTGTGCTAAAATAGAGCTCATAGCAACAGCCCCGAATCACAACTAGAATGTATTTGAAACTTTTATTTTCTTGAGAATATAGAACATTTCTACAAGATCAGCTTGAAGCAGTTCATTGATACCTTTGATTATCACTCGACGTCTTTTAAAATTGATTCTTGCAGGTTTATATAAATCTGCAACTATATCTTGCTCAAGCCTTTCTCAAGCAGAACTGAAGGGTCATCAAACTGCACTGAGATTTTAGTATTAATGCAATTAAGGGATGCAGAATAAGATTCGACAGAATCAGCAATATTAGAAACAAAACGTATCTTATCGTTGAACTGTAACGGAAAATTTACAAAATCCATTAGCGAATAAACAACAGATACGCTAATAGTATTAAAATTGGATTGATACATCTGCCCCAAACCTTGTGTAAACAAAAAATAAAGACAAAATTCTAAGCGACTGCGGCTAGAAAAGGATGGATCACAAACCAACGAATCTCCACATTCTGGGAGTTCAACAGATGGGCAGCGTGTCCAATTCGCAATCAAGTGTAAAATCCCTCTGCCGTTGAAAACTTTCGAATTTTGAAATTTTACCCGCACAAAATATAAATTTACTGCTAAATAATCCCAATGCGGCAAGGGAGTTGCTCTCGTCTGTAAATTCTGTAAATTAATACAGATGCCGCTGAGGAACTTTATAATTAGGGAAAAGTTATATAATACATGTGTGGCAACATTTCGCCGCATTAAACCGCTGCAAACCCAAAAAACGTAGATCAACATTTTACTGGCAATAGTAACCAACGAACGCGATGAAGGACATTTGTATGCCCCTGCTTCCTTTTCTTCTTTCTTATTCCTTTCGAAAAACCGAAAAACCTTTTTTTTTTAGTTTCGACTGCTTTTTGGACGATAAGTTCCGAAATTTGAAGCTATCGCAGGCTTATAGCGTTTGGCCCCTTAACGGAACCTATTGAAATTGGGGGGTTGGGGGGGTCGGGTTGTATTTTTAAAAAAAGGAAAACTGCGTTTGCAAGGTTCTAAGGAAAAGATCATTTCTCGAAAACTGTTTATGGAACGGAAAAAATTGTTGAACAAGAACACATACAAGACTTGGCTGCATAAATTTTTATTCTTGACAATTTTTCAAAAATTTACAGGGTGCGCCGCAAATTAAAAAAAAAACTGAAAAATGGGTCCCCCTACTATTGAAACTTGGGGATAACTAAAGGACTGTGTTTCAGATATCAGTTTCTTGTACGCGGCAATAAAGCTAGCATACACAGCTATTTAAAATATTTTAGTATTTAAGGTTTTCACCTATTGTACTTGGTGTTCGCGATATTCCGTGCAATTTTAGAAAACGTAATAGGTGGCCTAAATTTGCAGTTGCCGACTTCAGATTTGGCAGAGAAGTAGAAGTTCAGACCCACATTTAAACTATTAAAGTCGAGCGCAATTACGTACCGCAAAGTATTTTTTGAAAATTTGTGATTCTTTTTTTGTAATTTTGGTTTCCAGAAAAATATGTTTTCCTCCATAATCATTCGCCCGCTTGGCAAAATTCTTTATCCAGCAGACGCAGAAGACCCAGTGCAATAACATTTATTTCAGGCATTTTTTCGATTATATACAGGGTTTTCAATTTATAGGCAAAAATCTAAAACCGGAAAGTTATAATTTTTGTATTTGCGGTTTTCGTCACACACACGCTGCTCGAGATATTTGAAAAAATCCATATGAAGATCGCTATTTCAGGGGCTCAGTCAAGACGCGCACTGCATGGTTTCAGAAGAAACATATTTTCTAGAAAACCATTTATTATTTTGGAAAAATTCTTGAACCAGGAAACGTGGAAGAACCAGGGCTAAAAGACCCTAAAAATTGCCGTTTTCCAGGATAAATTATTAGCCGTAAATGGAAAACTATAAAACATGGGATAATTTGGTTTAAACAGCCTCGAGAGAGAGACTTTCAGGTTTCGTGTATCATACAAGGTGCGCGAGATACTTGGAATACTTGTACAATTTTTTATATTTATCAAAGTTTGTCGTGACTTTGAAATTTGGCGATAAGTACAAGACGCTTTACACAGAGTGTGTACACAATATAATTACATCGATTTTGCGAAAGTTCCATAGTGATCCGCAGGAGCATGATAGAAAAACAATTTGTCTCTCTACGACATTGGCTTCTTTTTGAAATGTAAATCTGGTTACACGCTACGAACTTGCCCCGCCCACCGACGATTTTTCGAAAGCAATGTTGTTAAGATTGTCCGGAAATAAGTGGGTCAATCTATAACGGCATATTACTCGTCCAAAATATGTGCTAGTTTTCGACACAGTATTTTTCCACCCAAACGGTTCATTAAAAGTTTAATCAAATCAACGAGAAACGCCTTTCAATATTTGGAGTTAAGGTAGGTTCCACATGTACTTCTTTTTAATATTATTTTCAACGTACTGTCACTTACGGTTTACCCGCAAGTTGATGTCAACCAACCAATTTCAAATAGAATTCTAACCAGTATCTAACAGTTTTTGAAATATTTGACCTTGAAAAGAAACTTGCCTGCAGCATGGAATGCAACTTTGAAAATCCATATTGTTGTAGTTTTGGAGAATTTGATACTGATATTTGGCAAAATGTTTGAAAAGATGCTTAAATTCACGTTTTTGTTATTGTTGTTGTCTACTTTTATACAGGATGTCCAAAGTTACGCCGTAAGCATTCACATTTTCAAAGTCGCTAAACTCGGTTTTTTCAATTTCTGTTGTTTTGTTTTGGAATATAACTGTTACCAAGTTCAGAAATTATTTTCTATCAAACTAATAGGGTTACCTATACCTATTCCGAACCGTATTCGAAATAATTGGGTTTTTTGATGGTATCATATACCCCAAAGTATACCTAACCACCAAAATTGGCACAATACAGTATTTTGTAAATATTCAAACTTATATAACTGAGACTTGCAGTGTGTTGATTCAACGATAAGAATTAGTCCATAATAAGTCCTAAAACCGTTGTCAAAAAAATTTGACCGGTCAATTCCACAACACTAGGCCTGACATATAGCTTTGGTGGCTGATCTACACCTCAAATAAGCATGTTGTCTATTTGTCTTATTCTAGAGCATCCATTCATTTGAAATGAAACCTGTATTTGAAACAAGTATCATAAAGTTCTGTATTTGAGATGCAGATACTACTAAATCAGTCAAAACATTTATTACTTCCGGATTGCTCCTGCATTATTGTTAGTTAAGCTCTGGAGAAGTCAACACGATAATTGGCGAAACGTCAGCAAGTTCGATTCAACAACAACAGACGAAGGAAAATTGTTTATAGCTTGTGGAAGTTTTTTTGAAAAACTAGATAGGAAACCTTCTTTGAAAAACCCCCTTTGCCATGAACATAATGATCTTCTTGAATTTTTAATCCCGTTTTTGGGTTTCTGTTATGATCGATCATTTTAGGAAATAAATGTCAGTAATTTCCGAATGAATTAACGCAATGAAAAATCCATCTTAATGTCCTAAGGTCCTGATCTAAAATATTAATAACGAATTGTCATTCAAGTCTTATCCCGAATATACCAAATAAAACACTAATTTATTAAGGGCACCAGATGACGTCATTATATATAACAATTATACCTTCTGGAGAAACGCGAAAACAATTTCCACCATTTTGTCTTTGGCGATTTAATTAATAAATTTGTTAAGTAACGTGGCATTTAGTTTTTTTTTTTTAGAAAATACATTTTAGTTGCATTGTAGTGCAAACCTCCCTCTGCCACCGCGTATATTTTCTTTAATTGGTATTGCGCCGAAATTTTCGTATAGAACCGGGAAACGGCAGTTCCGTTTCCCTTACAAATGTGGCACAAGTGGAATCTGATGATTTCGATTTATATCGGCTGCTATATTCTATTGCTTTTCCACTTGGCAGGGCATGCGGGGTATGGGGACAATTCGTCGCGTTTGGAGGTTCTTCTCTATATGAGCGGAATATTTAAATATATCTTTCCGGGCGATATATTATCGAATCGAGCGGGACGGAAATTGTTGGAAAATGCTCGCGTTTAAAGAATGTTAAAAATTTGATAAAATGCGGTCGTTCGTAAAAGTTAAGTTTGGTGGGACACACGTGTGTTTGTGTTCGTATGCAGATAACATAAACGATAAAGATCAATTAGAGCCACATTATTAGGCACAATGTTCCTAATAAACTACATTGCAGTTTTAAAACTTTCTGTTTGGGTAGAGCTGGCAGCACAATTAACTCCAGAAAAAAAGAATAAACAAATTCAATGGAAGTAGGAAATAAGAATAAGTGCTGACGTGGTTGACATGAAAAGTTACATGAACAACTCGACCTTCGTGAACAACAACCTTTTATTGACTTGGTGATCCGATATTTCAACGGTATTCCTCAGATTACTAAAACGTTGGAAGTGAATGTCATTAAGCTTATATTTTCAAAATGCCGGATGACTTCTCATAAAAATTAGCTAACTCCAGTGCGATATTAATCTCAGTAATTTAAGTTTTGTGCCAAATCTGATCGAAATCGAATTTTACTCAGAATGAAATAGCATTTCAGAGCTATATAACCGAAAGATCGACAAATACCAATGTATCAGCAAAAAACTGGTTGGGGTGTTCTCATTTGCATTAAAGGGTGTTTACAATCAAAAGTTGTAGCAAATACTATTGGCTCCATTGAACACGTTTAGGTATCTGTAACCTGTAGAAGCTCCAAGTTTATAATTGGGGCAGTATATTTACCTCCAAATTCCAGCATCGACAAATACGCTGAAAATAATCAAAATCAGCACCATATCATCCTAGACGCCAACTGGTAAAATAAGGATGATGCGTCTAGATCTTTCCCCGGCTAACATTACATATAATACTTTTAATTACCATAATTGGTTTCAAAGGATCAACAAACTTAATACAAGTGGTGTATTTTTTGATGTACGGCTATCGATGGTACCTTATAGTCCTATCATACTATGGTGAATTCATTGTCCCTATCAGTAATAACTTAAAAACTCTGATTTTTAACCATAAGTCATTTTCTGACTTTTTTACAAAACTTCTGCATTCCTCCTGCGTCGGTTTTTGTCGAGTCGAAGTTGCTAAAGTTTCGCCAATCATCCTGTTGGCTTTTTGAGAGCTTGACTGAAACTGGCACAATCTCTGAAGAAGCCAACAGGAGGCTTGGCGAAACGTATTATAGTAACATGTGGAAGTTTATTTTTCTTTTTCTGACCTCTGTTAACTGGAATTTTCTGTTCAAAGGCTTAACAAATGCTGAACATCAATTTTCATATCTGATTCTTAGTTAAATTTAGGTAGTTGAAAAGAAGACTTCAAAACATTTTCTCTATTACGTGAATATTAGAATATAAATACTATAAAGCTCTAAATCATGAGTCGTCTGATAATGTTGTCCTCAGCACAAGCAACATCATATTCCAGATTAATAAAAAAGTTGTGAATTTGTCGAAAATTAAATTCATGTTTACATCACTATTGGGTGCCACTAAAGACTGTAAATCCAAACTTCCCAGTGGTCTTCATGGACTTTCTTTTAGAGGTGTATACAATTAGCAATATCCAAGCTTTTAGATTCCTTATTCACAAATCTCCTTACTTTCCAGTAGACTGTTCGCAAATAATTTTCAAGTTGATAATATTCATACAAATTTTACATTCAATGCAGTGAGCCATTACTAATCGCCACCCTTGGTTTTGGTGACCATATTGCAAAGTGGGTCCGATATTCTCTTAATAATCTAATATCAGGCATTATTGATGTTTTATCTGCTTTACTACAGTGTGATAAAAAGGTTTGTTTGGATATAAAACCAATTGCACTCCTTTAGAGAGAATAAGTGAAGTTGAAGTTTGAAATATTAATTGTTATCAAAATCTCTGTTTCAAATCATACAAATGCTCTTACTAGAAGTACTTACAGAAGCTTAGATTTTATTTCTAGATTTAGGGAAATTTTGTCGCCAAACTCCAAAAATAAAAATGTGTTTTGCCTGTCGTTTAGAGGTGGAAACTTTGGCTTGTGAGTATGCAAGAAAAGAGTTAAAATGTGTGCAACTTTGTCATTTTTTACCCTGTTTCCTTAACGTATAACAACTTAAAATTCACATTTCTCTATCCCTTTAATTATTAATTAATTAATTAATATTAATTATTAATTACTTATTATACAAAAAGGAGTAGACGGTGTCGAAAATTTCAAAAAATTAAACCAAAGAAATAACTAGAGAATAATAAAAAACGTAAAAATCCTTTACAGCAGTAAAGGTTCACTTCAGTGGTTGAACATGTTTTATAGAAGGACTTATCATTTGGGTTGTTTTCTACAGAGTTTAGCAAAAAGATCTTCCTTACTTAAATCGTCACGGGGCATATATAATTTTATAATTCAAAGTTACAAATCGAGTGTCTTAAAAAGCAATCCATTTTTTAAAAGCTTCCATAAAAACAATGACTATTCAAGGCTTTGAAGCCCTCTCCTTAATGTTGGAAGCAAAGTTATCCGGATTTCAGAACAAATTAATACGAAAACGATAACTGCTTTTTGTATCATATGATTGGAAAAATGCTACCCCAACGTGGTGTAATGTGTAAGTAAAACAGGCAGTTCCACTTGAAGAAGTGTTGTCAGAGGCTACTTGAAATACATTCGGAGGATTTGATCCATATCAATAAACAACAACATACTAAAATCGACCTTAATCTGCATCATATTTTAATTTTGAAAAGAAACAAAAGAACAAACCAATCAATAAAAACAAATATGATTTCCAAATAAATGCTTTGGTTGTTCTTAGTAACAAATTGGGAAATATTAGTGTTGAAGCATCATATGATTTTTTTTCTGCCAATGATTGACCTCAAAATCGAAAATGTTCTAGCAGATAATAACTTTACACAAAAATGCTTTGTCTGAGAGGCAACACCGAAAATTTCAATGATGTTGACAAAGTGCTACTTATGTCAATAATAAACGAAGATTATCGAGAACTTCGTTTATTTACATTTTGCGGTTGGCTGCGCTTTTCTTAGTGTCCGCTATATTTAGTATTGGTATGACACTTGTAAATCAGTTTCATTCCATTGTAATACACTTTATCGTCCGGATACGTCATTGATTCAGACAAATTCCACCATTATGCAATTATATACAACGAGTAATAATAACAAATAATAAGTTGATTTATGTTACCAATAGGACAATTATTTGAGAAAGCATAGTAGGGGAGAAACAAGGGATTTAAAAATTATCGAATTGCAAGAAACACATCCAGAATTTTACGTTTTACTAAAGCATCTTAATTATTATTTTTAACTTTTTTATTATAAATATTATCATATGGTGCATTATGAGCATATGAAATGTGTGAAAGGACTGGATTTTCATTCGAAATTTATACTGAATCCGAGTTAAGCCATGTTGTCCGGTTTTTAGGCATCGACGAGTTGTCCAGTCTAGTCAGTCTGGATTTAATAACATCCTATAGAACGAGTTACAGCGACCATAATCCCAACCGACAAAACGAAGACCTCGGGCCTAACAAAGTAAACCGACCCTCGCCGCGTGACATCTTTCAAGGGCTTAAAACGCAATCGATCTGTAATCTCGCTACTCCAGCGGCGGCTTTTCCGAAGAAGTAAACAGTCAATCAAAAAACTACGCGAGTAATTCAACGTTTTTAACATTGTCTAATTTTATCTCCCTGCAATGCGTCTGCATATTAGGATTAAGTGTTATAATACGCTTCGGCTCTTAATACCCTCTACCGCTATATTTGTGCTCTCATTCATTTTCGTATTCATGCAGAGCCCCGATGGTGCTAGTCGTGTTTCATTTTGTATGATATATTCCAGAGAAAAATCACATTTGATAGTGAATACCTACACAAAGTAACAATTAATCCAGCAGCGGATGTTGCATCGGACTATGAGATGATGTTAGCAAGGATAAAACTTACACTTCCTGCGGTTTCCAAATAAAAAAACTAATCAACACTAACCAACCAAAATTAGACACTGAAATAATATCTCTATTAGCACCTCTGCATTAAGGAAAGCTACCTGACTGTAGAGAATCATCGAATCACTCTGCAAAAGAGCAATCACACACAGATAACACGTGTGACAACATGGAATGACGAAGCATGGAGAATTAAGCAGTACTAAAAAGGATTTGCTTAATAATGACTACACTCAATTGGCAAAATGCTATTATAATATTGAATGGAATCTCAGAAAAGATCAGTCGAATAGCGAAACACTACAAAGTAAAGACAATATTTAGTCCGGAATCATATTAACGCATCTACAAGAACAAAGACAGAATCATCGATTCAAGAGAAAGAGTATATCTTCCAAATACCCTGTGAATGGTGGATTCATTACAATCGGAACATCTTTAGCAGTCCAAGCGTCCAATACCTATAATCTGTCAAACCTTAAGCGAGCGCTGCAATGTCCTAGCGAAACAATCTTACGCTTGCCTGCACCTGTTGTAATGGTGTAAAATGAGCCAGCAGTAATTATTTTAGACCACCTTACCCTATGTTGAAATTTTCCAAAATTAGCTTACTAACCAATAATATACAATTTAATTAACATAAATAAACTTTTAGTTCCTCTCGATTCAGTTGTGTCTATAAAAAAACGTGCAATTACCAAATTGATTTGTTGTCATACTTGGAGTTTTCAAAATGGTAATGCTATACGGTCGTGGCACAAAAAAACCACAACCAGTGAAGTGTTAAAAATACCAAAGTTGATGGCAAGAGTCAATTATAAACATGATCCCATCTCAGAAAGTTAAATTAATCGTACAAATAGAATGCACTTTTTGAAAAATGGCTTCACTGAAGGTGCATCTCTTTCATTTACATTGAAAACGCAACTAGGTGATTATAATGGGGAAATAAAAAAGGAAAACTTTTTTTGTTGCTTCAAAAATTAACTGTTAAAAGAACTTGAGCAAACTATCCGTCGTAGCATGTTATTAACGAAGATACCTAATAGATTCCGAAACAAAACTGAAATTCAGAATTGAAATTGAATTGAATGTGGCCAACTATATAATTATAAACTGAAATGTGAAAAAAACCCTTACCCATACAGATACAGAAGGGATCTGGTGAGTTTATTTTGCGACTCTGTCGAGTTTATGGCCTCCACACTGACTAAATGGACTGTATATTGTTTAGACTTATTTATTTTACTTTTCAATTACATGTCTCTCGTCTCGTCTGACCCGCACTACTGAAATCAATCGGCAGCGCTTGGTGAACCACAGAAATACATGTGACACCACTTGGCCTTAAATCTATTTAGTAACTTAAGAAAATAAATGTCCAACAAGGCGAAAATATCATCAACATATCAACAGAATCATTGACGAGTGGTATATCAAGAAACAAGGAACGGACAGGCGTTTTTCCACTAATTATTAACGAAGAACGAAGATTCTCGACGACACTCTTCCAGTGATAAATGACTTACGTTTTTAATATTTAATTATTAGAGGTACTAGAAGTTACTGTTTTTTTTTCGATTGACAAATAAGCAAATAAAATCGACTTTTTATTAAATATTAAAAAAATCAAGCTCCGAAATATTGTTTATAACGTAAGTAACAATTTCTTTTTTCGAAGAAATTTCCACAAGCTTGTAATACTATACACAAATTTTCTACAAGCCTTTATGGAAAGCACATCAAATCTGAAAATCTTCGTTTATCTGCTACTCAGAATCACATTCAAAAATTTGAAAAATGAATGTCAACACTAGTGGAACTATCAAACCCTTCTCAACTAGGCAAATGTGTCGCCACACTCTCAAATATTATCCCAAAACAGGAAAATTTCAAATGCCGACTCTATTCTAAACAAACAGCCATTTCAAACACCTTAGGAAATTCGATTTGAAACCGCAACCTTTAAAAAATCCAAACCTTCTAAATCAAATATTCCAATGATCATCAACACAAATGAATATCAAGCAAATAATTCAAAATATCCTTACAGGCAGATCCTAGCGTCAACTTTAAGGATTTTTTTTAAATCCATGAAAAAGTCTTTCACCCGTTATGACTCTAAAATTCCTCGTCTCTACAGACTGCCTAAGATTCACAACAGGATTATCCCTTCGATCTATTTTCAGCATCATTAGTTCTCCAACATAATCTCTAGCAAAATATTTAGCTTCTATATTAAAACCCTTTACAGGGAAAACTGCCATATTTGTATTTAATTCCTTTCATTTCATTGATCAATTAAAAACATTACATTACATCTAAACGATATTGTGGTTAGTTTCGACCTAGAATCCCTCTTTACTGAAGTACCTATTCCTCAACATTATTTCAGATATATTAAAATCCGACAACCAAACCTTACCTTCATTAAAATATGCTTGTCTAGAACATATTTTTCTTGTAACGGTCAAATTTATGAACAAACGTCGGGAACAGCTATGGCTTCTCTATTATCACCACTATTCGCGAATATTTGGCTTCATGGTCAAACTCCGAAATTTTCTTAGCCATTTAAACTCTATACACCCTAACATACGTTTTACATTGAATTAGAAACTAATAATACTCTCCAATTCTTAGATATTCTTGTATATAGTAACGCAGGCCTAACATTGGGTGATTCTGTTTACAAAATCCTAGGCCTACGACCGATACCTTAATGCATTGTCAAATCGACCATTTGGCCCAAAAAATCATAGGTTATCAACTCTCTTATATAGAGAGCCGTAAAACTATTTCAACCCGAGTCAGTTAACCCAGAATTTAAACGCCTTACATCTGCTCTTCTCTCTAATAATTTCCACATTAGAAATATTAAGCGTTAAATCACAAAATACACTTCACCAAACCCTTCCAAAGGGTCTGAAAACAACCCCAGACTGACCACTGTTGTCCTTACATTCAAAACATCACTGACCACATAACAAAAGTTCTTAAGATATATAACGTCTAAAACAGATTTACCACTTGTCCACAAATCTCTCAACATCTTCGATTCGCCAAGGACAAAATCCCGTTTGAGATACCAGGAATTTACAGTACTCCATGCGCGTGCAGCACAAAATATATTGGAAAACATGACTACTTCTGTGGAAGAAGTGCAAGCAAAGTGGGATTCAGGAACAGGAATTTTTGGTGGTATTATTCTAAGCGCAGAAGGTGTTCTTGGCGATTTAGACAGTCATCGGACGTTTTAATCTTGGTGTATATTTTCATATCATCGGCGAAGAGTAGTATTTTACGAGGTTTAAAACATTAAATAAATATATATTATTATCAAGATGATGATACACCGGATATGATGTCAAAAAACTCTGATTTGTATCCATCAACTGCCACTCTTCCTTTTTTATCAATAATATACGAGCACGAAACCGAATTTTATTCAATAAAACTAGAATTCTTCTACCAACGAAAAATCCGATTATCTATAAGCAACCAAACAATCATAAGGTCTTTTACCAATATGGGAATCAGTTACCCGATACAATGTTCATGTCTAGAGTAGAATTCGAGCTGGCTTCAGTTAAGCTCTGAAGTTCAACAACCAACGCAACAGAAATCCAGAAGATTTGTAAATAGTACGTCTGAAAATACTTATGTATGTGCAGTACTAATAAATTATCTATATAATCATCTATCGTGATTGTTGCTTTTGTTATTCTGTATCTCCAGAAATCTATATATACTTTATGGTCTTATTTCACAACTATAACTGCATTATAAATTGTCCATACTTTCGCATTTCTGCTTCGATATCTTACATCAAAGTGGTGCATTACACAATGGTTACATTTGTTCGCAAAGTATAAGCCACGTTTTCTGTCACAAATTATATCGTTATATTGAACTGGATTCCTGTCCTAGAGTATGGGTTTCAGTGTAAGTGCAATTGCAAAGATATTTTTTAGCTTCATTACATTTTTCATCTCGTTTCTATTTTCATAAAAAAAACGATACTTACTGAGTAGATATAATACCTGCTTTCAACAGCAATTTCGGCCGATTTTACACGTAAATTCCCATAAGAAAATTTAAGGTTCATATTAGCGGAAATTGGTCCCGGTCAAGGTCATTCGATCCCTCTCCTATCTTGGCACCAACCTACCTACACTCACCCCCTCAACCCCCACCCCTCCCGCAACCGTCACCTCACCGTCTCCCTCTGTCGACCACCCACCCTGCTGGATGCGCCAACATAATGTGTGTGAAAGTTACACACACATACCAACATTCATATTTCTACTTCTTGTCATTTTAAAGACATTAAAAACACTATATACTTTAATTTAATTTGTTAGTAAATACACAAAAAGTATTAATATGGACTCTGAACATAGCGACCGATTCAAAAGAACTACATTTATTTTGGATTCAATGTTAAGACAAGGTTTTGGGAGAAAGCACTGACTTAGAACATTGTATGTAACATACATGTGTAAAAGTCTCGTATGACTGCAAACTCACTACAGAAAATATGCACTAAAAGAAGATTGCACAAGTAAAAAACCTCGAAAAGAAAAGACCAACATTCGATGGAAACCCCATAAGAAGTAACAACTCCTATTGAAACAAAAACCTCAAAGTATGGAACAAAAATATTAAATATATATAGTGAAGTATAAAGAAGTATTTTTTGGTTATTATAAGATGAAAGGACGATTTCAAATTCTGTATTTGGGTAATGATATTAAAAATCAATATATAAAGTAAGCAATAGATGTCATAAACATAGCAGCGATAAATAGATAACTAAGAACGAATTTTGATTTTTCACTTTCCAAAATGCAAACAAATTTTAGTAAAAATTGGCATGTCATTCGACTAGATCGAATATGTAGAAAATTTATTAGTCAATGGATTGCATATATAAACGGAGTATTTCACGGTTGATGGTACCTTAGACATTTACGGCGAACGGTTCATTGAATTATTCTGAAAATTTGTTTAGTTCCATATTTTTAGCGCTGCGACGTTGCCGCTTCTTCGTAAAATGAGACGGCATGTATATTATTGCAATTTCCGATTCGCTAATACTTAATGATGGTTTTTGAATAATACTTTCCCATACCTAACTTCAGCGCTTTTCTAGAAAATAATTATTTTCCTCATATTTTCGACCAGAGATTCAAATTATTTTTTTAACTACGACAAGGAGCCAGTAGAAAGTTTAAATTTTAGACGTAGCTTAAGAAGGTATTGAACAAAATTTCCTAATATCAAAATTAGTTCTACGAAATACAGAGTTGGTCAAAGCTAATGATTTATCAGTTACAAAAATGGTGAAAAGTGCATTTTATTCTAATGAAGAACATTATCTAAGTGCAAATTCAGTTCCCTTTCGAATGATATATCATGTCCCTATACCTCAATCGTTTGATCTTTGAAATAAAAGCAAGTAACTCTTGAAACTGGATTACGTTGTCACAATTCATCTCTTAAATGGCCGACGAAGCAAAATTTTCAGAAGAGGATATATTCATTATTTCACTTTTTTGTCGACAATCCTCACACCACATAAAAAAATGAGAGTTGAAAGAAAATTTTGGTTGTTTAAAAATCATAAAGTGAGCTTTTCATTTACGATGGAACATTGAATGCTGCAAAATACCTTCAAATGATTTTCTCGAGAATCCTAGGCTTCAGAAACTTCGGACCCCTTGGTACCAACTAGATTTGACACAGGCGCAGAGCAAAGAAGAATTAAGTCATCTGATTGTATGCTTTGAACAAATAGATCCATCGGAGATAAAAAAGGCTACTGCCATCAGTCTACTTCAGTCTACTTAAAGCTTTTAAAATGCAATGGTGAGCACTTCCAACACCTAATCTAAAAATGTGATTCATTTTTCTGTGTGCAATTTTTATTTTGTTACTGTCAATAGTTTTTAAAATGCTTTATAAAGCTTTTCCCAATTCTGGCAAATTTTCTCTTGTTCATGCGTTGGGCATCTGGATTCGTTTCATTACATTTTCTGCTTGTTCTGGCTATAATGTTGCATTTTAAATGCATAATAAACAAATTCTCTTTCTTTATTGAACCGTCAAACGGAAAATGAATTATTTAACATAAGATAAATAGGATTAGGTTTTACGTTTCCCAAACAGCCACATGCCACAGCAATTGCCATGTGTAAGAAATCTAAATAACATAAATAAATACATATAATTGAACAATATTTGAATAAAAGTAAGAACAAAAAATAAAAAGTCACGAAACAAATTTGTAAAATTAGACAGGTTATACAAGTTTAAAATTTGAAATTTAGATATTCATCGGTACTGCAAAAACTGGTTAATTATCAGTAGATTGTTAAAGTTCAAGTTTAAACAAATTCCAATTGATTTATTGAGAGGGTATCGGGGAATCGTTAACTGGTGTGCATTACGCTTAGGAATGAGTGAACAGAATATCTTGATTTATTAGAGTGAATTGCGATTGCGATTACTGAGAAAATGTGTTCTAGATGATACTCTATAGTACAAAACAAGAAGAATTCGGAGAACTTTTCTTGAAGACGAAGACTCTGACTGCATAGCAGTACGGATGACAATGATTTACAGAAGGAGTTAATAAAAAACATATCAATTTAATCTATCGTCACAATAATGATAGTGAGCAAGGCGACACTCCTGCTTTTCCTAGCATTAACATTTGAAGAGACTAAGAGGGTTACTAGTTACATAACTACTATTTTTCGTGCAAATTTTTAGCTAGTAGTCTGACGGCAACTCTTTCCGCATAATTTCAAAAATCTTGCCAAAAATAAGCAATATCGAAATAGAACGATAGTTGTGCATCATATTTACTGTATTTCTGAGAAGTGGCATATTTAAATTGATCTGGGACAGTACTGGTGGTGAAACAGGTGTTATATAAATGTGTTAAAAGGGGCATCAAGGAGTCAGAACATTCTTTAATTAATCCGCTGTTAATATTGTACATATGTAAGCAAGACGAATTTTTTAAAGTCAAAATGGCTCTTGAAATCAGAGTAACTGTGATAGTTATTCAAATTTACAAGACCAATTGAGTTTAAGTCTGAAAACAAATATTATCCATTATATTAGCTGAAATGATTTTAAAGTGCATCTACTTAGTTCAAAATTTATTAGTCACCAAGAATCCATTATACTAATATTCCCTTTTTACATTTCTGTAAATATTAATGCAAGCGGGATCTTTTTTCCGTCGCAAAATATTTATATTTTTGATAAGAGATCTCTTTTTTACGAAGTGTGTCGGTAAACCAATCTACAAGGGGCTTCCATTTAGTATCAGTAATCTCTTTTTTTAGGAGGGAAATGTATGTCAATAATGTTAATAAAGGTAGTGCAAAAAATCTGCGACATGTAATTAACATAGTAATTTGCATAAAATAATAACAATTAGTTTTCAGAAGGGAATGTTTGAACTTGTTAATGTTTTCAACGGTAAACCGTAAAAATTTAAAAAATTGAAATTAAAGTCTCGTTAAAAAAAAATTGATTACAATTGAGCTTCATCATTCGAAAGGGAATTTAATTTGCTCTTAGAATATGTGATAATATATAAGGTGCTTCCTTTAAAAAGAAATACCCTTTTCATAATTTTTGTAACTCATAGGCATATCATTAGTTTTGACCCTGTATGATGTAGAACTAATTTCGATATTAAGAAATAATGTACAGTACCCCATATTTAATAATAAATAAATAAATAACGTTTAATACAAAACAGAATTAAAAATTACAATAAGTGTAAGTGAATTAGGAAAACCCGCAGCAAAAGTCTTGAAATAAATCAAATACTGTTAAAGGCTCACTTAAAAAGAAAAATCATCGTTCCAGATAGCAAAGAATAAGCCTTAAATAGAAAGTAAATAAAGAATAAATATCCAAGCGGGAAGGAAAAGGGAAAAGGTGGGAATAAAAGGAGAAAAAATAAGAAAAGTTGAACAAAACTGAACAAGTATTGCAAGACATTGTTGACGTTGGAGAAGACTAAATTTTAACATAGCTCTAAGGCACCACCGAGATCAGGCCGGTCCAGAAAGTTAACTGGTGAAGCGATAGTGTAATAATATGACCTTTTAAGTACCTCCTTTGTGTGTATATTACGCAAATTAAGTCCATGGACGTTTGACTCAAGGGAAATTTTATGAAACAGATGACGTTGAAATAAAAAGACGCTATATGCAACTTGAATCTATTATGCATATTGAACCAACCAGCGGTTCGGAAAAAAATTAAAATTCTTTGGCGTCTGTCAATTCCATAAATCAAACTCAAGCATGGATTCGTCTTTTATCGGCTGCGTCAAGGCAAAGGCTGTAAACACTAGAATAGTGGCTAAGCTGAGACAACACTATAGAGTCGCAAAGCAGCCTCTTGGTCTCTTGTGTAATAGTATCTACAAGATGCTTTTTTAAGTTTTTCTGTTATATGCTAATGGAAACGAAGTCTAGAATCCAAGAACAAACCCAGGCTGTTACTGGAATCATATAGCTCGCTGTGTTCTATTAGATAAAAAGAATTTTAAGAGGTTTTGCGTATTTAGCATGTCAAATGCCTTACTAAAATCTAGTAACACTAATACCGAGGTTTGGTATTCATGAGCAGCTCTGAATAAGTCGTCCTTTACATCGGCGAGAGGACTCTCAGAGCTAAATTCCAACCGAAATCCTGATTGTTTCGCTGGTAGCATTCTGTTTTCGATTTGTTTACGATAAATCAGAGAATACGAGAGTGATTTTTTTTTCTTTGATACACATATCAACCTCGCGCATTTTTGCGGCCTCGCGTCGTCCCTAGTCGCACGAATTACTTTACTTTTTATTCACTTACCCCGGCAGTTCATCCTCCACGTCGGCGATCGTGGTCGCGACCACTTTTTCGTCACACGAAGCGGCGAGATCGGGCGGCCCTTCGGGGGGCGGTCCTCGGTCCATCGAACCCTGTTCACACATTAGATGGAAACCGGAGTTTGTTGCGTGCCACTGAACTGTGACATTCTATACGGTCGACATATACCCGACGACATGGGGGGCTGGAAAAGGGGGAAACTCGTGGTAAACACCGGAGGCGGTTTCGACTACTTAAGGGTTTGTTCTGTAAGCGATTCGTCTGTAAACTTCGAAACACAGACGCGATTATGGACGGACGGACGGTTACTTTTTAAACTAATTTTTTGATATACGGGTTTCCCAGTAAGGACAACTAAGTCCGGTATCAGGAAAAGGGATAATTAAATCAATTTGAAAAAAAATATAGTAATGTAGCGACCGTAGGTGCATGGATTAAGTAATCAAGGATCACTTTTCTCAATTATTTAATTTACCGACAGACGTAATACTTAACAAAACATAACATTCGTCTCCTCTACCGCAGATTATCTTGCTTAATGTAAGCTCGGCCAGAGAGAGACATAACCACAGCATAATCGGACCTTCCTAAGCACAGAATAAAAACGGTCGTAACACTCTCTAGTCAGTCCTTCCAACATAACATTTTTAAATCTAACAGTAAGTAAATGGGAGAAGAGAAAATGTTGGAACTTGTTTTCGATTTTTTGAAACCAGGTTCGAAAGGAGTGGGGTGTGCGAGTATTTTCTGAAATAGGTAAACCGACATATCTCTATTTCCCATTTACCTTTACCATTTACCATTACCATTTTCTGAAGCAAGAATTAATGCAACGATATAAGTTTCTTATGTCATTAGATAGGCCTAAGAAATTGAAAGAAAATTGGATTTGTAGAAAAATTTCTAAAGTATATTTGATTGTCTGGATTTTACCAAATAAGTTACCAATTTCTTATTAATATTTATTACTTTTTTACAATATCTTTTACGCTTATGCATCTTGCATGTCATTATTTCATGCACGTCAAAGCTCTTGATTGCCTACCGTTTTAAATCATATTTAAACTCACCGTAATCCAGCGCCTAGAAAAAATCGACGAGTTAGAAATGATGAAAATGCTGATTATTTTAGTGCTCATTTTGCTACTTAAATAATAGATTGGTGAATCTTCAACAATTGAATAGTTTTGGTTGGTTAACAAACCTAAAAATTAATGAAAGAATAAATAATAAGAATAATGATAAAATATTTTAACACGACTGGGTATGTCAAATTGTAGAAATATCAGCTAGTAGTCATTCAATGCCCTTTTTTAGTTTTGGTTAGGCAAACTCAAATATCTGCCAGTATTGCTTGGTTTGTATCCTACCCACTTTAGTTTTAGCTGGTTTACAAACTATAAAACATTTACCGCCAAAGTGCAAACCAGAAGAAAGGTATTAAAATTAACCATGGATTGTAGCTTATTTGCAAACTAGCTTCAGTATTTGAATAACTTGCGAAGTTTATATTTCTAGTAATTGATAAGAACTAACTGGTTGGTTAGTATGTTAACTAACCAATCATGTTTGGTTAACTTCGTACAGTATAGCAAAATATTTCTCTGCCTTGACCATGGTCGCCACTACGGATGAAAACAGACTTGCTTCGTGCGTCCATAGAAATTGCAGCATTCTGCAAATCGCTTTCCACCGGTTAATTTGCATACTCTTCTTGTGGCTCATACTTTGGGGGTATATCTTGTATATTTTTTAATGAGCTGGATAGCATACAAACCATCCAATATTTGTAGCTATTTTCATATAAATATGATTTTTCATCAAATTGAATGCTTTGCATACTTTGCAGCCGGTTTATAACCTAGTCAAGTTAACGCTTTTACCGTATCATATGCATTTATTCAAGAAAATATTCGAACTCCCCCCACACTTTCCTTGAAGACATGGAGGAGCAAATAGCATTAAACAAAAACTATTTGCATTTTCCTCAGATTTTAAATACTCACTTTAACTATGTGTGTTAAAGTGTTACGCCCCTGGTGGCCATTTCAGAAACTGAAAAACAAATCTTGATTGTATTTAATATGGCAGTTTTTGAAAAACTTCTCATTCTATACGGGGTAACCAAAAATATATTCTAAAATTTTTAAGCTGTCATAAATTGTAGATAATTTAAGTGTCAATGTCGTAATGGAAGTGCTATTTAATTTACTTTTTGCAGATAAATGGTGAACAAGAAAAGCATTCATAAAATCGAAACAGTTTTAAAATATTTATTAATATTGTGCATCGATCACAAGTAATTTTTCGGAGTATCTGAGCCCTACGAGTTGTTCCCTGATTCCATATTCAACCAAAGATGCATGCGTGCCATTTCTTTTTCTAATTTTTCCTCCAATACCGTAAACTTCATCATCATCGTTCTCTGATCGGTCGGAAGTATCTCTAGTTTGACTTTGAATGTATTTCATTGTTTGATTGATTGACTAAATTGATTATTTATTGTAAGTTTCGACTTTGGAATATCGGATTGGATTGGCATTTTGTAAATTTTCTGTTTTATAGATTTTAATTGAAAATCTTTACTTCACTTCACAACTTCACCTAGCAATGTAAATCAATTATCTTTAGGTGCACAAGATCACACGTTTCCATAAAATGCTGTACCAAAAGTTGATTGATTCTTTGTAAACAACGACGTCTGTGACCTACGGCAGAAAGGAGAGAAGCAGCACTAGTCCGTGAAGTTTAAAAGACCGTAACATATAAAATACTTGAATGCGTACATTTACCCAACAAGCACGATTCCGCCACACTCCTTAGATTTATGTTTATGTATATTGTGTATATCTTATAGGGCTGCGGAATAAAATTTTACATTTCTACCATAAAGGTCAACCCTTGTGTTAATTCCGTTATATTGTGTGGAGGTATGTCCATCAGATTCTCAAGTTCTAGGATAGACTAGTCCTATTACTCTTTACAAATATAGTCGTTAATTGTTGATTATCTTATCTTTAACATGGATAGAGCCTCTTGGTAGCTTCTCACTGTTTCGGAGGAGCAGGAGGCGATTTCAACGCCTTCGATACTGCCTGGCAAGCCGTATCAATATTAGTATTTCTCTATATTGTCTTTATACAAGCGTTCTTATACAAAGCTTGGAATGTGCCCAGATATGTACCAAATAGATGACAACCCCAATACCTTTATTGCTTTTGGAACTGTCAGTGAACTAAAGTTGTCCTTTTTCAGTAGGTCAGTCTTGTTCTGAATCCACTCTTTCCTGATGAAGGTTTACTTCGTGGGACGTTAGTCGTTATGCTACTCATAGAACGCTGAGGTTCAATAACATTTCCAGCAACTTGATGCCCTTTATTGCCTTCCTCTCCAGGTATATGTGAAGGGGAGATAACCACACTGCAATCCGGTTCACTCTTGCTGATACTTAATATTTTTAATAGTTTTTTACATTGGTTAAAATTCTATTAGTAAGGTTACAAGTTCTGGCATGTTTAAAAATTAACGTGCTGCAACATTTAGGTACTGCAAACAATAACATGAACAACAATAGTAGCGGATTAAGTTTCTAGTAATTTTCAGAAACACGAAAGTTATCTCCAAGCTATAACGACAACTAACTAATCAAAGCTAACTAGACATAACATAGAACTCGTTTTATAAGATATAAAACTGATATATAACTGTCATCACAGTTTTCGACATTTTTATAATGGCGTCTTCAAAAATTCTCTATATATCTATTAGCAATAGGAATAAAATTTTTATTTCGAAAAGCACCAAACGCGTTTTGAGTAACCCATATAAAGTGGTGGAATAAAATTATCGTTTGGAGCGTATATGGATTTTTCTAATATCGTCGATGGGTTGTAATGTGGTGGGAGTTTCTATTTCAGTTCTCGACACTCCAGAAACTCTGGACCTTAAGTAAAAAAAATAGAACTTCGATCCGTGGGAGCAAAGGGTCCCCATGCTTCGCTGGATAACGATATTAATTACTCAAGCAGAAGTCTGTTTGCGCTCCTCGTCTTTCCTTATCGGTTTTGCCGCTTTTTTAACTCCATTAAGTTGTCACGCTCAGCCCCCACGACCCTCCGGCGCCCCCCTTTTTTTTATTTCGCCGCTTATTGCAACCGAATCGATAAGTGGTCACACGCCACGTTAGTTCCATTGTACAAAGTGGTATCATATTGATGGGGAAATTTTTGATTTGTTTTTATTTTTAAAAGTGGCAATATTTTAAAAGTTTTTTCACTGAAATGAGTGACAAGTTATCATCACAGCCATCTTATGATAGATTCATGCCCGTACCATGGCAGCTGTTTTTGTTCTATATCCCCTAACTGCCTATGGCTGATATGGCTGAGGTATATGTCTGTGGCCAGTATTTTCTTTCAGTCATATTTCGGAGTTATGTGTGAGTGTACGAGTACATGATTAACACAAGATTGTTTTCCAAAAGTCGTCGGTGGACGGGGCCAATTTGTAGCGCGTAGCGCGAAGCAGCTTTTTATTTTAAAAAGAAGGCGCTTCTCGGTTTCTTGTCCTAGAGGGACGCATTATTTTTCTATTGTGCTCCTGCGGACCACTACGGAACTTTCGCAAGATCGATGTAATTTTATTGTGCATACACCCTGTATAAAGGGTCTGTCAAGTCTCGCCGAACTTCAATGTTACAGCAAGCTTTGTTAAATATTAAAATTGGTGCAAATGATAGCGTCGAATAATATTTTTTCAAATATCTCGCACGCCCTGTACAATTGACGAAACCTGAAACTCTCTCTCGACATAGTTTACGATACTGTTCAAATAAAATTATCACATTTTTAACGATTTTTAGAATCTTTTAGATTTTTTGCCCATAAACCAACCCTGCATATAATTCAAACCATGTTCGAAATAGAGGTAATAGCCTTGGATCTACCATTTCTAATGGTATATGAATTTTTCCAATAGAGCAAATGGTTTTCGATAAAATGCTTTTTTTTCTGAAACCATGCACTACGTCATAATAGTAAACGACGTCATCGCTTCGAGAATGAGGGCGAGAAATTGTGATTTTCATTTGGATTTTTTCAAATATCTCCAACAGTGTATGTAATAGCCGAAAACCGTAAATACAAAAATTGTAGCTCTTGATGCATTGTACAATACCATTTAATCCAATTGGCCATATTTTTTAGGAATTGTGATTTACGGCTATTAATTTACTCTGAAAACGAACAATTTTTGGAATTTTAGAATCTTGTGTATAATTAAAAAACGGTATACATAACGGTAAAATAGATTAGCCGATCAGGTAGTTTTCCAGAAATTTTGTTTTATTCTGGAAGATAAAATATCAAAAACAAAAATTTAAAAAAATACTAGGCAGGTCTTGATTGCTCCTAGTTTCTACCGTTCAGATGTGGGTGTGGACCTTCACTTGTCTCCTAAATTTGAAGTCGATAGTTACAAATTTGAGAGATTGAGAGATCGTTTCCTTTTTTTAATATGGTACAGAATATCCCGAACACCCGTGCAATACGTGCAAACCTAAAATTCAAAAGTTTTAGCAGTCCATACGGACTATATGGTCGCGTGAAAGAAAATGGTAGCTGAAACACAGCCTTCTAGTTATGGTCAATTATCCTTATAAAAGGGAACCCAATTTTCAGTTTTTGCAATTTTCTGGCGCACACTATCAATTTTTAAAAAATCATCAAAAATAAAGGACTTTCGCCAGGATCCCGTGTGTCTTTTGGTTCAAGAATTTTTTCGATCGCATATACAGATTTTTTTTTCTCGATACCCTGCAAATCCGGTTTTTAAATTTTTAAAAATACTTCCCAACCCCCCAGCCCCCCCAATTTCAATGGGTTAGGGGACTAAACTCTATATTTGTGCCACTTTTGAAATCGATAGCTGCAAATCTCGGACACTTATCGTGTTTCATAACGATGTACGAAAATAGACGAAAATCATATAGGCTTATGTATCTCATGGCCAGTTTAAAAGGAGAAAAATTTCAGCATCCGGGCTTCAACGGTTTCGAAGTTATTCGTGTTTTAATGAAGCGTCTACAGAGAACGAAGAACGGAGAACGGACAAACAGACAAAAAAAAAGTTTTTTTTCGACGAAAGAATTGTTGGTACTTTTTTACCCAAAGTGCTGTGATAATTGCGATAAGTAGTAGTAAACAATTACGCTGCCTAGTGGGACATGTAGTAATTAATGTTTTTTGCTGAAAATAACAAAGCGTTTGGGACCAAATCTTCCCTAGAGCCACAGTGTAAAATGGGTATTGTTTTCCTCAAATAGAGGTACAGCTAGTTTCCTAAAAAAAACTGATACGGATTCATAATTCCATCGTCATTATGCCCTCATAACGCATTTTGAAAAAGCAAAGTTGGATGTGACGTCAAATATGGGATCTAAAATCAGGTTTATGCCAACATTTTGAATGCAAATGAATACGCATATTCGTAAAATTGTTGTATCCTGATGGATGGCTCAGTTTAGCTGTTTATAACTACCAGAAAAGTGTAACCATCTCTTACAATAAAATGTATTATTAAATTTATTGTTATTACTAAAAACTCTTGCATAAATCAGCCCTTACTGTTTGTTTGAACACGAAATTATTGTCAGCAATAAGAGACATTTGATAAAATTAAGAAGATATCTTGCAAAAAATTCAATGTTGACATTTTGGAGCCATTGAGTAATGATATTTGCAGTGGTTGTACAGGTGTCTTGTGGGAGAATATAAATATTTTCCGGGTTAAGCTGTTCCACATCATAACGTTCTGCAATATTTCGGCATAAGTTTGACTAACACATCTTCCCTCAATCCGCCGTACCACTCCCATTCATCTGGATAAAATCCATCCCCATACATTTACACTGAAATGGCCTACAGCTCCATACCTGTCGACAAATCGAGGGTTGAGACGCTGGTCTGTTCACTTTTATTTTTGGAAGACTGAAAGATCTTTTTATTGGAAAATACGACTCTATCGCAAAACTACTGTTCTTGATAGTTCAGAGCGAAAATAAACCGTGCTTACTTCTGTTGGGAAGTGAGTGCGGTCTATTTTGCCGCAGCCCGGCACTTTTTCATTTTTACTGCAGGAAATTCCGACAGAATTTTTCGACTATCCGAAGGAGCGTCTGATTTTCTTGAACTGAATTAACTGTTTGTCTGCCAGATCCTTTTTACTTTCATTAATGGAAAAACCGGTTGTCCTGCTTGCTTTTAACTCTCTGCTCATATGTGGAGTCATTTTAGGCTTCCTTTTATTTTCTAACCTATTTGTGAGAACGCTGACATTTTTTTTGTGAGAGTGACAGTATTAGAAATATAAAAACAATGAAGTTTGCATAACGACATGGCGGCCTATAAACTCTGCGACCTATAAACACTGCGCTTAAAAAAATGTACTTTAAGAGTCGTATCAGTTTTTTATGGAACCAGCTGTACATTCAAACATCAGTTCTTAGAAAAAATTTGACACCTTTTCTTTATAGCGTCATCCTCTAAATAATATAGATTTCGTTGATTGATCAATTTGAGTTAAGTATTTTTGATTCCAATTCACCAATCGTTGGGTCTCCTTAATGCAAGTACGCTAAATAATATTTTAAAATCTAAATTCAATTTTGTTCAGAAATCGGGGCGTTGTTTCAGGACTGCCAGTAAATTGATTTCTGCCGCAATGATTCAAATGATTGAATATGGTTACCCACATACATCGCATACACTTTGCTTCGAATCCACTCTGCATCATCATTCTTAAACACTTTCATTATACCTTTGTCGCATCGTTCCTTCCTTCCTAGTAAATCGTTATCCAAGAATCGAAATATATAAATTATTAGCCGATATATTTTGAATTGCTTTAAAGTTTGAGTAATGTAAAGAAAACCTTGACTGATGTCTTTTTAAACAGTTTTATAAAATTTAACTACATAGAAACAGTATGCGTAATTGTCCGATAATAAAGGTAAAAATATAGGTATTATACAAATATTGCCTTCGTATTCCCTTGCAGCAAAAATTAAAACGACACTACATTCCGTCTAAATTTTCTTAGACCCACCGCCTAAACATAACAAACAAGGACTAATGGCAAATCGCAAATGATTTTAAAATTTCTCAGATAAAAATATTTCTCTGTACTAATAAATTAACTTTTTATTGCTTTGTTTTTCGGTTTATTTACGGTAATTATGTGTTTAGATCATAAGATCCCATTCAATGCTCCTATATTTTTTCTACTTTGGGTAATCCTCTTTTGTATTTCCCCACCCTTTTTATCATCATAGTTGCCGCGCTTTTCTGTACTTGTTCCATCTTCCAGTTTTAGATCTTCGTTATTTTATGCACACATATTTAGTTTTTTCGATATAACTCTTAGTCCCCATAGGTCAGTGACGTTAACATTTTATTTTTTTATTTAAAAACGAATTTAAACTTTTCCTTTTTTCGGTATCGTAAAAATTGTTGGCTTGTTCGATTGTGTGCTCCAAATAGCGCGAAAGTCTGCAAATTTTAATTTCATCGGCACAAACATCACGCAAAAGTGAAACACTCGGGATGCCGTTTGTTTCCTTTTCATTAGCTAGAAATTTTTATTAATGAAACGCAAATACGGAGGGAGGAAACAAAGTGGGCCTGTACAAAAAACGTTTAATTTATATCTCGATTGGGGTTTTCACTCTATATAGTCGCATTATTCTAAATTAAATTGTCGCGTTCTACATTGGAATCTTCACCGGCGGTGTACATTTTTTTATTGATAAAACTACAATCCACACGTGGATTTCTGATGAAAATCGCTGATGAAAACATGTCCAGTGCAATTTAATGGTTTAATTATACGGGGTGTTTAAATGTAAATGCGAAACACTTAAGGGGTGATTCCTCGTTTTATATAAAGTCAAGTTTCTTATTTAAACTTCGAGTCAAATGTTAACAAATAAAATAATAAAAATTTTATTTGTTATCTTAAACACGATAATAGATAGAGCAATAAGTATTATTATTACCAGCCTACAAAATAACTAATGTGGAAGAGACAATTGTCAACTAAATAACATCCAAGAAGAAGATTGTATAAATCATTACAAAACATTATGGCATAAGCAAAATAGACAAGAAACAAATATGCAGTATGAAGATATAAATGCATTGGATGCAGGAAGACTACAAAAAACAGGAACGAATAATATTAATGCAGAACATTATTGCACGTACCTCTTGAATATGTGCTGGAAAGAAAAGACGATAGCTAAAAATTCTGAGAAACAAAAATTTTCGTCATTGTTTAAAAAAGGATAAGGGATAATAAGCCTTTTGCATTGCGCCTATAAAATATACACTAGAATAATAACTAATAATTTAAGGAACATCAAGTAATATTTACTAGACGAAGAAGAAATAGGTTCCAAAAATGAGGATCAACAATTGACGGAATTTTCCAATACAACAGGTATTTGAATAAAAGCAGGGAATTCAACAAAGAAACACAAATTTGTTTTATAGATTTCGAAAGAGATTTTGATAGTGTAAATCTCTGGGCTATGACGCAAAGAAGTCGCTACCAAAAATACTTCATAAACACAATCAATAAATGCGCAAATAACTCAAATAATACTGGAGGCAAACGGAAAACTGTCAGAAGAGATAGAAACTAATAAAAAAGGTGTTATCATTCATTCATTTTTCAATTTTTACAGGCTAGTCAGTGATGTTTTGAATGTAAGAGTCCGAAAGCAACCCCACACTTGCCACTGTGTCCTCCCTTTCATCCAAAACATCACTGACTACATATGAAAAGTTCTCAAGAAATCTAACGTTAGAACCAGTAAATCTAGTTTGCATGTCTAACGTAAAAATTAATTTCAAGTAAATGACTGTTACGATTGTAGTGCAAAATGTAATTTATTTTCTAAGGTTACGCCAATTATGGTACTAGAAGGCTCGCCTCTTCGCCAGTGAACTAATACTAATGAAAAGCTTAAAATACCCACAAATATCACTGAAATGTTGTTTTCGGAAGCGATAACAGTGAAATTCCAAAAAATTGTAACCATATTTTGGTCTTAAACTTGAGAATTCTTATCGTTTTATTTTTAAGAGGTTAGGAACACCCGCAAAGTAACGTTTCTTATTTAAAAAATGATGTAATCGTAATAGATCTGTCGTTGCAATATAACATAGATAATAAGCCTTATTTTCTCGTGTTCTCATTCGAAAAAAAATTGCAATGCATTTAAATAAAAAAGTGATATATCTAACGGACTCGGAAAACTCTGTTCTCCAATGTAATGTAAATGTGAATTTAAAATTAAACTTTGTTTCGGGTCCCATATACAGACGATCACTGGGAAAGCGTAATGTAGTATTTATTCTGAGAACCACTGAGCACTTTAAGAACGTAGCTTCTTAAATTACACACACACTGCCGTATGGTAAGATGTGTTCTGGAGTATTCGTCGCCACCTCGGATACCGATATAAGAGTTACGTTGATGGAATCACTAGTGTCCAAATAAAATTCATTGATAACCTTAATTGTCGGTAAATAATCTTCCTGATTCGAATATTAGTGTGAATTATTTTGTTTTTATATTCTTCGTAACAAAATCACTTTCAGTTTCCCTATTTTCACAACTAATTATCTTTCTACTTCTCCTCTTATAAGTTGAAATAATATATATAATATAATAAGGGGTGTTTTTTTTTGGAAGTATAGAACTTTAAGTTGCAATAAAACAACGATGGATTATTCGATTGACATGAATTTTATTTATCCGAAAGATAATCTTGTGGCATTACATTTTAAATATGATTTCTGGCATATGACCGCCACGGCTGGCGCGGATGTAGTCCAATCTGGACGTCCAATTTTCGATGACTTTTTCCAACATTTGTGGCAGTATATCGGCAATAACACGGCAAATGTTATCTTCCAAATGGTCCAGCGTTTGTGGCTTATCCGTATACACCAATGACTTTCATAGCCCCACAGAAAGTAGTCTAGCGGTGTTAAATCACAAGATCTTGGAGGCCAATTCACAGGTCCAAAACGTGAAATTAGGCGGTCACCAAACGTGTCTTTCAATAAATCGATTGTTTCACGAGCTGTGTGACATGTTGCGCCGTCTTGTTGAAACCACATCTCCTGAACATTATGGTAATTCAATTCAGGAATGAAAGAGTTAGTAATCATAGCTCTATACCGATCACCATTGACTGTAACGTTCTGGCCTTCATCGTTTTTGAGGAAGTACGGACCAATGATTCCACCAGCCCAGAAAGCGCACCAAACAATCAGTTTTTCTGGATGTAACGGTATTTCGACATACACTTGAGGATTAGCTTCGCTCCAAATGCGGCAGTTTTATTTGTTGACGTAGCCATTCAACCAGAAGTGCTCGTCATCCCTAAACAAAATTCGCTTATGAAAATCGGGAACAAAGGAAATCTTGTTTTGGGCCCATTCGACGAATCTACGCCTTACTTGATGATCGTTTGGCTTCAATTCTTGCACGAGTTGGATTTTGTAAGCACGTAAACCAAGATTCTTCCGCAAAATCTTCTATAAAGTGGATGGACACAGATCCAATTCCTGTGCTCGATGGCGGATGGACTCATTCGGGTCTTCCTCAATGCTACGCCCTACAGCAGCAATAGCTTCTTCTGTACGCACCGTACGGCGTCTCTGGGGATCCGAGTTATCAATAAGAGTAAACGTGGGGCGAAAACGTTCCATGGTTAATCGAATTAACTGCTCTGATGGACGATTTTGTCGACGATAAAATGGACGTAGTGCGAGATACGTATTCCGCACAGAACCATTAGTTTCGAAATAAAATTGCACTATTTGCAAGCGTTGTTCAGGCGTGAGTCTATTCATGATGAATTGCGAAACCAAACTGAGAATAAATTACTTGACAGCTGTTAAATCGGTCGCCATATTGAACAGTAATGCCAACTTAAAGTTCTATACATCGAAAACAAACACCCATTATAATATATAATATTGTCAAAGGTGATAGTACTATTGATTGAGATTGTTCTTCGCTCTATGCATATTTATTGGTTTTGTTATTTGCTCTTCGCGTTTTTTTATATTAGCGTTATTTGTTGTTAGCATTTTTATTTTGGGTTCTCTTACCGAATTCTATAATTATTCTTATTGTTCCTAATTCGTAGCAACTGTGTGCCATTAACTGTGTGTTAAATAGAATCTGCCATTATTGTTTCTATACATTTTCAGTGTTCTAAGGCAATTTTATGGCATTTTAACATTTTACCCCCTAACCAAAACTAACCAAAACTTCTATTTTTGAAACTTCCAGATGCGTCTAACCTTTAGTGGCATATACACATGCAGGGAAGTGTTAAGACTTGCCTGTACAGGTCGAGACACTCGAGCAAGTGCGAATGTGTGCGAACTTGTCAGTGTATGTTCAGTTTTGTTTAAGTTTCACACCAAGACTGTTTCTACATTATTTTCGTGGCAGAGTAGATTATCAAAGAAACACGAAGACCTTATGAGGGAATTCATAGAATTATCCGTGCTTGTGGAAGGTAAAATGAAAAGAGTATTGCAATAACATATTAAAAGAAGAGGCATACAAAATTTTAGTTGAGAAGTTGAAAGAAATTAACGAAGATGCGGCAGAGGAAGACGTTATAAAAAAAATAATTCAATGCGGAGTTGTTTAAATTCCATTCCATTCTCAGATAATTTCTGTGATCGTCCGATTCTAATTTAAATTCATTTATTAAATTAACGTGCCAGTATGTATTACGTTTGTAGAACCACGACTTCACCCATTTCCGTCTTTTTCTTATCTTTTTTTTCAACTGCAAGGACGACACACATTTCTTCGACGTTGATTTTTCGCAAAGCAGCAGGTCCCACCAACTCGTGAACCTCGACGTTTAGTTGAATAGTGAGTGGCCGCAATTCGTTTCGCACTTGCTCGTGGACTTATCTGGACACACTTGCGCGGACTTTCCTGCATGGGTATAGCCCTCAAACAGGCTGCCACAGAGTGGTCTACGATTAGGATACGCTGGTGTCTAGGACGTCCATTTTCCAAGGAATTCCGTTTGCACTACAGCACACAAAATGCATATCTGCCATTTCCACATCAGTGTAATTCACCATTCTTGAATTAAAACCCTTATTATTGAACAATTAAATAATTAGATAATAATTTTTTAATTCTATTTACAAATATTCTTTTTTCCTCTCGTGTCGATTGTAGATAAATTGAACTTTTTTTTTTTTGAACAAGTGGTAAATATAGTTTTAATGTTATATTTATTAAGAACTTTTGATATGGGATCAGTGATGTTTTGAACGTAAGAAAAGAACTATAGAGGCAAGTGTTTGGTTGTTTTGAGACTCATTTTCTTTGCAAGGTTGTGGTGAAGTGTATTTTGTGATTGAACGCTTAATATCTCTAATGCGCGTTCGAAATACTCGAAATACTCGTCATTATTTAAAAAATGCTGTATTAAATTTATTTTTGAAGCAAAATTAATGAAATTTGGTGCGCATGTTTCTCAAGGAAATCTCCACCGGACGCCCCTAGCAGATTTATTCCCCATCCCCACTCCTCTGTAGGGGCGGGAAAAGACTGCGCCCATATACCTAAACACGAAAACTATTCAATACGCCCAGTTTCTTAAAATGTCGTAATTCACAAATTCCCGCAGACAATAACTTGTGGGGTATGAATTAAAAGGTAATTAAGAGTAGATGATAAAAAAATATATATTGCAAAAATGTTAAAAAAATATTATTTAACAGTACCGAAATATTCCCAAATTTTCTTGCTCGGTGCAGCATGGATTAGTAGAAGTATTTAAACAAAACCAATAAAGCTGCTTTTATTGAATTTAATTAGAGTGGTCAGTTTGTTAAAATTGAAACCTGCAAAATATGTCGAATATGAAGTTAATTCTACTATCTTTAAGAGGACTAGGCAGCTTGTAATTTTTTCGCCATCGAAGGTCTCGAAAAACACATTTTTATCAAAATATTGTAAGCTGATTTTACTCTATTTAATACGACTAGACAACTTGTAATTTTTTCTCCGTCGAAGGTGTCCAATAACACATTTTTATCAAAATATTGTATGTTTCACCCTGTAGACGACATTGTGCCGTTTCAAAAATTTGTTGAATCAAATTACAAGACCCAAACAGTTTTTTATACTTCAAATTGTTAACTTTTCCTGCCTTTTTCAAGTAACCAAATATAGCTTTTCTAGTTATTTTTATTTGAAGGCTGTATTAAAAGGAACTTGTAACTAAAAGCTGTTTTTTGTAATTTTTTCTAGGTCTAAGGTGTCGAAAAACACATTTTTATCAAAAAATTGTATGTTTCACCTTGTAGACGATTTTGTGCCGCTTGAAAAGTATATCGAATATGAAGTTAATTTTACTCTCTTTAATAGGACTGGGCAGCTTGTAATTTTTTTGCCGTCGAAGATATTTAAAACACATTTTTATTAAAATATTGTATGTTTCACCCTGTATACGATTTTGTGCCGCCTCAAAAATATGTCGAATATGAAGCTAATTTTACTCTCTTTAATAGGTGTTGTAATTTTTTCTAAGTCGAAGGTGTCCAAAAACACATGTTTATCCAAAAATTGTGTGTTTCACCCTGTAGACAAGTTTGTGCGGCGTTAAAAATATGTCGAATACGAAGCTGATTTTGCTCTCTTTACTAGGACTAGACAGCTTGTAATTTTTTTGGCCGTCGAAGGCGGCATAAAACACATTTTTTATAAAAATTGTATGTCTCACCCTGTAGACGATTTTGTGCCGCATCAAAAATATGTAGAATATGAAGTTAATTTTGCTCTCTTTAATAGGAGGTTTGTAATTTTTTCGCCGTCGAAGGTGTCGGAAAACACATTGTTATGAAAATATTGTATGTTTCACCCTGTAAGCGATTTTGTGCCGCGTCACAAATATGTCGAATATGAAGCTGATTTTGCTCTCTTTAATAGGACTAGACAGTTTGTAATTTTTTATCCGTCGAAGGTATCGAAAAACACATTTTTATCAAAATATTGTATGCTCGTAATTTTTTCTTCGTCGAAGGTGTCGAAAAACACATTTTTACCAAAAAATTGTATATTTCACCCCGTAGACGATCTTGTGCTGTCAAAAATATATCGAATATGAAGTTAATTTTACTCTCTTTAATAGGACTGGGTAGCTTGCAATTTCGTTGACGTCGAAGGTGTCCAAAAACACATTTATATCAAAAAATTGTATGTTTCACCCTGTAGACGAATTTCTGCCTCATGAAAAATATGTGGAATATGAAGTTAATTTTGCCCTATTTCATATGACTAAGCAGCTTGTAATTTTTTCGACGTCGAAGGTATCGAAAAACACATTTTTATCAAAATATTGTATGTTTCACCCTTTAGACGATTTTGTGCATTTTTATCAAAAAATTGTATGTTTCAAACTGTAGACGATTTTGTGAAACGTCAAAAATATGTGGAATATGAAGTTAATTTTGCTCTCTTTAATCTCTTAATTTTACCCTATTTAATAAGACTAGATAGTAAGTAGCACTCGTTGCTGGTTGATATATCTCCTTACCTAGTTAATTTATAAGTTTGAAATGGTTACGGATATTATAATACAGCTCAACACTTGAGGTGTTGTTGGCGACATTGGTTAGTTTATAATCCTCATCTTGGTCGGATCACTTGTAGTCACGTATATCATCAAGAATTGGCTATATAAATATTAGTCTCATTTTGGTTTACTGTTAGTCTATTTGGGATATCCCTACTTGTTTTCAAATACCAAAGGACACGTTTTAATTTGAAAGATACCTTTTCACTTTAAATATCAAAAAAACAATTGGTTAATTTTGCGTTAGTTGAAAATAGTAAGAAAATCTTTTAATCTGAAATTTAAAAACAAGTTTTAGTTCTTTAGTAAAAATACTAGAAAAGTTAGTTTTGGTTAACTGACATTTTCATTTTTAGAAAACTAATTAATCTGAAGAACACTTTTTAATTTAAGGGACGCGTTTTAATTTGAAGAATGCTATGTAATTTCAAATATCTAAGAAAACGCTTTAGTTAATTTTGCTTTAATTGAAGAAAGTAAAAAACAGCTTTTAGTTACAAGTTCCTTTTAATACAGCCCTTAAATAAACATATCTAGAAAAGCTAGATTTCGTTACTTGAAAAAGGCAAGAAAAGTTAACAATTTGAAGTATAAAAAAATGTTTACTTTATTGGGTCTTGTAATGTGATTCCACAAAGTTTCGACACATCACAAAATCGTCTACAATTTTTTTCTATAAATGTGTTTTTCGACACATTCGGCGACAAAAAAATTACAAGCTGCCTCGTCCCACTAAAGAAAGCAAAATTGACGTCATATTCCACATATTTTTGACCAGGCCTGAAATCGTTTACAGGGTGAAACATACAATTTTTTGATAAAAATGTGTTTTTCGACCCTTCGACGGCGAAAAACTTACAGGTTGCCCAGTATTATTAAAGAGAGCAAAATTAGCTTTATATTCCACATATTTTTGACACGACACAAAATCGCCTACAGAATAAAACGTACAATTATTTGGATAAGGGTAACTTTTTCAAGGTTGCACATTTAACAAATTGACCACGCTAATTAAATTCAATAAAAGTAGCTTTACTGGTTTTTTTCAGTAAGCGCAAATTGTTCAATAGTAATCCGTTTAAATGCTTTTACTAATCCATGCTGTACCGAGCAAGCACAATTTGCGAACATTTTTACAATATATACTTCTAACAATAATTTGTGAAATTATGAAAACCTATGAAAAATGTCAATTTGGCAGGTAACATTTGTAAATATATTTTTTTATAATCTACTCTTAATTACACTATAATTGATGCCCCACAAGCTTATGTTCTGAATTGATTTTAATATTATTAAAACTGAACGGATTACATCCCATACCTAGGCGTATTGAATATCATTGAAATCGTACAAAAGTTTTGGTATTTAGGTATATGGGAGCCGTATTTTCACGCCCCTATAGAGGAGTGGGGATGGGGAATAAATCTGCTACGGGCGTCCCGTGGACAATTTCTTGAGAAACATATGTAATGTTAATGCAGCATTTTTTAAATATTGACCACTATTTGTTTCGTCTGCTGTAATTTGACGCAAATGTCAATCCCAATCCCAAGCTAACTTCAGCCACATAAGTCTTTACCTGTCATCAAAATGGGAATCAGTCATCCGAGACTGTGTTTATGCGCCTCATTTAGCTCCGCCCCCCTCAAACAATATATGAGCAAGTATGGAGCACAATGTGAGCCAGTTCAAGTTAAGCTCTGAAAAAGCCAACAGGATGATAACGAGCTAAAACTAAATACGTAGAATTCAAAATAATAATAACCAATACAGTGACGTAAGGTAACATTTCATAAGAGGTGCACAAAGTTCCTGCATCTATTATCTATAGACGGGCCGATTGCGTGAGAGTAATGCCCAAATGGTCGTTTGTTACACATTATATGAAACCTCCTCTTCTCTCGTTCTGATCACGTAGTTTCGCACTGCGGGAACTGTCTATGGGTAAGAATTTGCCAAATTACAACCCGAGTCGGACGTCGCATTAACTTAGTTACAAGTTACGTGAATAAAGGCGAAGAAAAATTCCAACGGTGTAAATTTGCCGTAGCGTTGTCCTAATTATATATCTCGCATCGATGACATCGTACGGCGCGTGGGCGTTTCCCCTCCACGATGAAGGCGTTTGACGTGATCTGCACCGGCCAAAAAGACAAATAGATCTATTTATTTAGCGTCCTTCGTAAAGTTCGGATCAGATGGGGGAAAACTTTTTTTAATGGTCTTTCTTGAAATTCACGTCAGTGCAAAAATAATTTTGAATCGTACAGTGCTAAATTAGCAAAAATATAATAATAAAGTTCATTAATCAAAATAAATGGAATCATAACTTACGTATTAAAAATAATATATACAGTGCCCGTGTAAATGCTGTGGCTCCCCTTTTATTTTTTGTACCCATAGTATAGCACGGTCAAATTTGTCATGCAGGTATATAATTAAAATTTCAAATTTTTGGCATGGAAACAATATCTCAAAATGTCAAAATGATAGCAGGGCCCCGCAAGGGATCATGTGATACCTGTTTTTAAAGATCTTTTCACGTTCTAATCGCATAACATTTTTGAAAACATTTTGTTCGTCAGTGAAATGTGGCCGGCGTACTCCACTGATTTATCTGTTCTCTCTGTTGCCATGTTCTCTGCATGGTCATAAAATATTTAAAAAATGAAGTACCTAAACTCTGAGGAGTATTTTTGAAATCATTATAATTGTTTTTTATCATTGTAGTAGGTATGTTTGTAAGAATTGTAAACTCTGTTGTCAGTGCGGTTGTTTGGCAGTTGTTTGACATCAGTTTTTAACTTCAGTTCTCCTGGTCTTATTAATTTGGTCTTTAAAATATCCGAGCATTGTTATTTTAACAAAGAAAAGGTTGTTATTAATTTATTAATAAACAATTTTGTTAAAAATTATTAACAGTAGGTTGGGTTTTTTTGAAAATAAGAATCGTTTATTATTTATCTTGTTTTTAGGATTTTATGCTATTTCATTAAAAATGTACAAGTAAAAAGAACAGTCAGATATTTTGTTTTAGATAGATATTTTGTTTTTCGCAAAGAAAAAGTTCTTATTTTAATCAATTGCAGTGGCGAGCAAATTAACCAAAATATTATTTGTTCGTAGACTTTCAGCGGCACGCTACTGATTCCCTTACGGCAGTTATTGGCATTTTCATTCATTTATAAGCAGATTTTTTAGTTCGTTGCACGTTTTTCACTTAAAAATAAAATTTCTCTGCATGCTGTCTTATTAACGATATTATTATGTTGAGGTTTTTATTTTTTTAAGCGAAAACCGTACATTGGAGTGCAAAAAATCAAGAAACTAAATTTCTTTAGAAATGATTGAGATCGCCCGTCACTGGTCTATTTTAAAAAAAATTGTGGTACACAATTTTTTCATTAAAATATGTAAAGCGGTATTACAGATATTAAAAATATATATTTTATTTTTGAAAAAGTTTCCACCCTGTATCTCAAAGTTAAGACATTTAGGAAATATGTTCATATGAAGTTTTCTTTTTAAAATGAACCCAAAAATCGCCCTCTTAATAATTGACATTCAATTAGAAAACTTCCTGTATACAAGGGTACAATAAGTAAAAGCTGAAGCAATATTTATTTCTTGTTAGTCCTCGTTCATACTTAATATAACGACAGGAGGCCACATTACAAGAATACAGTCAGTGTTGAGTTTACATTAGTCACAATCGAGATAAACTAAAACCATTTTTCAAATAACGCTAGCAAAAACACCTTATGAAGTTTTTGCTAAAATGATGAAAAACTTTGGGGCCAGTAGCACAAATGATCTTTGCTTGAGTGTTTTTTTATTCACTGAGACCACTACACAATCATTTTTATGTCGGGTATTCTGTTGATGTGTGATATTTTCAAGTTTTTTTTCTGTTAATGGATAACAGCACACTATTGAAGAAAGTTGACGGGTGTCTAGTATTTTGGTTTCATTACATAAAATGTGCGTAGGTTATAACCGATTTTTATTAAATATTAATGCAAGATGTTTGCTTCTTCCAAATTACATTTCGTAAGTAGAAATCTTGTTGTATTAGCCAAATGTTAAATATGTTTTACTACTCCCGTCTGCAAAATGCCTAATTACACACCGATCTAGAGTGCGGGAAACGTCACTCTACCACTTCAGTTTCATTTCTCACGGATCCGAGCGACTAAACTAACGGTCGTACAAAAAGTATAGTATGCAACACGTTCGGGAAAATTTTCAAGTCACTCATTTATTAAACACCCGCTCCGCTGCGCTCTGCTCGTGTCAAATAAACTCATAAGTCAAATGCCGTTTGACGCACTTGTTGCATAATATACTAATTTTCTACTTCCTTCTGCAAAATGCCTAATTACACACCGATCTAGCGTACGGGAAGCATAATATAATTGTCCCAGCTTATATGACTATCATTTATGTCCAAATATTTTGCAGAGTCAATGTTTAGAATTTCATTATTTTATTCCAGTTTGATGTTGTTTAACATCAGTTTATTATACTTAAACCACTTGCTAATATTGCTAAAATTCTGCTTTACAATGCGCTTATGTTAATCCCGCTTTTCCGCTGTGTAAAATATCATTGCGAAACTGAATATAGTCCCTTCACTATTGATATTTAATAGATAGTTTATATAGATTGTGAACAGTATTGGACCCAATACCACTCCTTGTGGAACGCCGCAAGTGACGTTTTTTTTTTGTTTCTATTTTTTTATGTTCATATAATAATAATATAATATTGATATAATATAATTATATTAATTATTTCGTTACCATCATTGTGTATTTCTTAAGTGTTTCTTGCAGTCTAAGTTTTTTATGTCTGTCATTGTTTAATACACTGTAAATTAATTTTCCGGTTTGATTTCATTTGGTCACTAAACTGACTTTGTACTGTTTGTTATGTAATGGTTATTACCGTCTGCGGTTGAGCAATCCATGAAGCGCGTCCTCGGGTGGTGGATAGGGGAGCCCAAGCTCTCGCGGGCCTGGGTGGCTGGGAATAAGGAGGCACGAGGAGGTAAAAATCCAATAGGGCTAACAAATAACCAGTCGTGGACTAGCTTACCCTGCCCAGCTGTAGTGTCGTGGCTAAGGGTGCCGGCTCGACTGGATGGCGCGTGAAGGGGGGGGGGGGGGTCTGAGCTTAACCACTTGGACCAAGAGGAGTAAACCTCAATAAAAATCCTAGTGGTGAACGAGATATTGCATATTTTGAAGGAAGAACACGGGGTCTGTGCTCAGGCATATGCAGAAGACCTTGTGATAATGGTGCCGGGACAGCAAGTCACCTGTCATTCCTGGCAAGGTGGAGATGGTCATCTTCACCAAGAAAAGGAAGGTGGAGCGTAAGGGGAAGCGTCAAGTACTTGGAGGTATGGTTGGACTCCAAGTTGACTTTCCAGGAACACCTAAGATCAAGGACCAGGTAGGCCTTAATAGCTCTGCGGGCGTACCGAAGAGCGGTAGGGGCACTTGGAGCTTGGGGCCAAAGATCATGTATTGGATCTACGGTACCATGGTGGTGCCTATACGTGTGGGGCATGGTGACCAGGGACCTGAGATGACCTTCTTTGGCCTTTCTTGTCCCATCAATCGAAGAGTGGAGCGGAAGCAGAGTTGGCTCTTGGGATGGACTTCTCTGCCAGTCAACGAGATCGAGCTTGTCGGTCCCTCCGGGTCAGTACTGCACCGTGTTTCAGGTGGAAATTTTCGCTATATTGATGGAGGCCAGAGAGGTGCTTCGCCTCAACCACGGAAACAGGAGAGTATTCTTCTGCTCTGATAGTAGGTCTGCACTTATGGCGCTAAAGTCAGTGCGCACGCGCTCCTTGTTGATAGAGGAGTGCTGAGGAAAGTGGAAGAGGCGAGGAATGTCACGTGGGTCTGGGTTCCGGATGACACCTGGATCCGGATCAATGAGGCAGCGGACGACTTAGCCAGGGAGGGCTCATCGTACAGGCATTTGGGACCACAGCCCCGCCTGGGGATCGCCCTGTGGGTGGAGGCGGGGACCTCTCGAAGCCTGGGTGAGAGAACGGGCCATGGTGGGCTGGAGGGTTGCTCCCGGAATGAGGCAGGCGAGGCGTATGATGGATGGGCCCGCCCTCCCTTGGACCAGGGAGCTGTTTGGACTGACCAGAAGGGAGTGTAGAGCACTAAGTGGCGCCTACGCAGGACATAGCAGGTTTTGCTTGCTAGGCATTGGAGACGACCCGGAGTGCAGGTGGTGCATGAATGGGGAGGAGACCCCGTATCATCTGCTCACCGAGTGCCCTGCTTTGACATGAGCAAGATTTGGAGTCTTTGGAACGGCCCTGATAGATCCGGACTCATTACACGGTATTGTGCTAAAGGAATTGCTGCGGCATTCTGGACGCCCTCTACCAATACGGATACGGATTACGGATTCTCGGATTTTTCTTTTTTGGAAGAATTGATTACATTGTAAGTATTTTAGTATGCTCGAATATGATTTCATGTCCGGTTTCATGATTGTGTGAGGCAACTGCTGCTGAGTTTATTTGTCGTAATCTTAAGGCTCTTTCATGTTCTTTTAGCCAAGTTGATATTTTACGTCCTGTTTGTTCACTGTTTTCTTTGCCGCAAATGCAGTTACGTTTCATTTCAGTAATGTTCATTTTCTTTAGGAGGTTGTGGTGTGGAATATTTTGTATATAATATAATATCTCTAATCTTTAAATTATTTGAGGGAACAGCAGATGTTATGTGCTTTAATACTGGGTTCAGTGATACTGGTTGAGATAGTGTTACCTCTCTGTAAGCAAGAGGGTTGATAATCGATGACTTCTGAGCAGATGGTGATGTGATAATGCATTAGGGTATCGGTCTGTTTGCGTAGGTTTATTGTAAACTGAATAATGTTCTATTAATAAGAATATTTTAGAATGGGGGAGAGATCTTTTCTAAAGCTTGCGATGACCGATGATTATGGGGAACCCATAGCCATAGTATTTGTTAACAAGCTTTACCTTTACAAAACAAATGTGTTTTTAACTCTTTACTGGCCGCCGCTAACAGTATATCATGCAACAAGTGTAGTAAATGGCATTTGAGTCACGAGTTTATTTGGCACGAGCGGAGCGAGTATTTAATAAACGGCTAAACCAAACGACCGTTAATTTTTGGGTACATTTTTGCAAAACAACACGAATACCAACAGAATAGGCAAACCACAAAATTTAAGAGGTGCGGTAATATCTTCGGAAACTTCCGATTTATCCCAAACCCGTACGGCAATATTCCGGAAATGTCCGAAGTGGCTCGGATCCATAAGAAATAAAACTCACGTGATAAAGTGACACTTCCCGCACGCAATATCGGTGTATAATTAGGTATTTTACAGAACTGAGTCGAAAAAAATTCTTAATCCACCCGCCACTGAGCCAAGCCATTTCGTACATGTAAATACCGACATTACACCCCACAATATATGACTAATAACCGCTATAATTTATATCATTTATTTTGTTTAAATTAAACCATTAATTTTTTAATGTTAAACAAGAATAAATACATAAATGAATTATGAATGGGTTTATTCAAATCAAACGATAATAGCTAAATAAAACAACTAATTCAAACAAGAAAGTAATTTGAAAATTAGATATCTAGTAATATTTTTTAATATGCGCCGAATCTCCGCACATGACGGATATTTATTTCCTTTTGCCGTGACCCTTGCAAACTTTGCTATATTTCTGCAGAAACCTTTTTTTTACTCAAACTATGAAGCCTACGCAGTTTTGAATCTTCTGAACGCCTAGTTGGTGAAACTTTACAAGAAGCTGTTTTTGATGGACCTTGGAACTTGGTTTTCAACTCAACCTTTCGCAACTTATACTAAATAAGAGGAAAATTCTATTCTTATTACCGGGTTTAGTTTACTGATCCCGTCTGCGTAAATTTACATTTTATTACTGTTTCGCATTAAGCAAGAAATAAGAAATAAGATTTAAATTTGCAGCGTCTTGCATTGCAAATAGGTAGGTAGGTACATAGCATATTATTTTGATGATCTGGAATGTTTGTAGTTCGAGATTACGATTTCAAAACTAAGAACCTGCGAAACATCTATTTTTGCACAACACCGGCGACATTTAACGCATATCCGGTTCGGTATAATTGAGTTTCGGCACATTCTTTCTACGGATCGACTTGTATTTCGTCATAATTATGTTACCGATTAAAATTTTAATTGAATTTAAGCTCGCTTTGCGTTCATTGAAATCGATTTGTTTTTAAACGTCCGTCCCGATCTCGTCGCTGCAATAATTGAGCGATGGATAATAATCGTTTTAAACGTTCAATTAATCAACATTTTATTTGCAACGACTGCGACAGCACTTTATTGGCTCGATATCGCATATACACATTACTTTGCAGCTTAAATGATCGGAATCCGATCGATAGAAGGACTTTCGTTATTATCTGCAGGTTAAAGGGGTAATAAACAGGCGGACGAGAGATATAGTTAATTTTGCAGGAGAGCTTTTCTATTGTTACCGAAGGGACAAATCTTACAAAAATCTCTCTCTATCCTCTACGGTTCTCATAACTTCCGCTACTGACATGTTTGTAAAGTCCTGGATCTGGTCTATAAATCTAACTGGTGATCTGCCTCCCGTTCTTTTGCTTGGATTGCAACATTCTCCATAACATCCTTCCATATCACGTCACAAAAGTATTTTAGTATACGCTTCTGGAAGCAGCATTTCATGATCCCGAATATTTAGTTCACTGCTTATGGAAATGTTTGTTCTGTGCGCCGTCCAAGGGATCCTTAACATCCTGCGGTAACATATCATTCCGACCCATAAGTTGCGATGGAGGATATTGGTGGGTAATGTCGTGAACTGTATTTCGTGATGCGAGGTTGTCACGTTTATTTAAATCCTTAAAAAGCTTGACACGGAAATGAACATTATATAAATGAAAAATGAGGCGTTAACATTCCGCCGGCCTTGAAATACTCATTTCAACATTGAGTTTTCAATACTTTCATTAAATGTCATACTTATTATTGCACTTGCACTGACAGTCTCTGGTCACTTTGCCAACCCTCCATTGACAGACAGGTTGATTGTCGTCATTGATAGCTTGGGTTTTCCACTTCAAACGAACTTGCATGTTGAATGATTGTACTGTCTTCTGAATATGTTGGGATTGACGTAACCGATTTTCTTGAATTTCTACGTAACTCGGTTCAGGAGTAGACGTAATTTTGTTGCCGATGACAAAATGAGCAAGAGTTAGGTAAGGGTACTGAATCATTGGGATAGGAGGACAAAGGACAAAGAGGACTTGAATTTAAGATACCCTCAATCTGAACATGAATTGTATAGAAATTTTTATAATTTAATGTATTAATCTTAAACATTCTTTTTAAATGGTATTTGACTTGCTTGATATTTGCTTCCCAGATACCTCCAATATTGGGTGTCCGGAGCGGTATAAAATGCCAAGTTATTCCCTGTGAGGAAAGATTACCGCAAATTGAATCAGTATTAGACTGTAGAAACTTGTTTAATTCAGAACTTGCTCTTATTAATGTACTAAAGTTTTAATGTTGCTAAGAATGACTCGCTGGTTAGATCCGTGACTAATGTCAAATGGATACATTTTGTACTTAAACAACTAAAAATACAAATATAGCCCTTAATTAGTTTAGAATTTCTGGTTTGTCTGTCCTTTAAAGTTATGGACTATGTTGATTGACTTTTGCGTCTGGTAAATTTCCCAGGTTTGGCATTGAAACATGTCACACAACGTTTGATTATATTTCGAGCAATATGACGACCTAAGGTGTGCTCATTATTAATAACGTCAAATGATGTTTATCGTCGAGAATAATAGGATATTTCTGATCGTAGTCAAAATCGGCTTGTTTTAATTTCACTCTTATGAGGCCGAAATGGTCGATGAAAGTTGTAAACATAAAAGTTTATTGGAACGTTCTAGTTCTCTATTTGTCTCGAGGTTAAGGTAGTCTTTCGAAAATGGGTAGAGAGAGTTGAGTTGAGAAAGTTTAATTCATTGATATAACGCACGTTGCAGTTCTAGCGGTGTAAATTGCTCCACATTTTCTGAATGTCTATTTTCCAAATTGAAATACAATCGATAACAATATGCAATTGTTCCTTGCATTCGAAAGGGAATTCAAATTTTAAATGAACTAAATTTGTAATTGTTCGTTGTTCTGGAAGATCAATTTTTGGTAAGCTATTTACTACTAACTTGTCATGGCGTGATAGTAATTCAGGTCATTGCCAATATAACTTAGATTTAATAAGGCCTGCAGCACTGCAGCCTAGAAATACGAAATCGGCAGGATTTTGATTAAATCTTACGTGAAACCATTGATTAGAAGTCGAGTAAGATTGAATTGTTGCCACACGATTTGAGCCGAAGGTTTTAAAACGACTTGGACAGCAATGTAAAACTATTGTTGAATCGCTCCAATAGGAACACTCTAGTTTTTTCATATGAAGAGAATCGACAACTTTTCGCATTAAATTTACTAATAAAACTGCCGCACAAAGTTCCAATCTAGGTAATGTCACTTTATTTTTTATTGGAGCCATTCTCGACTTTGCGCACAGCAAATTACTAGGAAATGAAGAAGTGTTGTTGCCGTTGCAACTAATATATACGCAGGAACCCGTGAAGTTCAATCAAATCGAAATTGTCAACCGTTACCCATCTGGGAATGCTTAATGAATTTACTAAGTGCATCCAAATTTGTTTTATGGAAGTTGGAACTTCTTGATCCCATTCGAATTGTTCTTGCCATAGAGTTTGGAGCAGTATTTTAGTCAGAATTATAAGAGGTTGCAATAGACACCAAAGGATCAAAAATTTGGCTTGTGGTGGAGTCGCAAATTGAATATTCAATTTTGTCTGAATTAGCATTCCAATAAATGCCCAAAGTTTTGTTACGATCATTTTCTCCCAAATGTAAAATGTACGAGTCTAGATTTTTATTTATTGTAAATTCATTGAAAAGCTTTGGTTTATTGACTTTCTTTTGAATTTGAATTAATTCTTGAATGTTATTTGCTCCACTCACTGTACTGTGTCAAATGCCTTGGTGTAGTCGACCAAACAGATCATAGCTGGTACACTGTATTCGTTCACTTTTTCTATTATTTGTCTACGTTCATAAGTCGGTCTCGCGTTCCACGACCTCGCACAAACCCTGCCTATTCTGGGGCGATCTGCGGTAGATCATTTTAATCATATTATTGCATATGAACGTAATTATTACATTACACTTACTCTGGAAACAAATACTAAAAATTTACATTTACAAAAAATTTTGCAAAGATAAAAAAGGGGTTTTTTATACAAGTGCAACAGCTATATATCTCAGAAATTATTAGACTTAAATTCATGAAATTTGCCACATTTATGTTTTTTTTACCACACTTTCTTATTTTAAATAAAAAAGCTTTTGTTCCATTTCTGGATTGCTCTTAAGATTCTAAGTCACATACACTATACCCAACTTTAACCGCTTTTGCAGGAATGAAAAAACAAGAAAATATTTAATGAAGGACGTAATTAATAATTTTAACGAATTAGTAAACATTAATAATAAAAATTATTTAAAAGCATAAGAAAGGTGCCTATTTTAATAAAAGCTCAAACTCCGCTCTTCAAAGTCAGCCAAGGTGTTGGGTTTTGATTTTGTGCACTTTAGTTTTGACGTGACCTCAAAGAATAAAATCTAGGGGATTTAAATCTGGTGAACAAGGCGGTCACTTGATCGTCTCTCCGATCAACCGATCTGGGTACATTTGATTCAGGTACTCTCTTACATTTTGTGTTTAATGCGGAGATGGCCCGTCTTGTTGAAGCGATATGCGATTATCGATCATCTCTATTGCGTCCTTAAAACAGTATAATATTTTTCATCGGTAAAAATGCCGTTGACAAGGAAAGGCCCTATAATACTTCAACTAATCATTCCAACCCAAACATTTAGCTTTTGAGGATATTAGTTTTGATATTTCTGATCCAATGAGAATTTTCGTTTGACCAATATCGGCAATTGTGTCATCCATAACGCGACCACAAAATTCTATTGTCCGATCTGGATCATCTTCAAACAATTCACGAAGGGTATAACCTTTTATGGCTTACACTTATTCTTTGCCAAAATTCTTCTCGCTGATGATTAACTAGTATTATTATTCGCAGTTAATTGTGTTCTTGAAGTTGGTGGACTATATATACTTCGTTCATTTTAGTTTTTGGTTGCTCAGTCCTTGGGCCGTTTTTAGCAAACCGATATTTGTAAATTTTGAATCTAATCGGTCACTTCGTAAGTTGAACTCTATTTGGGTATAATGTATGAAACAATTCACATACTGCATTTATGTATTACCACAACCGGCCGTCACAATTATTTCAATTCGTCAGAAACCAATCGCTTAGTGCATTGTCAAGTAACAAAAGGACGTCGTTTGAACATTTATTAGATTAAGTAACTTTTTCCTTTATTTTTGAATAGATTTTATTGTTATTTAAGTTTACTAATTCGTTAAAATCGTCAATTCTGTTTTTCATAAATTAAATTCTAGTTTATTGATTAAATCCTTAATTATTTCCGTTTTGTCATTCCTACAAAACTGGTTTAATTTGGGTGTTACATGAAAAATACTTAGTATATTAAGGACAATCGGAAAATTAAATAAGAATTTAAATTTTGAAATTTAAAATAAGAAAGTTTGGTAACTTAGAAAAAAGAAACAGGAGTTGTTATTTGTGACCTCTCATAATATGCCCAGGTGCACTTTTCTTTCCTTAATCATGTTCAGTAATTAATCATGTTCAGTAGTTCTTTTTGTTGTTGCATGAGTTGGAGAACTTTGTAATTAGTAATCCTCTGCGCCCAGGAAATTGGCAGCATTCGCCTTCGAAGGCTTCTCCTATTCGCGTTTGTATCTGTGGGTCTAGCGTTCAACTTTCGCACCCGTAGAGCAAAACGGAAAATGTGTAATATCTGGCCGTCCGAATTCTAAGCTCCAAACTAAGTTGTGGTCTTGTAAATAATTTTTTCATATTCGTCAGTGTTTTTCGGGCTTGTTCTATCCTTACAAGTATTTCTTATTTCGGATCACACAGACGGTTGATGTTAGCTCCTAGGTATTTTACCGATGTTGTTCGTGTACCCTTATGGGTGCTTGTGGGAATGCTAATGCTTTGGTTCTGTGGACATTTAAATGTAAACCAAATATTTCGCTACGATTATCCACCAAATTTGGAAAGACTCCAACATTATACCTGTGTCAAAAGAACCTTCTGCAGCGGATGAAAGTGATTTTAGACCGATAAGCAAAATAATTGAAAGACTCTAACCAATTAAATATATACCTAGGTTAATACAACAATTTATCATCGACCTATTGTGATTTTCGGGCGGGCAAAAGCACTACCTCCGCTTTGCTAAATATCATCGATGATATATTTCGGGCTTCCGATCAAAAGCTAAATACATGCCTCATTCCTCTTGATTACAGCAAAGCTTTCGATACCCTAAATTACTTCATTTTGCTTGAGAAACTCAAATAATTTGGCACTGCATTTTGGCATGTGGGCTCTGCGTTATCATTTTTTACCAAATTTTTATCAAGCAAACGTCAAAGAGGCTTGTATAACAATAGTTCCTCCACATCTGTAACAATAAATATTTTTTTTATTTATACCTCAGATTTTGCATCTTTTCTAAAATTTGTCAATCGCGCAGCACTATATGTCATTCGAGTTAATCCATCTAGACAACTGGGTTCAAAAAATCAACTCAGATTTAAGGATTATGTCTTATGAATCATCACTGGTTCATGGTCTTATGTTAAATGCGACAAAACAGAACTTCTACTGTTTGGTAAGGATATTTTTGGGCGATGAAAGATTTAAACTAACGTTAAACTCAGAAGTCCTAACATCTGCAGTAAAAATTTGGGTCTTTAGATCGATACCGATCTGTTTGCGGACCATCGTGGCGTGATTCTGCAGAAATGTTGCGGCAAACTCAAATTATTTTATTTACACAAATACTACTTAAGCTCGACGGCACTTTGATATTATCCTGTGTGTTATTTCATAAATAGGGATATAAAGATCCTCCAAAAATTTCAATTGATATAGATCGCCGCCCTACCTTTATTCAAAACTTAGTGTGGTGTTCAAGGCTCTTCTTCGGAGATCCTTTAGCTACAATAAAGTTTAAATTTATAACCAAATTCCCAACTGTATCAAACCTCTAAACAGTTCTGATGTCGATAAGAAAACTTTAAAAAAATATATTCTTTTAATGTAACTAGCTAAAATAGGTAGATAATACTGTAATAGAGGATGGTGGTTATTTGGAAGACCGTGTTCACAAGAATATGGCCACGCTTATGAATTTGATATAGCTTATGATTGATATAGACGAAAAATGAAAAAATCCCAAAACAATAAATAATATCAACAAGCGGTGAAACATTAACACCCCCAAGAAGAAAGCATAAGCACTGGATGACTGAAAAAATACTAGCACTTATGAGTGAGCAGGAAATTTAAAACCAAAAACTCAAACATGTACAAAATATTAGATAAGCAGATAAAATGCGAAATCAAAAAGTTTAAAGAAATAACGGGAACAAATAATGTCAAACCAGAACGCTTATACCAGATATGCAAAGAAACTAAGAAGACGGACTGAATATTTAAACGAGAGATAATACCAAATACCAAACTAATGGTTTACGTCCACATTTATGGCAACTTCAAAGAAAGTAAATGCAAAAGGTTGCAATGAACATTATAGTTCTGATGTGTCACACAGGTTGATTTTGAAGATAACTCACATCAAAATCCATAAGAAACTAGAAACGAGAAATAAGTGACACACAAATTTGATTTGGTACTCGTGAAGCTCTATTGCACAACGATGCCTAGATATAATTGAAAAAAATTAGACATGTTACATTGATTTCGATAAGGCATTTGATATAGTACAACCCCATCGTATAATCAATATTTTCAAGTCTCTAATGTCCACGAGGGCGTGTGCTTGCTTCAGTGTTGTTGAAACTGTAAAGTGAAGCAATATGCCAAGAAGCTCTTGACGATACTATAACGAATCAATGGAGAAGTGCTGTAAGATATGCTGGCGACTAGTGACACTGTACTGTTAACTGAAACTCTGGTAGACTTACAATATCTAATTCAACGCATGAATCATAATTGCAACAACTAAGCTTTTAAACTTAATTTGAAGAAAAATGATATTAAGTAAAATAAACTCTATTAGCTAATAGAAATAATAAATAATAATGGAGCAAATTCCTTATTATAAATACCCTGGTACTTGGATAACTACTTCCACTAATCAAAATAAAGAAATAAGAAATAGAAATAGCTCGTTCAACTTTTAATATGAAAAAGTTGTTTTGTAATCTGGATTTACATATTACCCTGAGAATTCATACGCTACGTTGTTAGTTATTTTTTATCCTCTTATATAGCTTAAAATCTTAGATCCTTAAACAAAATAACATAAAGACCATCGAAGCTTTCGAGAGATGGTGTTACCGACGGAATATCGAAAGTTTTTTCAGGATGTGCTAGGAAGAACTTGAGAATATCTTGGATGGAGAAGGTAACAAACGCTGAGGTTCTCTAAGGGATAAACAAAGACTGTGAAGCAATAACTACAATCAAAACACGAAAATTTCGGTAATTAGGAAGGGCACAGCATGAGGATGAGAAGCATTCATTAATAAGTATCGTGCAGGGCAAGATAAGAGGAAGAAGTGTAGGTCGACGGTATATATGCTGAGATTTCGATAAAAAAATTGGATTTTCATATTTTTTAGCTTAATTTTTAAGTAGTTTTCTAAGTAGATAAGTGTGTGATATACCTGCAAATGTTTTAGGAACCGTTAATTTTTAACAATTTTCTTCCAAATAAGGAGTTTGAGAAAAAAAATTAGAAAAAAGATTGAAAAAGTTTATCGACAATTGCTTTTATTGTTATTAAAATTGAAAGTATAATTTCAAAAATTTTATAAATATAAATTTACGTAAACGTAAATGTTTACATCATATATGCTACTGCCGACTGTGGACCCTCTAAGATTAAAACGTAAAATTAAAGCCTGTGTTAAATATATGACACATTGTCATACTCAGAAAAAAATGTTATTAAAAAAGTTGTTTACAACTAAAACTCATGCCTTAAATATCCACCTCACATACCTAACATTTTTCAATAGTAATACTATCGAAAATTATTCAAAAATCAAATCAATTTTGCAAATTTTGGGTAAAATTTCACCTTATTTGTAAAATTAATTAAGATTTTAAATTTTTTACCGAAACACAAATTCTATGCTTGTCGCGACAATATTTAATAAGACTTAAAAGTTTAATAAAAATTCATTTTAATCAGCCAAAGCATTGCTCATTACAATAACTATATGAAGAAATTCATTAAAATAGCAGCATTTTATTTTAAATTTTTTATAGAAAACTGTAATTATAAATTAATATTAACTGACAAACATAAAATGCGACTAAAATAAACGCGGATATCTATGATAAAAAGAGAAGTAAACATTATGACCGTCCGATTAAATTGATTGTTGTCAAATAATAATTGTTTGATTATTAAAAATTTTTGTTTCAACTGCCTCCCTCCAAGACAATCAGCATCATCTGAGAAAGTAAAGCTAGGTTTCGATATGTGAAGATAATCTTTAATAGATCAGAAATTCACTATTGAACTGTTAGTAGGATTTTAGCTCATTTCAGATGGAGTACAATAGAAATGTGTATACAAATGAAAATCTTAGTAAATTTTATAAAAATTTGCTAAATTGACTTGATTTTGAATAATTTGCGACAGTATTTAGAATGATTGAAAAAAATAATAATATTAAGGAAATTATTAATATTTTTTTGAACAAAAAACTTTTTTATCATGGTATTTTCAATTTTTTTAAATATTTGCAAATATTTTAAATGCAACTAATATGATTATGAAACATGCATATATTAAAATATTGCCAATATTAATATAAATTTAATTTCGCAGTTTCTTTACAAAAGAATTTTGCACTCTAATGTTGGTTGCGAGTTCCTCAATAATTTTATCAAATAATACCTTCATAATTAAGGAAATTGATAGAAATAAAAATAATTTCAAAAAATATTTGTCGCAATCCTTTCATAAATTCTTAAACAGGCCAGAAACTTTACCCGACATTTCCGGACAAGCTAAAAGTGATAAAAATTGTATGCATACTTTTTTGAAACTGTCCACCTCGACGAATAAAATCGGAAACTAGAGAAGACGTCACAGAAAAGTTTGGCGCAAAAGTTAGACGCACGTGCGACGAGTCCTTTCAGCGATTTTCAGATTAAGTCGCGCTTCCCGGCGCTGAAACCGAAACTGAAACCACCAACGCCGCCAGCTTCCAAAGTTTTGCGCGTTTGCTGTTCTTGTTGCGTTGCGCAGGACCGGACTCGTCAACAAGACTTGTTTGCTCGACCACCAAAGAATAAAACTACCCTGCACTAGTAGCAATATTAACTAGTGTTGTGTCAATCATTCATGTTACGAAAATCGAATCAATCAGTGACTATTTCGAAAAGGACCGAATCGTTTCAATCAATCGTTCATTTCAATACATTTTGTTTCCAACTGCAAGATATAAACCATAAGTGGCAATAACCGATTCAGATTTATTTGAATTTGAATTATTTTTTTATCTATACGTTCTGTTTTCTGTTTTAGTTAGTATAATATTTAACTGTGTTCTGCTCTTTATTGCGTCATGATTTTATCAAAATAGATGCTACGCATTGGTTTGTACGAGTAATACATTAATTTGTTTAAAAATTGAACTGAGGTGGCTTTTACTTGAAAATCCATTTATCAAAATAAATAAGAACTAAAAGTTCAGATTTTCACGAAATTATATATTTTTACACGACAATTATTTCGACAACACCCTGTCTTTATCAAATGTAATATTTATAAACTACCTGCTACTATATATACCCAAAAATGACAATAGAATAAGAATGAGAATTTAATTTCAATAAAGGAGAGGTATTTAAATCTAATTGATCGTTAAGCAATACATTTGAATGTCTCATTTTGTTAGTCTCCATGGCTTCCAATAAATTTAATTTTCTACTTTTTGTGGCTGTATGTAATATATCAAAATTGTCGCCAAAAATGTGTTTTTCTGTGTTTAAGTATGTAGCATAATTAGAATCTAGACTATTGTTTTTAAACGCTCTTTTATGTTCGTTAATGCGTTTCTTGAAGGATCTACCTGTTTGTCCAATATAAATTTTAGGACAAGATCCGCATTTCAACCTGTAGACACCTGATTTTTGAGATTTTGGACATTTTCTTTTATTGTTTTTTAAAAATTTTCCTATTGTGTTGTTAGTTCTGAAAGCTATTTTTAAACCACATTTTGACAAATGTTTTGAAATTTTTTCACTAGGTTCTCCTATGTGTGTAATTGTTTCGGATAAATAAAGTTTACTGTTGTCTGGATTTTATGTATAATGGACGGATTGTAGCCGTTGTTCAGTGCAATTTGTTTAATGATATTAAGTTCGTTGTTGTAATTTTCTGTTGAGAGTCGAGTGTTGTCGAAACAATTGTCATGTAAAAATATATGATTTCGTAAAAATCTGAACTTTTGCTTCTTATTTATTTTAATTTGTTTAAATTAAATGTCTGCGTGGAAATAGATATTTCATTCAATATTCAATTTAACACATAAGCAAATCTACCGATCGATATCGCAACTCAATATTATACAATAATCATAAAATTACTCCCATTTCTTTTCCATGATCTGTCTCTGTCATGCATTTAAATCTTAAACCATTCAAATGAACCGTATTCCGCAAGGCGAATTCGATTTGTTTTGGTACGGTCAGTCTATCGGTCGTCCTGTAATTGGTCGCTCACTTCAGACCGGTCAGGGCGGCAGCGAAAGTGAACAAGGTGATGGAATTGTTACGAACAAGCGGGATTCGGTGGTTCGATACTATGAATCAATCGCGATTGACACAACTCTAATTTTAACATTGTGAGTATGTTGATCTATTGATTCACAGTTTTTTGAGAATATGTTTGTATTTTCTCAAGATTCGTGCGAAACTAATGCACAAAAATTAATAAATAGACCAATCACATCTCATGCCAACCGTTGAAAACCCAGAAAATGATAAGTTCACTAATCCTCCTTTCAGAAATGGGGGAAAGTAACCTTTACTCTTGAATTGATGTGATAACTTTTCGATGCCGCTGGTTCAACGCCGCCTCTGCGTAAAACGCTTTGCGGTTACAACAGGACGTGTGGTATCGTTTAATTAAACTTATGGTTATTTGCAATTTGTCGAGATATTACAAGATAATCATTGTGTACACACGATAATGGAGTTGGCGATAGGTATTGTGTATCAATAAATAGCCAATATTTGTGTTGCGGCAGATGCCCCACGTCCGTATCACAAAAAGTATGGGCGTGATGTGTTCACGTGTCCGTGAATCATAGATCGCCACGCGTTGTTCCTCGCTACCCTTAATCTCGTAGAGAATTTCAGCTTATATCATTACTGTTAAGACGGGACATTTGATTTGAAGCTCTCGACAAAGCCAGAATGACAACATTTTCAATTTATTGAATTAAAAAATTTAAATTTGAAAAATTGAAATGGAAAAATGCAGATTAAAATGATTCTGATTGCCATAGAAACCATAGAAACTAATTTTGGTAAGTTTAATGTCGGTGGCAAAATCGCAATTTCGCTTCTTTTACTGTCACGTTTAATTCGTTCGCATACCACTCCATATACTTTGTTGTCAACGACTTCAGAGCAGTGCGACGGAAAGTGATCTAACTTAAGACCTTTTTAGAAAACGTTAGTAAAAAAATCTTATCCGTGCGCTGCCATCTATTAGATAAAAGAAGTATCGCTCCGAGAGTTTTAAATTTAACATTAATTTAAATTGTTCAACTTATTATAAAAATGCGTAGAGAATATTTTTCTCGATTTTTTATGGTGCCTGACAAGCAGAAAGCTATGGAACAAATAAAAAATGCTACGTATAAACTTAATACAACTATTAGGTGGGTTTTAATAAATTTCTTACTTCCAAATATTTTTCACTTACACTTACATTTATTACGAATGCGGTAACAGTAACATTGGTAAAGCTGTTTTCCGTTTTCTGTTGGTCCTCTTTACTAATCATTTTTATTATATTTTATGAGGCCGGGAATGTGGTCCCTGCATGATCGAGCTCCTGCACACCTTACCCCTCAAGTTAGGAACTACTTAAACAATTGATTACCGCAGTGGTGGATAGGAAGAAGTGGTCCGATCAGATGGCCACCTAGATCTCGTGATCTAACAAATAAATAAAGTGAAACTTAATTAAAAAGTTTTTTTTGTTTTGCAGATTTGTCCTCAGTTTTTAAGTGGGGAACTGGAACTATTAGCAATATTAATATTGCATTTTTAGTATTATCCATAGCTTAAAATAGGGTTTAAATTGTTTTCCCAAGGTTGCCCAGGTCATAATTTTATTTTTGTTTAAATCTGGGATTCAATAAATTATTTCCGCATTACATTTTCTATTAACATGTCGTCTCTGTAGACTTTTCACGTTCAAGTAATATATATTTTCTTCCAAATCTTGTGTGATATTTGTGTAATGTTTGTAAATTTTCAGTTTTATGTAAAAATATGTGTATACCTCAAAAAATACTAAGTTTAGGTATAGGGAATAGTTAAGAAAATTGAAGTAGCTTGAATAGGAATAATTAATGGATGTATAATATAGGCGGCATGTGATTTTTTCACAAAAATTAATATTATTCATTTTGACTCACCCTGTATAAACGATTCGGATTAACTTCAAGACAAGTATAGAATAAAGAACTGTGCTACCTTATAAAATTGTTGGCATATTAAAACTACAACTGTCGGAAACAAAAATATAGGATATTAAACACAGGGCATTTTTGATGAAAAAATTACCATAAATCCGAAAAGACTGAGAAGATCGTAACACCCCTGTGATTGAGTATAAATGGAAATAGTATGCAGGGTGCTCCATTTAAAAATATATTTTTGACTTCCCACATATTTATCAAATTGCCCTGCATTTTTAAAGATAATTTTAAATTGTTTCTTTTAGCATCATCTATAACTTTTTTATTTAACATTTTATTCTAAAACAAATAATAAGCGATAGACAATACTTTGACACATTATTTGAACACTCTGTATTTAGGGTGGTTTGTATTATTTGAATATGATATTGATTTTACAAATCAAGCATTTTTGTAATCCTAAGCAAACAAATAAAAATTTTGAATAATTTGAATTAGTTATATCTATTATTATATTGTCTTATACAGGACGTTATTCTAGTAATTTTCATTTCAAAATTTCTCTAAAATGTTTTTAAATTAATTTTACTTATAGGGATACCTCGAGACGATGATTTACGCTACTCCCATAGAAGAGATAAGAAACAATCCTTGAATTTGTCGTTCAGTTCATTCGTCACTTGTTATAGTGTATTTATGTTATGGACACCACTGGACTCCATAATTTTAATATATTAGTTAAATAAAACTGCTAAATTTTAACAGAATTGAGTGAATGTTGTGAACTTTTTTCATATTTCTTAACAACTTAACATTAAAATATCTCCCTCTATTTCATATATTAATGATTTAAAAGAAAGGAATTATTATGGCTTGAATATTAAAATGTACTAAATGAATTATATAAAGAGAGGTTGGCGGTATGACTAAAATTCGATTGGCTGTCTAAATCAGAATAGATGATGGGATAGTACTGAATCCTCCCGCTGGACCAACCTATCGTGAGACAAGCCCCAGCTTCGAAGTTCTGTTGAAAGGCAATTGCACTGGGTTTTTCTTCAGCTAGTCCCATTACCAGAGAACTGGAAAAGAACACATAAAAAAGGTAATTTACCAAGTCTCACACTCACCTCGCCATCACTTGCAAGCCCACTTGTTTAATAACATTGAATATGGCAACGCAATTAGTGTCTTGAAATATAACTGCTAAATGTTTCCCTTTCAGATCGGTTTCCATACACTGAACCAATCCCCCCACTACAACACCATCCAGATCACATTTGCTTATGTCAAACATTGGGACAGCTTGTTTCGAAGAGGAGGGGGTTTCGTTCGCGAAAACTAGGTCACTTTTTACAATTATTCCATATATCACCGGCTCGGTGGTGGTAGCGAAAAGAAGAGACGATCCATAGCTGGACCAACATGCAGACTGTACTCGTCCACTAACTACTGTCCACCTTTCGCATTCCCAGTTTCGGTAATCCCAAACCCTGCAGTATGCAATAACTGTTTATTTATTATCGCCATATACATGGAAAGATGGATAATTGTTTATTGCTTCTAAATTATGAAAATAAAGAAACAAAGTCTAAAGGTATGGAACATAGTCTAAAGTATTCTTAAAAGAAGAAAAAAATTGAGAGAATCGCCAGTCATCTGCATATCATTTACCTAAAGACAACTCCATCTGAACAGCTCACAAGTTTTTCTCCAGATGGAGACCATTTCACTAAAATATGCCCAAAACCTCCAGGTCTTTTTAAAGAGCTAGTTCTATCCAGTTCCGGATCCCACACCAAAATGGTAGTGTCACAGGCAGCTACGCTAACTAACTTATCACCTTTGGGTGACCATGCTATGCTCATAACAGGTCTGTGCTCTGGCCTTTGCAATATTATAGCATTACTTACAGAAGGTCTAGATACCTAACATTGACGTAAAAGTTAAAACAACTATAAAGCAATGATAAACAAATTACCAAAGAATTGGAGTCAATATTCCATATTATAACCCCACACTCATGAGCAACAGCAATTTCTGTATTTGATAGAGGTCTCCAAGCTATGCAGGTTATATTTTTTTGTTGTTTACATCTCAGGACTGGACAATATGTGCTTTCACTGCTAAAGATCCGGACACTGTCATCACAAGTCACTACTGCAAGTTTTTTGCAGTATGGGTGCCAAGAAATACATCTAATTGTGCTGTTGACCCAATCTCTTGTTTGTCCCAATTGTGTAATTAAAGTTGGACCACTATATCTTATATTTGGATTTAAAATTAATCTAATCTTGCGAATGTATTTTAAAATTGTTAAACATAGTGAAGCGCTTTTTGAAACCACAAATTGGTTGTGAGATTTGATAAAATGAAGAGTTTCAACCAGACCCTGCTCACAATAGACCTGGGTTAGCTGCTTCAAAAATGGTACATTTACTGGCAGAAATAACGCTTTCCCTTCATCTCTAGAAGTTACAGCATGTAACTGATCTCTAGTTATATGAATTTTTGGATGATTTTCGACCTTTGAACAAATTTAATTAAATTATTGAAACTCCCACATCTTATTTAAATGCACTTACAGCATTGGTGAAAGTATTTATGTTGGCATATTCAGCATTCATGCAGTGCACTTTTCCATTTATTTCACAGAGAGGAATCTCGTAATCGTTTGGAACTTGAAATTCATTTAAATTCTTCATTTTTACCGGTCGTTATTCTTTAGGTTAGAAAAAAATTTAAAATATAAATAGCATAACTGATCATACCATTGCTGGGATTAAATTTGGTCTGTGGATGGCGCGTGTCACTAATGTTTTAACCTTGGATTATTTTTTCTTTTCACTAGTGGTGGTTTATAAAATCAGCTAGATGCTACCTACAACATTTTTTAAACCGAAAAAATTTATTTATTAAAAAAAAATTATGGAAGAAATGTGTGTGGCGACAGTCAGGATGTAAAAATATAAAAAGTCTCCTTACTCTTTCTATAGTGTACAGTTAAATGAAGATGGAATGACATGTCTGGCGCATAATCAAAGTCCTACGTCCAGCCAAAAACTTTCATGGCATAAACATATTTCGTAAATGCTTTCGATTTTCGATCGCCATATTGTGTTGTTGTGAAGACGTACGTTCGGTACTAGTGAAAAACACCAAGACGGACGTTTGAAGCGGCAGAAAGGAAGGTCAAAATGGATATGACTGTTTACTTAAATGCTCCTTTAAATTTGGACAAAATTTGCAGGGCTTGTTTGTCCGAAAAAGGCGACATGAAGCCCCTATTTGGAGCCTGTCTTGACGAAATGTTACATTCTTTCGCTTCCGTAGAGGTAAAAATTATTAATAAGCGCTCATCTCTGTTGTCCGTTGTTGTCAATGTTGGGGTGAAAGACAATGACGGACAATTTTTAAGATGTCCCAGATTCACGGAAGCAATCGTGAAAATTACTTTTGCGGCAACATTAAAATTATGAAAATACTGTTGATAAATTAATATTTGAATTACAAAATATTTTAAAAAGCTGTATCGGTATATTATACGTAATTTATTTTATTACTTGTAGCATTTCAAATTAAATTTGTATTAAAAATTTTAAATTTTTAAAAAGCCTTCCCTAGTCTTCCTTGAACAATACCAAATACTTTAGAGGTTATGTTTATAAAATTCAAAAATGGCGCGTTTCTAGAAATGTTTGTCAAGTTACTTTTGTTTACAAAAATGTTGGGTATTAAAAAGTTACAGGGTATACCGTAACAGAAATAACACCTTAAAACTAAATCCCACATACTAAAATAATAACATTTGTGGTAAAAGCAAAAAATTCAAAAATTCCCATAGATTGAAAACTTGGTTTTCATCTTTCTAATTTAAAATTAAAAAAAATTTTTAGAATTAAAACCCAATAGGCAGCAACTAAGTTTTATTATAATTTTTGTTACATTCTGGTTTAACAGATTGCAGAAGGTGATGGATTACCGCACCTCATGTGCGTACAATGCGTTCTTCAATGCAGCCGAGCTTATACATTTAAACAGCAATGTGAAAAATCGGATAAAATTCTTCGCCAATACATGAGCTCTGAATTTCAGGTAAATACCCAAATTTTATGTTTTTTTGTTTTAATCAACATCCATAAATTAAAAAAAAATTTCAGACGCAGTTGTTGCGACATATTGAACAACAGACTGTGAAAAAAAGTCTCGAAGAACAACTTCAATTTCAAAACGTTTCCAATGTAGTCATAGAAGAAACATCCCAAGATGGATTCACTGCTGAGTTTGTAACCTACGCTGATGACGATTCCGTCGAGGTGCACAGACCACAAGCGTTATATCCAAAGCAGGACCGACAAGCTCTTTTTCATGTAGTCAGTCGCATGTTTCAAATTTATTATTTGTTCTTGTGAAACTGCACCTTTAGATGTTAATTTAATTGGGACTCAGTTATTCAACGATTAGTCGTTGATGCAATAACATTCATTTGAGATTTTATGCATAGGTATATAGAGATTCTACGGCGAGATATCCAAAGACGTCATGCGTTTTGCCAGAACGACTCTTCTCCCACCACATGTAAAATACTTTCTAATGCCAAAAAGTAACATGGCAACTCCTGGGTTCTAAAGGCATGTTATCAATAACTTGTTGGGTCTGCTTTGAATATAATATCATTCGCACAGACCGCGCTTTGCCAACCTGCTGCCTGGTATATTTTAGGTGAAAGATTTAAAAGGCGGACTCTACACGATTCATACGATTGAATCCACCGATCACGAAGGCGAAGAAGAGGATGATGAAGTCTTTAAAGATTGCAAGGCTGAAGAAAATATTGTTACCATTACTACAGATCTAAATAACGGCGGTGATAAGAAACTGAAATATCATTGCACAAAATGTGATATATACTTTCCGCTGAAGGTCGATTTAAAGGTATAGTATTTGCAATTTTTTTTTTTTAATTAGTTTACCACTATTGCGGATTATAAAGGGAAAGTACATTGAATAAAAGATGTGTTTGAGACTCCAGTGATATAGTACTAGCAAAGATAGGTATCAATTTTTGTTTATATTCATCATTAGTGTGATAATTTGTTTTTGTAACTTCAAAAAATGTCAAACTGTAGCTAAACAAATCTTTTGTTTTTAAATTGATAACAGTGCTGAAAAAATTGATATCATACTTATTTTATATATAAATAATTTTTGCGGCAAATCCTATTTTTGATTTTAAAGGGTATGCCGACAGCTACATTGGTATAATAATATATTTCATATAATAATATAAAAGATATAAAAGTTAAAACAATTTCTCAGTATCGTCAAATCATGTCTAGACTTTAGATGCAGATGCTTGTGACTCAATTTCGATGTCTACAGTGTTTTTCTACTTTGATTCTGAACCTAGAACGCCTTCATCACAGACACTTTTTTAATATGTCTCTTCTTTTTTATTGCAGTTTCGAGTAGTTTAAACTTTTTCCATCATTGTGTCCGAAAATAGTTGGCTCGTTTTATTCTTCTGAAAGTTTATGAAAGTCATTTTAAAAACACAAAATAAATTTTTAATTACCAATATCTTGTTAGTTTTTTTCCTTTGCTTCTCATTTTTGGATCCTTCGGAAATTGATAAATTTTTTTCTGATTTAATGCTTATCGCATCTTGCCCAACAGCTTACCATTATCCTTTAAGTGTTAACACAGCTAAAAATTAATTTTAAGTATAAAAATAGTTCAAACTTTATTTAAATTTGATTACTACACAAATTTAGTGATGTTAGATAATTGTTTACACTTACATTTTTTTATTTTGCCTTAAACTGAATATATGTTTTAACTATCATGTTAGTGCATACCCAAATGCAAAAGTCAGTGTCTGTCATTGCTAAAAGAAAACACCAATTGTAACTAAATGAACATTTTTGTTTATTTAGATCATATTAGATCATATAGCTATTAGAGATATAGAGGCGCGGCATATTCTGATCCTATTAAATCTGTAGGCAAAAAGCAGTTAAGGTATGGAGAGCGTTCTTGGAAAAAATTTTGTAATTTCGTAAAAGAGCAAATATATAATAATAATAATAATAATAGCACTTTATTTCCAATAGGTAAAATGACCCATTTACAGGAAATACTAAATATAAATCATCCAAATACCAACGGACGTAAGAAAATAATAATCTGACTGAAGATTTAATGGGATCTGGACATATTTTGAGTAAAAACACTGCCGTAAAAATTCTGCATCCAAATTTATTGGCGATCTTGGCCGTATCGGTTATTGAACGCCGCAATGTCATTGGTTAAAAACTAGATTTTAAATCTTCGCTATTTTTTTTTCATAGTTGCTTCCGTATAGCTACTGGAGATATAATAGGCTTCGCCTATGCCGATAATATAAAGACTTTTAACATCACTTGGGGCATTCAAGAACTAACATGGCCGCTGACAGATCGTCAATAAGCGGTATTTTTACGGCATTATTTTCTCAAAATATGCTTAGGTCTGGTTAAATGTTCTGACGGGTTAACTGTGTGAAAGTCGCTGTTTGCAAAAAAATGACGCAAAGTGGTGATTAGTGGTTGAAACGTAGAGGCATGTGTACGAAAAATGGGACGCATCAATTTCTACCGTAGTGTATATTGTTGTTTTATATGTCATGTTCTTGTTTCATCGGCATTAGGCAAAGCCTCTATTTTTCTAGTAGCTATGTAATACCTCACTGATGACAGGTATAGTCAGAACTGTATAAACAACCGCGACACCTAACAGGCATTCCAATGTTGCCAAATGATGCTTTTTATCTCTTCTTATTGTTTGCAATACATTAGCAACCTTGCCGTGGTTGGTGGGGCGGTACAGTACCTAACCTCCGATAAGACGGATTCTGTGTCAATCTTTGTGCTGTTTTGTTGAACCGGTTTCATAATTCGTGTTTCTATCAAAGTGTTGTTAATGCTAAACAGAATAATGTTGGATTTGAGGTTCACATGATGTCCCACCCGAAGGACCTAAACTTCGTGTGCGAAGTGTGCAACAAAGCGTTCGCGGAGGCGCGTATTCTCAAGCGCCATTCGAAAATTCACCTCGAACATAAGCCTCACCAATGCGACCAGTGCGAGATGACGTTTGCCGAGAGTTCTAACCTCAGCAAGCACAAAAAGAAGCACACCGGAGAATTACGGAACATCAAAGGGAAGCCGCATTTGTGTTCGGTGTGCGGGCGAGCGTTCAAATGGGCCTCCAGCCTACACAAACACATGAAGTATCACACGGGGCACAAGCTTTTAACGTGCGAGTATTGCAGCAAGCAATACGTCGAAGTGATTATACAATGTCGTGTTGGGGAGTCTCCCATTCTCACGATTCATTCGTTTTCAGGCGAGAAGTCTGAGAATCCACTTGAGGTCGCACACTGGCGAAAGGCCTTACGTATGCGAAGTGTGTCAAAAGAGTTTCACCCAACTGTGCAATCTCGAAAAACATATTAGGGTTCACACAGGAGAGAAACCCTACCTGTGCCCAGTATGCAACAAAGGGTAAGGGTCATCGGTTGAACCTTTACCTATTTATTTAGTCTTTATTAAGATTACATGGGTGAATTCTGGTTTTAAAGCCACTCACACTCAAAAAAATCTAAATAAAATCTACACATTCCAAAATATTAAAAGTAAGCATGAAATTATAACAATAACATATGTACCTTAAACTAGACATCAAAGAAGTACCTTATTATAACAGGAATTTATACTTAATTTTTACGCTTTAGTTAGTTCATTAAACATAATGGATAGGTTGAAGATTAAAATATTGTATATATATTGACTGAGAGTTTTTGGTATATCTTCGGTGTTGATTTTATTATGGAAGGAAACTTATATTAATAGATTTAATTAATTAATAAGTACAGAGCGATCAAAGAGTAACATTAAAATTTTAAATAAAATCGTGCAGGCATTTTTTTCATTCAGTCATTTTATAATCCTATCCTATTTAAAACTTGATGATTTCGAAATATTAGGAAAAAACTGTTTTTCATTATAAAATTGCTATGACGGAGAGACACATGGCAAAAAAAAAAACAATCGAGCACTAGGGACTTGCTGCTTGCTTGCTATTTTGGCTTGCTGTGTTTTTGAAGATCAGTGTTTGACAATTTTATGCCACCTAACTTAGTCATTCTTTATTGTAATTTTAAACAACTTGTATTAATAACCGGGTATGATTTATAAGATTTACAAAAAGTTGTCAAACGGTAATAAGTATCATTTCTGCAGTTCTAGATTTTCCTCATATCATTTTTACTATGGAAAAACGATTTATTGCTATTATATTGAAATCTACAATTTTTTTAAATTTAAATTCTATCAAACTTACTTAACAATTTTTTCATTTAAATTTTAAATATTATTTTTTGATCACCCCGTATTTATTTATTTTTAAAGTATCAAGCAGATCCCCTTCTAAAAAAAAATTAACCCCAAGCATATAACCAAGGCTTTCAGTGGGAGAAATCAATAGATATTTTGACAACATTATTTTTGACATAAAATTCAAAATATAAAAACGATTGAACTTAGGTGTAGGATAGTATATGTGAAATTGCCACACCTGTAATTTTTAATCATTCAAAACGTGTTTTTTGATAAATCACGGATGAATTTTAGTGGAATTTTTTTCCTCTTGGGTACTCAACAGATTTTTATAGAAACATGCGTCGCTATTCAAATCTGTCAACAAAATCAATTTTGATTAGTTACAAGCTACTGGTGTGGAATTTTCTTGCCGACTAGCACACGCTTCTGAAAAATAAGAAAATTGTTGTTTGGTCGCGAAAATATAAACACGCCATACAACGATATACTATTTTAAAAGTATAAGTGTATCCAAACCAGTTTTGTTTGCTTATAGGTTGTGAGATAAGGTGCCATCTCATAACGGACGACCTCGTACATTCCACTAATAATTTTTATTCGAGAAATAAATAAATTTTCACCCTAAAACACCATTTCTAAACATAACAAGTAAGGGCTACTAACAGTCAAGGTTTTAGCAGGAGTCGCCAATTGACGCGTTACCTCTACCCGCACCTCCCTTACTTAGAGCAACCTATTATGTTTACGGATCATGCGGATTTACAATATCTACGCGCACAATTTGTTTGAGATGGCCGTATTTGTCGAAATGTTCATTTGTCCAAATCGTATCGGGACGTTCCAGGCTCCTTCGGGGCACTGCGGAAGGGAGGCCGGCAAAGCGTTATAATGTTTTTAAAATACATGCGTTAATATTTACAGTGACTCAGCTTAAAAGATTCAGTTGCATTTTAATTAATCAAAGAGCCGAACCTATCATAAATGTGTTTGTTTAAAAGTTATCAATTATTTTTAAAAAATCGTTGGAGTCATAGTGAAATTGTCTACTAGGTACCTTTTACTCGGAAAATTGCATACGGCGATTATCACGAATCATGAAAGGTTAATAAAAACGTGGGTTCTCACAGCTAAAATTATTTACGATTTTTAAATTTATTCAATAAATTCAATTTATTCAATAAATATGGTTGTCAATTAAAATACTTTGGTTTATGCAAAAAATGAACCAGCTATCTAGCATACCCAAGAATCAAAAAGTAAATGTTACCTAAATAGTTATCAGGATAACAAGTATGAAAAAAAAAAAGGGTTAAAATTTTAGATAAGAACATCGCCTATTACCAAAGATACCTATTTTAAAAGATAAAATTATAAAATAAAACTCCCTTAGGTGCCAATGAAATACCTACCTACACCTTCATTTATATCATGTCTAATAACCTTAACTTTCTTTTGTAAACTGGTAATTTTATTTTGTTCGTAAGTACACTGTATAGTGGAAATCACCTCTATAGATAATTACAAAGTAAAATAATTTAACCGCATTTTATAATTTAATTTGATATCTGAGCCGTGTTTACACTTGTATTTTAACTTTTCTCTTTATTTGGATAAATGTTTCGGCCGCTTTACCCATTCGAACACCCGTTCATCCCCAGTGACTCGGGTGATTTGGACAAATACACATTTTAGCATTTATGGTTTTCCCATTTATTTTAGTTTCACCCAATCGGGTTATGTCGGTATCCATATGCGCACGCACACGGGTGCTCGTCCTTACGTATGTCAGACGTGTGGCAAAGCCTTCGCTGGCTCGAACACCCTCACCATACACCAAAGGACCCACACTGGAGAAAAGCCGTACACCTGCGAAATGTGCCAGAAGAGTTTCAGTAGACACGAGACGTTGATCATACACGTGAGATCGCATACGGGCGACAAACCGCACGTTTGCAACGTGTGCAGCAAGGCGTTCACCTCGTCGGGCCAGTTGTCGGGACACATGAAGACTCACACGGGCGAGAAGCCCTACTCGTGCGAGACTTGCGGAAAACGGTGAGAGCGTGGTTTAATTTTCTTTAATGTCAGGTGTGTGCGTACAAGAATTGTAATCTCGATTCAGTAAACTTCCTTTTTATAAAATATTTATTTGCGGATAATGGGCACAAAACAACTTAACTTATGGCTTTGACACTTGCCAATGCTAGCGATTACAATATACAGGGTGTTTTGTAATTGAAAGTCAATCATCAAGGGAGGCATTGTTTGGGTCCATTTTAACAAGAAAGCTTCATATGAACATATGTTTAAACGTCTTAACTTTTGAGATACAGGGCGGTAAAGTTTTCAAAAAAAAATTTTTTTGTGTACCACGGAATTTCACCTGTCTATTTTGGCAGACATTGATGGTATGGTACGCCACTGATTTCTCTTAAAATAAAATTAACTCGTACAACCTCCAATCATTTCTAAAGAAACTTGGTTTCTTGATATTTTTCACTTCGATGTACGGTTTTCGCTTTAAAAAATGAAAGCCTCGTCTTTGCATGGTCGTAACAATATCGTTAATGTGACGCACGCAGAGAAATTAGTTTTTGTTTTTAAGTGAAAACCGTGTGACCGACTAAAAAAAAACAAAGCAATCTGATCATAAATGAAAACAAATGTCATTATTTTTTAAGGAAATTAGGGGCGTGCCGCTGACTGTCTATGAACAAATTATATTTTGGTTAATTAGGTCGCCATGTATATACAATTAAATTAGATCAAATGTTCAGATTTTCAGTTTTTAATGATTTATGATAACTGTTTCGTGCCGTGCCTTTATCATTTAATAAAAGCAACACCGTGCCTTATCATTTGATAAAGACAGGGTGTTTCCGAAACAGCTGTCATAAATCATTGAAAATCTGAACATTTTTTGTTCCAATTTAATTGTGTTAAATGGATTTTGATCAAGTCAAAGCTACCTTAATCAAATTAGATAATATATGTAATATTATGTAAATAATAAACGATTGTTATTTAAGAAAAAAAAACGATTTCAAAAATACACCTCAAAGTGTATTTACTTCGTATTCATACTTACGATTATACGATTTTTTTGAGTAAAACAGATAGACAATTATTTAAGTCAAAAATAATAATGATAATCTTTCTCCGCATGCTGTTGTAATAACAGAGAAGAGGTTTTTATTTTTTTTAAAGCGAAAACCGTACATCCTATTGAAAAAATCAAGAAATTAAATTTCTTTAATAATGAGTGGAGATTGTAATAATAATTTTTATTTTAATAGAAATTAGTGACGTACTTCCGCCACTGGTGTATATAAAAAGAATGTGGTACTCTAAATAATGCATCTTGATACATGGTACATGTGTGCCAAATTTTATAAACATATCTAAAGTGGTATTGCAGATATTAAAAAAATGTTTTATTTTTGAAAACTTTACCACGTATCTCAAAAGTTAAGACTTTTAGGACATATTATGTCCATATGAAGTTTAAAATGGTCCCAAAAATCGACCCCTTAATTATTGACATTCAATGAGAAAACAACCTGTATCAATAGGTTTCATATGTTACAAATAACCTGAGTAAGCGTTATTGTTATTGGGTCAGTCCGGGCTGGTTTACATATTTCACTTATGGGTCATGTGACTGTCAGGATTTTGCGCCATAAGCTTACGTGTGCTTCCATTGAGGATTCTTAATAGGTTGAGGATATTCAATTAAAAAGGACTGTATAAATCATTCATCAAATGGCTGTTTTGGTTAGTTCTGCAAATACAGTGAACGGCTAACTTTTGAAACAAATTCATTTAAAAATCAGGTATTGGATTTAAAGAAAACTGCTTGTACACGTCCATCATAATTTTTATTGCGTATTTTTTTTGCGGCAAACAAATAGAAAATATATAGGATGGGTCCAAAAATAGATGCCAATACTAATACTAAGTCCCTTTTTTAAATATAACACCAAATTTCAGCATAATTCACGTAGCATATCCCATATGCACCTCATATTGTTTATGAGCAAAAGAATTAAAAACAAAAATTTAATTTTAAAATGAACAGGAAATTAGCTACTACCAGTAACGTATTTAAATTGTCGCAATTATATGTCTGTCAGTAACGAAAGTGAATATGGCATCTAATTAGGAACAATGTGTGATGTGCAAGAGGCGCATAAAAACTACTTAGTTCTAATCGAAAATCAATTAAAGATTGATCCGAAAAACGCGAACATGAATCCCAAACACACTTAAAATACAACATGATATTATTGGGTTTGCTATTTTTTTTGGTTTTGTCTACGGCCCCGCTCCTTCATCTATATGCAATATATAACCGAAACTGAAGTAATTAATAGCATGAGGACACTTCTGAATAAATTTGCTGATGGCATTCCAAGCTTCCTTAGATAGCCCGAGTATGTCCTGTTCTCGAGAGTGGTGATGCTAGTAATGTTCTAAATTATAGGCCAATATCTAAATTGTGGAATTTTGCTAAAGTATTTGAAAAGGTTGTTGTTTGGTTGATATGTATGTGATTCATTAGATAAACCGACTCGACTTGTTGCAAAATGTTTCTGATGATACTCCAAGGTCTTTTATGTCATTCAGGGATGCCACAAGGATCTGTTCTCAATGTTCATTAAATGATATTGGAGAGCTGTTTACTTGCCTGCTTATCCTATTTGGTGACGACCTAGAAATAGTATCTTCTATTATTAGTGGTAATGACTCCCAAGGGCAGCTTGATGCCTTCCAGAAATGGTGCACTGATAAACTAATTTTCAGTGTTTCTAAATATGAAGTTTCAATGTCACAAGATAGATCTAGCGCTGTCCGTGACCGTGTCAAACATATTTCCTCCATGGTGAAAGGTAGGATTTATTAATAGCAATTGTAGCCCTTTAGAATTTATAAATTTACGATTTTATTCAACTCTATTGTTAAAACTGTGCGTCTATAGTATGATATTCAATTTAAGTTCACACTGATTGACGCAATAGGGAAAGTACAGCGTGGATTTTTAAAGCTTTTGAATTTTAGAGGGTAGTTTTCTGGAACAGGGAATTAAGAATGAGAAATCGCTTAGCAAGTTGTCATTGGAACGTCGACGATTTACATGCAGTAGCATGTTATTTTATTATTTATTATTATTTTATTTTATTTACTTAGATCTTTCCTTATCCTTACTTCCGTCACACAGATGTCTGACTTTCTCTTCCCTTTGCTAAGAAATTGAGTTCGGGATATTATTTTGTCAATATTATTGTTATTAATGGTTAAAGGAATAAAGATATTTGTTATTGTTATTATAACGTTAAAAAATGCATTTTTTTACAAACTATATGGCTATTGCTAAAAAATGAACTATTTGTAAATAAAATCTGATGATGTTTAGCAATGGCAATATTGTCTGAGTCATGTCATTCTCCCTTGATATATGATAATGATATGATTATGGGTATTATCTATGGCTGATGACTAAATGCTAAATGTCAGCTGTTGCAAAATACTGCAAAATACTTTTGGGAGAGTTGGATATAAACACCGTGTGCGGATTTTTATCCCACAAGTTGGTGGCACAAGCGCATTCGTTTTTATTTAAAATTTTAATTTGCAAGCTAGTTTCTTTTATCTTCAGCTCTTGAGCAGAAACGTTTGAAATATTACCGCAAACATTCGTCAAAGGTAAAACTAAATTTTTTTTTATTTGGATTTTTGGAATAATAAAATAGTTTTGTTCAGGGGACAGTTTATTTCAAGAAATACTTGAGTAGAGATCGAGGCCGAAAAATAAAAATTATTAAACAGACCGTTTGAATTTAAGGTTTACAACTAGTGATTAATATTAAGACCCATAAGTCCGGCCCCCATCCTAAATGTAAAGCTCAAAAACAATCAAACCACAATCGTCTTTTTTTTTTTAATTAATGGAGCACCGCCACCTTATATTAGAAAAAAATCTTTGTCCCATGTTTATTGTGAATTAAAATTGAGGTTACGTTGAAGTTACATAGCTCTTTTTTCAATAAGAGCGTGCACTTTTCATCTCAATTTATTTGAACTTCTTAAAATGAGGTATGAGGCTATGTTTGTTTTTTTTTTGTTTTGCAACAGTAGTAGTAGTCTTTATTTAGTTCTATAATAGTTTTTTTGCCAGAAATTTCTAGAATATTCTATGACAGATTTAATGACGAATTCATACAAAAAAGTTTTTTTTTATAATGGTAATGTTTATGGTATATAGTAAAAAAGTGGTTAGTTAAAATAACAATTGCTTTTTGATTTATTTCAGTTGGCATCTATGAATTGACGCCAAAATTTGAAAGCGAACGAGTTCAATTTCATTAAAACTTAAAAATTTCCTAAAAATAATAAAAAAAAACATGTTTCAATAATTCAGTTTTTTTTTAGATTTTCCGCATCCAACAGCCTCAAGGCGCATCTAAAATCGCATATGAACGACAAACAACAGCACCTCAGTTGCAAAGTGTGCGGGAAATCCTTCTCGGATTTAGACAGTTTGAGCCAGCATGTCATTAATCACACCACCACTTTCGAGCACGCTACAATCGAGCTCAAAGACGAAGATTTGGCGAACATGGAGACGGTACACGTAATGTGAGTATGAAGACTAATCATACTTAATTTTGTTCCAATTATTTTTTTTTTATTTCAGTACCGCTGATAATCAAACCATCCAAGTTCAGGCGATCTCTCAGATATAAGTTTCGATTTTGTACCAGTGACACGGAGTACATATTGTTAATGTTATTTTTCATCAATACATTTATTTGTTATTTTGTAATTTGTTTTATTTACCTATATTTAATATAAGTTGCAACCTCTTTTACCTCACCTCATAAATATTACACAACTAGTTTAACAGCAGCAAAGAAAAAAGTATTGTCCATTCTTCCATCAAGATGATCGAGGTATTTACTAATGAAAACATAGTCTCCAATAAGTAAAAGTGGTCTTTTATTGGAAAAAAATAAACTTTCACATATCCATCAATACACAGTGGCTATAAATTGTGTGCCATAAATTTTGTGATTAACAAAAGAAAAAGCCATTAACTAGATCGAACTAAGGGCACCAATGGAAACAGCGCGAAAAATTTTATGCACATCAAAAACTGTATCAAAACTTTAATAATAAGGGTGAACAAAAGGAAAACGGCATTATATAATATAAAAAATATATATTACTTATTCTAGGCTATTTTACCGACTGTTTAAACCTTTCCAGCCGTGCCGCTTTGGCTTTTTCCACATCGGACGTTCCGTTGCTCCCCAAACCGGCGCCAAACCGTTCCTTTCGCTTCTCCAATTTCTCCTGAGTCTCTAAATCTGACATAACCGATGAGACTGACCCACCAAATCTCGCCGCCCGTTGTTTAAGTACATCCAGGTTTGTGTTCTGGGAAATTAAAACTTAACTATATTGCAATAGATTAAAAACCATGAGGCAATACCTACATCAGATAATTTGATTGATGGAGAATCTGATAATACTGAAACAGAGTTGTTTCCAAACCGCTCTGCCCTTACGAGCTTTTTAGCATTGTCGCTCAGGGCAGTAACTCCAAACTTCTTTGCCCGCATTTCTAATCTCTATATTAAATTAAAATGTATACAACATCGTTTCAAAAAGTTGGGGTACCAGGTGGGCAATTAACTTGACACTATCTCTAAAAGTAAGTGTAAAGACGTGGGGTGAAAAACTTACAACTAAAATGTACAAGAGAAAATGGTGGAAATTATTTTTTAATTTCTAGGTGTCCTAATTGTCCACCCGGTCCATTTTCCTGTATTTTTACCTCTTTAACTGAAAGCTCAGACAATTTTATGACTTTCTTCTCGTCAGTATTTCCATCTGGCTTCTCTGGCAATGAAATTTTTTCAACGTCTCTAGTTTGTTTATCAGCCAAAACACTCGCCGCATTGTTATTTCTATTCAATATCACTTTCTTTGGCGGTTCGTTATTGGTTTCAGACTTGTCGGTGGTAATTTCAGTTAACTTTCGCTTCTGGTTCCCAGGCGAATCCTCGAGCTCATTATCGAATTCGTGTATGACAGATTCATTTTCGTCCAAGTGTTCATCATCGTCGTCCTAAAAATTTTCAAACATTTTAAAAACAATGATACAATTTTAAAAAATAAAAATTACGTTCAGCAAGTCTTCCTCAATATCATCCATCACATCGGATGATGCTTTTAACGAAGCTTGTAGTCTTTCAACGAGTTCGTTTTTATTGCCGGTAGTACTTAAACCGCGGTTTTTTAATTCTTTTTTTAAGTCTGGTACCTAGAGAACAAAACATAACCTGTCAAATAACACGAAGATATTCAAAAATTCAAATAACTTATTTAACGCAAATACAGTTACTACATGCATAATGAACCACAAAATATGATCAGCACCTTTAATTTTGAAATATCATTTGCGGAAATATCAATTAAAGAATCTTCAGCCATTTTCAAACCGACACAGAGAACATAGAAAAAGGGTTAAAAAGCCACAATACGCGACAGTGCAGTCCACGTAAAATTACGTACGGCTTATGGCTCTGGGAACTGACTTTTTCGTCGTCTATGTTGGCGAAAGCGCTTTTGGTAAGTTCGCGAGCCTTTGCTCGCTCAAGCTACTGTGGTTTGTGGCTCGAGTCAGTTTCAATTTAACTTCCGTATGAGGTACGGTTTTAGCAATTGGCACTATTTTGGGTGTGTGTTTTGAACTTGTTTGTGCTATGTGCTGAAAAAACATTGTTGTACAACAATCGCCGAAGAGGATAAGCACATTCAAAAATGCATGTAAGTTAATTGCCGACGTTGTTTATTTCCCTTTCGTCCTAGATCACGAGAAAAAAGGTGAAACATGAGATCAATGACCATTGGGTGGGTTGAAGTTCTAAAAATTTAGTGCAAGTCGCGGCTTACGACATGGGTTTCGTCCTTTTTGATACACATCGAATGTTACATTTGCTACGAAAAAGGTAACTTCGTTGTTACATTATGCAGGGTTTTTGATTTAAGACGGAATAATAATAATTGTAAATTGTTTTAGATAGTATAGAAATCTACCGCTGTTATTTTTTTTTATATAATTATTCATATGCGTTTGATGTTATTTTCAATATTTTTTCTAGTTTTCCGTTTTGTTTCTTTGCTTTTAAAAAACATTGTATAATAATCCTTTTTCTATTTCCTTTGAAAGCCTATCAAGTTAAACTTAATATTGACCGTTAAAAGTAAGCTATTCGGATATTCATTAAAATAATCATTCAAGCGATTAAAATCCATTCATAAACTTGCGCCCATTATTAAAACGGCTCTTGGGACGTGATTTAAAAGAGTTCGCTTCGTTATCATCTTAATAGGCCCTTTAACGTCCAATGTCGCCCTTAAGCGCTGCGAAAATCGCTTGACCCAAATTTTTTTGTTTTGTTTCTACAACGTCTAAGCTATATAGAATACATTTTTCCAAAGCACTCGTCAGGTTATTGCCGAGTAGTACTCGAGCACTATTTTAAATAAATATATCTAAAATTTTTGGTGTAAACTTGCAGCTTAAACCACAACTTTTGGTCGTATCTTTGAAAAGGAAAGTTGATTGGAATCCAGTGGTTGTTGTATTTTAAAAAAATGCTTGTTAATTTTTGTTACATGCAGAGGAACGTAGCCTATTATTAGATATTTTTTTGTTTTATTTAACAAAAAATATCCAATAACAGCTCCCCATACCTCGCACTCTATTTCAAGAATACCAAAAAACTGAAAAAATTATAACTATTTCTAATATCGCACACTTCCGATATTAGTAACGCGAAAGTGTAAAAGAAAGTGAAAGGAATGTACTTTAAAGATTTATTATTTTAAATTGAAGAAGGAAGAAAATTTCATAAAAAGTGAAAAAGAAACAATTTTCGCAACTAGACGCGGGCATTTTTCATGATATCAATTGAAATATTAAGTACACTTTATCCGTTCTTCCCTTTTCGTGTTGCCCGAAAAAAGGTTATTGCAATATAGACCGATATCTTCCTTATCTCTGTCCATATCGTCCTCACTGCCTATTAATTGCACTTCAGTTTCGGTCTCAAGATCACTAGAAGAGGCTGAACCTTTTTCCGATTTTCCTTTCCCTTCAGTTTATTCTTTGGATTTTCCTTAACATATACTTCTTACATATATTTTTTGACAATTTTATGCTTAATGAGTGCCTATTTTTTAGTTTTTTTTTTGCTACAGCCTCTTGGAGTTGTAACTTATATGAAGGTCCCGTTGAGAGGGCGTGGTATGCCTTCTTTTTTTACTATTATCCAGGGTATAGGACTAATGTCTGTAGGTTTTACAACGTTCTTATTTGGACCTTGTAGTGGATAAGCTATCAAAGGTGTTATGGCCACAGTATTTTTTTGTTAGTCTTTGCTCTCTTCTTCTGGAAGGAACAATTTGAATTTTTTTGTCCGATGAAGCGGTAGGTGTTCTTTCACGCTGGGAATAGTAAGATATTTATAGGATATTTTATTGCGATATTAGGAACTCAAAGCTGAAATTTAAATCCAATGGTACATAATAAAAAAAATATTAGTAGAAATATGGAGTCACTAAAGTAGAAATGTAAACGTAAAAACACACAAATGGCGCGTGTCTGAAAAAATGTATTGATATCCGGTATTAGGCACCTATGCGATATTAGGCTACTTTTCTCTAGAGTTTTTACCTACCGAAAAACTAAGTTTGACGCAACTGGAACTGAAAATAAAATCAAAAATGGGTTGAAAATAGAAACTGTTTTTGTTTATAAGACAAAAAATCAATAGAAATCGAAAAAAAAGTGGATCGAATTAAAAAAATCTTCAAATCGTGCGATATGAGTAAATAAAAATTCTATGATATTACGGCAAATAAAATCACTAATTTTATTTAATTTTTTTTTTGAAAGAAGAAAAATAAAATTTGACTCAAGGATTTATGTATAAATTAAATTAAATTAATAAATTTACTGAATCCGAGAGCACACAATAAAAAAATAATTAGTCTTACGTCTTAGAATTGTGACGACACTAAAATAAGGATTTTAAAATTTTGACAGCTCACAGTTGCATTCACAGCAAAGTAACGATAAGCAAGAATTTGTAGAGAACTGTAATTTCGCCAGAAATTGTCGGCTTAGTTGTGCTCTCGTTTGCCATGTTTTAAGAATATAATGATAGTCAGTATTAGACACATATGCTATATTAGGAAAAAAAAAAGAAAAATGTTTATAAAAAAATAAATAAATAATGGAAACAGAAATAAAGTCGATTAAACTTGAAAAAAGTTTTTTTTCAATTCCTGTGATGTTAGGTAACCATTAACTATTACGGCTCGTAACATCAGTAACATTATGTTTTTTTTTATTTATTAGGATTAGGATTTATAATCAATCAAAAGCCTGAAATTTACTGGTATGCCACACACCGCCCTGTTGGGAATTTAACTACACTAAAATAGGAATATTAGAATTTTCACAGCATTCACAGCAAACTAGCGCGAAGTAGAAATTTGTACCGATCTGTAATTTTACCAAATATTGTCGGCTGTTGTAAGAATATAATGATATGCGCAATTATGCACCTAGGCTACTTTGCTATAGGGTTTTTACTGAAAAACTAATTTTGACGGAACTGGAACTGAAAAAAAAATTAGATGTGGAGAAAAAAACTATTAAATTATAAAAAGATTTTTCTTCGCATCGTGGTTATTGATCTTCCTGTATATTTTTCTGCCACTCTCATTCTACCATCATATTTTTCCAGAGACTTTACTTTTTAAACGATTTTTTTTTTCTCGCCAGGATCGAACCAAATGATCCCGGTTTTCGGAAACGCGTTACAATTACGGCAGCGGGACGGTCGCCAGTGGCGGCGTAGGCCAGTTTTTCCGTCTTCGCCGTCGTCACTCGAATGGACGCGAACAGTGCCAGGGGCTCGACGGGTGCATTGTCGAGCAGCGTCGAGAGTGTGACGGGCACGATGCACCACTCGTTGTCGACGCCCGCAGGGGTGGACGGGGGCGCCCGGACGCCGCCCGCCACCCCTAAAAAGGGCGGCAAGATGTTGGCCATGCGGGTTCAAATGTTGGACGATACGGTGACGATCTTCCAGGTTCAGGTAGGCTCTCTAGTTATAATTTCAGTTTATTTTTTATTGAAATAAGTGCAATTTAATCAATGTCCTTGCGTCCTCATGGAAACACCCCAAAGTGTCCAATGTTCAATGTACCGAAAATCCCGAACGGCGTTCGGTCTCGCTTCGGCTAGTGTCAACGGGGACAACACAAATGGTCGAATTGAATTGAGGTGTCTTTTACTTGATGCAAATCCATTTAACCAAATAAATAAGAACTAAAAGTTCAGATTTTCACTAAATTATTCGACAACACAAATGTAATATTTACAAACTACCTTCTGCTATATATACCGCAAAATGACAATAAAACCTTAATTAATGTTTTTGTGCGAATTTAAGTTTAATAATGGAGCGGTATTTAAATCTAATTGATCGTTAAGCAATACATTTGAATGTCTCATTTTGTTAATCTCCATGGCTTCCAATAAATTTAATTTTCTGCTTTTTGTAACTATATGTAAAATATCAAAATTGTCCTCAAAAATGTGTTTTTCTGTGTTTAAGTGTGTAGCATAATTAGAATCTATACCATTGTTTTTAAACGCTCTTTTATGTTCGTTAATGCGTTTCTCCAAAACCTAATACAGAACACGAACAATTTAAAACAATGACATACATAGGAGAACCCAGTGAAAAAGTTTCAAAACATTTGTCAAAATGTGGTTTAAAAATAGTTTTCAGAACTAACAACACAATAGGAAAAATTTTTAAAAACAATAAAACGAAGTGTCCAAAATCCCAAAAATCAGGTGTCTACAAGTTGAAAAGCGGATCTTGTCCTAAAATTTATATTGGACAAACAGGTAAATCCTTCAAGAAACGCCTTAACAAACATAAAAGAGCGTTTAAAAACAATAGTCTGGATTCTAATTATGCTACACACTTAAACACCGAAAACACATTTTTGACGACAATTTTGATATTTTACATACAGCCACAAAAAGCAGAAAATTAAATTTATTGGAAGCCATGGAGATTAACAAAATGAGACATTCAAATGTATTGCTTAACGATCAATTAGATGTAAATACTTCTCCATTATTAAACTTAAATTCTCACAACAACATTAATTAAGGTTTTATTGTCATTTTTCGGTATATATAGCATCAGGTAGTTTGTAAAAAATACACTTGATAAAGTCGAAGTTGTCGAAACAATTGTCATGTGAAAATATATAATTTCCTGAAAATCTGAACTTTTAGTCTTATTTATTTTGTTAAATGGTCGAATGTTCAAATTGTGGAAAATCCCGAACTGCGCTCGGTCCCGTTTTGAACAGTCTCGGTGAGACTGTTTTCGCGAGAGATCTGAATGTAGCAGACGGTCGAATGTCAAATAGAAAAGGACAAATAGCTGTTTCGTTCGAACGACGTGATTTTTATATCGAAATAGGAAGACTTTGTAATTTGACAGTCGATAGGTATAATCCGAATTCGAATTAGCAAAATCTTGCTTGTTTGAAAGATATGGGACGTACATCGGTTGCTAAATCCGCACAGGACACATGAATTCCTATGCATATGATCAATTATTGTTTCAAATAAAATATACTGCAACCCACGTTCAAAAGAATATTTTTTATTAACCCGTGAGTATCTTTTTGAATATTTTATCATTATCGCCCCCTATTTATTACAGCCACCGGCTAAGTTAAAAAAATTTATGAGTGACAACTTTAAACAAGCACCTTACTAAAATATTTTTGAGTTTTTCTCCATCTGAAATGTAAAACTTACTTACCCCATTGACCACTCTGTATAGAATTTTTCAAAGAAACTTCCACGGGCTACTGTAATACTATATACAAATCTTCTGATTTCGACCTGCGTCGCTTGTAAATAAAACTGGCTGACGTTTGGCCAATCATCCACTTCAGCAAGTTTGATTTATCAACAAACGACGCAAAAAGAATCCAAAAGATTTGTAAATAGCACTCTGTATAGAATAGATTAAAGGTAAAGGTAGAGGTTATTTAACATTTTTTGGTAGCTTCTACTAACTTATATAAAGGTAGAGGTTACGTACCGAAAAAATATAAAATAATTGCTAATCCCAGAAAAAATCAAAATTAATGCTCATATTTGATGATATTTGTAGGTCCAAAAATTTGCCTAATATCACCAATTATGGTTTATTATCCCTGTCTTCCAAATTTGATTTCTTTCATACAGGGGCTTGCAAGAAAAAAGGCTCCAAACTAATATCTAGGTCACTTGCTTGCTGCCAGAACTCTAGTCAAGTCTTTCAGTTCTATAGGTATATTCATTCGATGGCCTCCACCTCTGCATCGAGGTACATACTGAGTTGAAAGAAGTAAGGCATTTCTAAAATTACATTAACATAAGTTTTCAAAGAAACTTCCACAGGCTACTGTAATACTTTTTACAATGCTTCTGGATTCCTCCTGCGTCGGTTTTTGCTGAGTCGAAATTGCTTGATTGAAACTTGACAGTTTCAGTCAAGCTCTGAAGAAGCCAACAGGATGATTGGCGAAATGTCAGCAATTTCGACTCAGCAAAAACCGATGTAGGAGGAATCCAGAAGCTTTGTAAAAAGTATTACATTAAAATAATTTAAACCTATTAATACTTATATAGTTCAAGTCGTACAGCGTAATGTAATATTTTTACTGCATATATTTTTTCAGTCTCCTTTCTCCCTTACACATGGTGGCAACTCCTGTCTAATATTTGATCCTTCCAGTGTTCGTGATTATATTGTCCCATAAGATGAATACACTATTCTCTTCAACCTTTCCTGATGCTTGATATTTTGTTTCTGTGCATCTCAGATATCTTTTTGCAATAACTTGAATATACATTCATATATTTATATATATATATAAAGGGTTGAATAATGTTATAAAATACGACGTTTTTGCACTGAACATGCAAAATGCCTTTTTTGTGAGCTACTATAAAAACTAGAAAAACTATTTGTTCAAGGGTTCTGTTCCTGTTCTGCATTTTAACCTACCTACCCTATGAAATTACTACCCACAATAAACTGAGTTACTGTTTAAAAAGGTAATAAAATATTAACTTAAAAACTTAAAATTAGTAAAATAAATAATTTAAAATAAGTTTCACATTTGATATCCCTATAAAAATCGCTGATTCTAACCTAAATATTCTGTCACTCGATCACGATACGTCACGTCTCAGCTGTTGGCAGATCCGCTGTTACAAACCATCCACCAGGCGAACCCGAACACCGTTCGGGCTTGTCGAAAATTTGCTACCATCTCCAATGTTCAATGTATCTCGCTTCGGCTAGTACCAGATAAAATTTATCTATATTTTATGAATGACATTGATAAATTTATGTTTTAAATAAGCACCTTACTAAATTATTTTTGGCTCTTTTTCATCTGGAATCTAAAATTGACTTACTTACACTGTACTGCATTAATTATGAACCATTCTATATAGAATTTTTCAAAGAAATTTCCACAGGCTATTGTAATACTATTTACAAATTTTCTGGATTCTTCCTGCATCGGTTGTTTATAAATCAAACGTATTGATATTTCACCAATCATCCTGTTGGCTTCTTCAGAGGTTTACTGAAACTGATTGAACTGGACTGAATTCAAGTTTTTCAGGGTCACTCGTTTGACATTTTTTAGACTTTGCCATAGAAATGACAAGTTATAGATAAGTGAAAATTCTTTTTTTAGCAAAATGCACCGGTTTTACAACTGATGATGGAAATGAAACTGATTATAAGCTGACTGGATTCACTGTGCAACTTGTCTCAGCCAGTTGCGAGTGCACCTTTGGGGTAATACACATGTATGGGCCCCTATCCCTAGCATATTTTGCAAACAGCATACATACATTTCTCATAAACATACAAACGTACTTTAGCTCGTAGGCTCAGAGCCCCAGGACGGTGTAGCAAACTGCTCGGTGAAATGTCTGCTAATGATCGTTCCATCAAAGCTTTTGCTGAATTGGTGTCGCAGAAAATATTTATATTGATTGTTCATCTTTTCTTCCATTCACATTTCTTTTTATTTGATGCGAAATCCACAGTGGTCCAAGTAAAAGCCTGTAAGAATAACATTTTGTATATTTATGACAAAGGTAACCTATACAGTTATACACCTTACTTGGAGTTACCAGTAATTTTTCTAATAAACGTCAATTTATTTGGGACTTGAAAAAAATGCCATTTTGAAATATATATTTGTTATTGAACGTTTATTGGTGTCTTCTATTGACGTTGACAAATGTAGTGGCTACCTCCCGAAAGAATATAAAATACTTGTTAATCCCTGAGAAAATCAAAATTTTATGCCCATATCATTCACTGGGTACATTAGTGACAAAACCACAAAATAACAGTTCCGACAAAAACAGTGATTTAGGAAAATAAAAACCGAAATATTGAGATAACTCAGATCAATTATCTTACTTATTACAAAATTTATAGTAATATGTCCTTATAATCACATATTGATTTTTATTATTCTATTTTTAAAACAAACATATTTATATTATCTAAAAATAGCTATTTTTTAATATGTGCCATTATTGCACCCAGTAAGCGAATATGTGATGAAAGGTAGGTCCGACAATTTGGGTAATGTCAGCAAAAATTGTTAAATCATGTTTAATCCCTGATGCCAAGCTTTTATGCGACACTGTATAACCAAACTAATATGTAGGGCACTCAGTTGCTCCCAGAACTCTAGCCAAATCTTCTAGTTTCACAGGAATATTGGATCGCCTACACCTCTGCATAGAGGCACATACTAAGTTGAAGGGAAGTACTAAGGCACCTTCTGCATTTTTAAAATTACATTAACGTAATTGAAATTTATTAATACCTATGTCGTTTCAGTGGTTCAACGTAATGTACTTTTTTTACGTTTCCTCTCAAGCAACTCTTAAAATTCCTGTCTTGTATTTGGTACTTCCAAGTGTTCATGGTTGTGTTGTCCCTTCCTTAACGCCTTAAGTTGGTTAAATTGTGAGATACTTTAGGATTTGAATATGTCTCTAATTCCAGGTCAGTGAATTGCGGTGTACCTCAGGGAAGTTTACTCGGTCCTTTATTGTTTATAGTGTTTATAAATGATGTGTTTTCATCTTTCCACCATACTTACTTTTTCCTTTTTGCGGACAATGCAGTTTCTACCCTTTCTGCAGCATCGTCTGAGCAACTTAGCATTGCAACCAAGACAACTGTTCAGCAAATGAAACATTATGCAGAAATTAACAAATTGATATTGAATGAAACCAAAACTAAGATTATCTACTTTTCAACACGGGATTTAAATAAGAGTTTATTAGTAAATTCCTCGGAGTTTATATACACTCGAGACTCTCCTGGTTCGAACAGGTGAACCACATTCTCAAAAAAGTTTCTGTTCACTGCTTTCTCATATGGAGGCTCCGCCATCAGGTTTCTTTCTCCTTGTTAAAAATGTACTATTTTTCCTATGTCTATTCCTATCTCAACTACGCCTTGGTTTGTTCGAACAAGTCTTTAGGATGCAGAAACGCATTTTACGGACTATACCGTTTAAGCCGTCGACTTTTTCATGTCGAGACCTATTTCCACAACACTCTTTATGGACACTTATGTATATCCTAAATTGTGCCACGTATGTAACTCTAATCTTTATGTGCTCTCAAGAAACTTAGTTTAAGTTTAAGTCCGAATATTAACATAAAAAGACCTACCATCGACTGTCTTTTACATCAAGTAGTCCCTTTGTTTTGACTGTAAAAATGTATAATAAATTGCCTATCAAACTGAAGGAGATAACTAGTCAAACAAAATTCAAATGCACCCTTAAAAACAAATTGCTACGCCTCGCCTATTGCAATATTAAGGATTTTCTTTCTTGTGACACCATTTAATACGTATTCATTGTTTATTATTGTTTATATATTTGTTATTTATCTAACATTATTACTTATTATTATTATTATTATTAGTTAATTAATTATACTAAGATAATTTTATATTTTTACATTCGTATTATACTGACAATATCCAACACTTGTAACTCAAGTCTTATGGAAATAAAGTGCAAGGCAAAAAGTTTGATTTGTGTAAATGTGAAGGCGTCAGATATTAGTATATGGTTGACGCAAGTGCATGAAGGTGTAAACGACATTCTATAGTCCGCAATTTTTATATTATCGGTGATTCTGTGTTATTTCGTCTGTGTTTATATCCATCTAAAATGTAAAAAAAATTATTTATGGTAGAGTTCATCCAACTATGTATAAATCATTTGCTTGTTTTTGGAAAGTGTAATCCAAAGAGTGCAGCGAAAGAAACGCAAAATCTCAAGCGTATGAAATTCGTATTTAAAAAAAATGCAGGCCTAGGATAAATGTGGAAATGAAGAAACCGCGGTAAAGAAAATAAATTCCACCTTAATAGGGGAGTAAGCGCCTCTCTTTTTAATCCAAGAGTTTTGTAGAAAATATCACATTGTCGCGAAAACCACCGCTACACTTCGAGGAATTTACTTTTAATAATAAACGTTACTACTCTCCGAAGCGTATGCCTCGTAATGGTACACAAAAGTCCAATTAAAAATTTAACCTTCAAGTTTGACGTGGGACTAGCGTTTAGATTTTCAACGGTCGACGTCGTCAAAATTTTCCGAGAACAAATATTTTCGATGACTTTAAGCGATCTCGCTCACTTAATTATCTACCGTGCGTTACGCCGCGCGTTCATTTGATTAAAATCAAACCTTAAATGGGTCTGTGGTGGTCGGGCGCGCGTGGGAAGACATTGCCCAACCAAAATCGGACCGGTTTTGGAAATAGAGGCGTGGGACATGAATAGATAATATTATTTAGTTGTCTTTAACCTTAATTATCCGTTAACGAGATGTATATTGTTGGAGATAGTAAATAACAGGCCGCAAAGTACTTACTCTTTATTATTTCTGCAACGCAACTGAACGGGAATTATTGCTAAATTTTGTGAAAATAGAACTAAAAATTAGTAATAAAGTTAAGGTTATTACAAATCACTTCCGGTTAATTACATCGGACATTAAAAACGAAATAGTAATCAGATAGGGGAAAAACTTTCAAAACTATATGATTGAACTTTTTGGTCAAGGTGGTATTTATAATCATATAACCAAGACGCTTTGTGACCTGCATTAATCAAAATTTTTTAAAACGAAAAATTCTATGATCTGGTTTAATGAAGTAGGCGCAACACTTATAGGGGAATTTCAGAAAATGTTGTTACTCAGTCTTAATTGAGCGAGAATTCTTAAATTGGACATCGGCAACTTATATAGTTGGGAGGTAGATCAGAGGGTGTAAAGCTTGAGTAAGAAATGTCGTGTGAACCGACTGCGCTGTGTCCAGTTTAAATGTAGTGGTGTTTAATTTGGGGTATATTTTAGAATATTTTATTAATTTTCTATATTAATAAGAGTTTTTAATCTCCTTTTTTCCTTGGGCCGCGAAAATTATTTTTGGTATCCATGGGGACTCGTAGAGTAACAACGGATTCGGGTGCTTTTCTTTGTGATACCATTTGTTGATCAAAACCAGCCTGCCGTATCCATACAAGCCAGCACGCAAGCAAAAATGAAAAACTCAAGGTAAGGGATTAAAACTCTCCGTTTCATACAGTCCATTTATCTTCCCAAAGAACCCTTTTGACAACAGACTGCAATGTTGAGATATACTTAAAAAAGTTTTTTTGAAAACATTCTTTTGCCGTTTTAGATATACGATTGCTCTATCAGTCACCATAACCCAACTTACGAAACATATTTCTAATCTGACATGCCTTTGGTGTCCTTGTGTTATGTATCAAAAGATAGCTGATGATCAAAGCACTTTTGATAAGAAAGGTGAAGCAAGATACGAGGTTTGGTAAATTAAGTGTGTCCAACCTGTTTCAAGGCGAAGCAAATTGGTTGATTTAGCAATTAACAATAATCTTTTTAAAAAATTGGTCTTTATTCGCTCAAGAATGTCGGTATAATGTAAGTTAGGTTTATTAGGACTTAAACTTAAGGCTTGCAAACTTAAAAACCAGGCATCTTTTCTTTGCTGATGACGAGCATTAGTTTATAAAGCCAAAATTGAAGCACATTAGAGAGTGTGGTAGGAAAATTCCTGGAACGTTACCTAAGCTGGTTGCACCATAAAACATTGAAAATTAACACAAGCAAACCAAAATATATAGTAATTCAATCATTTTAACCGAAAAATGTCTATCATGTCATTCGATTCAGGGAACCTGTTATGACAACCACTACTTTTTCTACTCCCTTCTGGGAAATACCTAATTATACACCGATCTAGCAGTTTCGTGTTCCACGGATCCGAGTCACTTCGGACATTTCGGGGATATTCCATCACGGATTTGGGAGCAATCGAATGTTTTCGGAGATATTACAGCACGGCTTGAATTTTTTCGTTCTGACGGTCTGTTGTATACTATCCTTTTTCTACTGCCGGAAGTTTTTGGGTAAATTTTTGGAAAACAACACAAATACATTCACCTACATGACCGTCAGAATTGACAAACGTCAAAATTCAAGCCGTAAACATCCGATTGCTCCCAAACCCGTGCGGTAATATCCTGGAAAGTCCGAAGGGGCTCGTATTTGTGCGACAAGAAACTGACGTGGTAAAGTCATGCTTTCCGTACTCTAGATAGGTGTATAATTAGGTATTTTGCAGAAGGAAGTAGAAAAAATAATAGATTTTGGTTTTTTCGAATTTAATGGTTAGAAATTGTTCATTTTTATTTTTATGCCAGGGCTATTCGCATGACCTGCGTTCGTAGTGAGCTTCTTTTGACGCCATGTTTTCCTCATTAAGTTTGGTGCCAACTTTTCCGAACACCCGGTATTCAAACAAGGTAATTGTACGTTGTATTGTTCTCTCTATATTTGACCCTGATCTGGCTGACATGCAAGGCCATGTCTATGTTTGTTGGCGTTTTGCGAACCTGAGATGCTTGAAATATTGTCATAAACTCATAAGAGAATATAAAAATCTACAATTTCGACTGTATAGGATCTTCGCTTATAGATAAAGTGGTAGTTATTTTTTTTAAATCGTGTCACTCGTCTTAATGTCTTACTACTGAAATCTTTACTAACAATAGTGCGTCGACGGCTTATTTTTTGGCGATAGAAAAAAACCGCATGACCCAAACGTTTTCTTTATACAGGCTGTCCAATAAATGTCTTAAGAAAGTAAAGTTATGTTTATTCTTATGGTGCATCCTATATATTTCTTCATCTTTAAATTCTACTGCTAATTTTAAATACTTACAACAAACTTAGTAGTTTTATTCATATCACAAGTTTTTGAAATAGACATTTTTTTTTAAATTTTATGCTCATTATAAAGAAGGCCTCATACATATGTCGGTTTCAAATGGCAAAAGTGGAAATAAGCAGATTCTAACAACGCCTAATTTGTTTTTACAAATTTAAATTTGCATTCCGTCATATTGCATTTTAAATGATAATGCACCAATAGCAAACATATACATAAATTGGTTTCTTTTCAGCAGTTATTCCTGAATTAAACGAAACTCATTATTTCTAAGATAAAAAAAGTTTTTTATAGATTATATACATATATATTATTCCGGATTGCTCGGGGCCATCTTGCTATTTTAAGTTGTAACTAAGTGTTCCTAGCGGGTTGAAAATATGGTACGGTACACACAACTTCTTCCTATAAGAACAAATTAATTACTAATTAGAAGAGCAACGAATATTGAATAGCCCGAAATAAAACGCAAACGGACTTTTTGATGTGAAATTCCTGCATTTCTCTTCAATGTCGAGACATTCTGACTTTTATTGTATTTTATTATCAGCAGCATTTAAATCGTAGTTTCAGCAATATTTCTGTCAGATATCTGCAATATCAAATATTTAAAAATTTAGGATATGTAGAATTTAAATATGAAGAAATAAATGAATATTTAAATTATTATTTTCCCGCACATTTATGGCACATTATGCGTCTCATGGACCAACGGCAAAATGTCAAGCGCCGACGCATTGTTGGGACACTCTGTATATACCATGACTGTTCGTATCTAAGTATCTTTTTTTCTTCTTAATTGCTCTACCATATTCGCGATGAGGCTAGTAAATCCCTATTAATTTTTTAGCAGGTTCAAAATGGCCTTAAATAAAAATTTTATTGTATTAAAGTTACATTCAGATTTTCCAACATTTGAAATCAACCTCACATGATGCAAAATTTTATTTCGGCAGATGATAAGGGAAAGGGGTGGGGGTGCAAGCATTCTGAAATCGTGGAAATTGTCGATTACGGGAATTTATCCAGGAATTGATGGAATTTGCGTCGAAATTGCTAAGCGACGTCACAAGAAATAAATATGTACTTTAAGATTCAGCATTTCGAATTTTGTTATCATCAGCGAAAATTGATTTATTAGATCGGCAAATGTGAGTATATAAAGGTTCCTGCAGACCAAACAAGAAGCCAACATATAAGGTATCCAAGAAAAAAAAACATTTTTAAAAAAATAATATTTTATTGAAATAGGTCAGCCTTGTTAGTTGTTAAATTCATTACCAACTATGCGGCGTCGTTTATTTCTTTAAATTTTTATTTACACTTTGTATCGTGAAAATCAATCATTTTCACCAACTTTTATGCTTGTTTTTGCCATTAAGTGTGAATCGCTAATGGATTCCGTCCCCACCAAATTTACGTGTCCTTTTTATTACCAAAACGTTATTCACGATGCACAGTTTTCCCCTTGCCAAATTTTATCGAGAAAGTGGGCACCGTTTAGTACGAATTCAAGGTTCGAATAAATATTATGGCTACAATTTATAAACCCCTTTAATAGATCGCTTTCACGTCACTGAAATTTAACGAAAACTTTGAGACATTTAAATATACCAGAATTACCGTTGGATATTTATAAACGTCATTTTAACACAATTTAAAGAAAATATAACCAACTGTCATTAAAGTGTTAACGTTTGAAACTCTATTTCCATGAATATAAATGACGTTTTCTATTTGTAGAAACGTACCATATCTGCTATATCTTAACTAAAAATTTCAAAGCAATTAAGAAAACGAAATATTCGAAAAGAAAACGCAAATATATCCTTGATATTTGGAAAAATGTAAATGGAATAAACAAATATTTTACACATATAAAAATAATTCTTTTATAGATAAGACTTTTTTATTTACCAATGTTCCAGAGGAAACTGCTTCTACAATTACTATTTACAAATATTCTGCAACGGTTGTTGATAAATGTTGATAAATAAAAAAAAATTTCTTTATTGCCAACATTATTTTCACAGGCAAAGCAACGTCAAAGTGCAGGTGCAGGTGAAGGTGCTTAATTTAAAACCGTTTCAAAATAGAGAAAATTCTTATCCGGCAATTCAAAACAAATGGCACTTTCCCATTGCAACTTCAATTTTTTAAATATAGGCCTGTTTTTTTTTATTTAATACTTTAAATGAGCATTTCATTTTGGAAAATACGTGTCTGGCACGTATAATTTACTAAACAATAACGTCCCAAAATTAACAATTGACGTATTTATTTAAAATTAAATTTTCTCTGGCATAAAACGACGTTTTCAAAATAAATATTAAAAAATATTTTATTATTGCAAATCAACAAGGAAACAACTGACACCTTGAGAAATTAATACTGAAAATCTAAAGTTTCTTTGATCCCGTAAAGCGTAGAGTCATGTAAGATGTTCAAATTGAAGCCTTCGCAATTTTAATATTGCACTTTGGTTTCTCAATTGAGTGGAGCCGTAGTTCATTTATTTATATTATTCGAAGGATTTTTTACATACCCCCCTAAGAAGTAATCCAGTGGATTTATATTTGGACTTCTGGCAGGCCGTCGTATATGTCCACGATTTTCCTATCAACTTATTTGAAAATAGTGTATTAAGGTTGTTTATTACATGCTGTCAATTATGAGAAGGTGCGTCGTCTTGTTGCCACCATAACGATTGTACAATATTTAATGGTTCATCAAACTGCTCGAAAATATTACTTAATATCAAATATTGATATCTTTCGGATGTTTAGCTATCTTCATATAGCCTACCCAAACATTAAAAGTCCTCTCGCCCCGTGCACTCACTTCTCAGTAAAAAACTGTTCTTAGAAAATTAAAAACATAACAATTAGGGATCTAAAATCTAAATTTATAATATTGCCTTCCTTATTAAAATATTTAAAAAAATCAAGTGGATGATGGGCACACAAAACCGAAAAGTCCTATTTAAAATTTAAGAATACACTCCGAGAAAAAAACCTTGTAAAATTTAAAGAAAAACCGATTTGGTGAATATTAAATATGTTTTTGCTTCATTGGTGCTTTTTAATAAATCATTAAGACGCTATATGATTCTATGTTTCCTTGAAATTATATGCATGATAATTTTTATTAGTTATTGAAAGTGAAAAGAAAACTATTCAAGTTATAATGAATATAATATAATAAAATAAACACCACAAAATATTATTCGAAATGTTTAAAATAACAATTTAAACATGCTACAGATTTAAAACTAAGAGGTCATCATTATAAATTGTAAGGAAAATCCTTTTTTCTGCTAAAGTTATCCTGAGAGTAGAAAGTCCTATTTTTATAGCATATAACGTTTTCGTTGGAATTAAATGCAATTCGACTTTAAATTAATAATATCAGTATCATCAGTGAAAGATTCACGCATTAAAAGAAGAAGTAAAAACCGATTTTTTAAATCGTTTAACTTAAAATAAAACGAACAGATTTTTTTAAATCATACCTAATTGCTCTTACTTAGGATTTGGTAATAAAATGAATGTTTAGGTGTGATATTTCACTACTTTTTGGTTGCACTATTTTGTAATGCTTATGTGTACTACAATGCTTGTTTGCTTATTGCAAACAATTTAAAAAGTGAGTCACTCTTCAAACCAACAAGAAACAAACAAACACAAACAACAAAAATTTGGCGACACCGAAAATGCAAATGGCGGCCACGCAGGCGCTAATAGCCGCTTTATCCCTTTGTTTTATTGGCTGCTAAAAGTCACATGACAGACCAGACCCCCTTTTCTTCTTAAAATGTTTAGAATTTTTTTTAGAATTTATAACCGACCGCCTTTAAAATATAAACGTTCCAGTTTAATTAATGTAGTTGTGTTATTATTATAAGAGAACGGTAAAACGTCATTTTTTAAAAGCGAATAATCATTTGTTTTAAACCAAATAGCTAAACTAACAACTAACTAAACAAATCAATATAAAAATATTCACACACATAAAATATTATATTTTGTTTAGTTAAATTGTAGAAGAGCTGATTTACTTCAAAGTGTGCATTTTAAAATGCATTATTTTGCTGAGTGTATACCAACTTGTGGGCGAAAAAGTTCCAAGTGTCATTTATTTTTAAAAATTATTGGAATTAAGACCAGGAAAACATTCAACAGAAATTTCTGATTTTCGGGTTTTCCGGATAACTCCGGAACTCATCGGAATTTTCTGATTTTAGGATATCCTATACAATTAAGTAAGTATCGTAGACACATGGAGTGCAATACCAACGTTCTAAAATTTAGGAATCGTACTTAAAGAAATAAAATATTTTTTCAAGAGAAAATCTCTTGACTTTCTCTTAATAACACTATAGAAGTCTCTAAACATCGTTCATGAGCTAGCTAGGCACAAGGAATCCAAAATATTTTTAAATATTATAAATATAATATATATAATATATAAATATAATATATAGTGGCCTGTGGTAGTTTCTTTGTAGTTGTTTGTTTCTGAAATTATTCTAATTGTTAATATATTACTTATATTACTTATTTATTACGTGTTGGTAAGAGTTTAAAAGTCATATTTACGCAATAGTTGGAAAGTTGCTAACGTTTTGTCGTTGCACTTCATATGAATATTATTGGTACTTTCAAAAATTGTCGAGAATGTAATTGTAATAATGTAATTGTAACTAAATCAGATTATCCTCTGTAAGCGGTCCGGATTAGAATAGGTTACAGTTGTGTGACAGCTCCAACTGATATTGTGAATGACGTTATCAAAGCGCGGAATGCAAGTTGCATATCACTCGCGAAATCTGGTTTACCAGTTCTTTTATCTGTGAAATCATACCATGGTTCTAAAATGTTGAGTTGTGAACCGATTATTTTTTTTTAAAAATCCAATATGTGACTAAATCACTATTTTTGCGTTAAATTTTTCTATAATACTATAATGATTTTTATGTGACACTATTTGGAAATCTTCTGGATTGCTCCTGCGTCGGTTGTGGGTGATTTAAATAAAACAGTTTGAGTTAAGCTCTAAAGAAGCCAACAGGATGATTGACCAACCGTCAGCAAGTTGGATTTATAAAAAACGGACGCAGGAGGAATCCAGAATATTTGTACATAGTATTTTATCAGTATTTGTAGATTGGGCCCAGGGCGTATCGTTTCATTTTACTTTCATTAATTTTTGACGAATAGCAGGTGGTGGCAAATTATTCCAACAAAATCATTTATCATGTTTCAGATCGTAAAATATAAAGTATTAGATAAGGTCCATACAAATATTTTCTTTTTTTTTTTGTTTTTTTTCTATTTTTTTTAACAAAATGTTAAGAATTATCCAAGTTATTCAAAAAAATTAGAAAAAGAAAAAAATGAAGAAACTAAATTTTGGCTAATAATTTCAAAAATGTTATATTTATATCCGCTTTGATAACTTTGTGTTTATTAGGCTAACATTGACACTGATAATACTCCCTCACTTAAAAAAGTTAACTTATTCTTTATGTATAATTTTTATTTAATTTTTACTTTTTTAATTATGACGGAATACAAAAATTTTCCACGTAACCTAAAAATTATTTTCCAAAATCGGTAAAATCTCGAAAATCATTTAAAAATCGGTGAAATCTTAATAGACTCTGTGAAATCTAAATCCGGTGAAATCTTCGAGAAATCTGTGAAATCATGAATGAATCCGTGCTGTGAAATCTGGTGCCCCAATTTTGGATGGTGATTTGATCACTGTACCTTAATATCAATTCTAGATTATAGTTATAGTATCACTTTTTTTCGGCAGCTATCACATGGTAATTAGTCATGGTTTAGGTAAAAGTCCTTTAGTATCCTCTTTCGCCTTTTATACACCAAATACCGTTTTAACCTTAGAAATTGTCTTCAATGTGGCGATGTCCAGATTTATACCTCCTTCTCTCCCTTTCTCAGGTTAATATTGTTTATAAATTATCTGGGATTGTTCAGTAATCGGTTTCGAGTTTTTCTCTGAAACGTGCATGTCTGGCCGACAGTTTCCGCTTTATTGTTTTATGGAAAGGTGCGCTAGCACGATTTTTCGAGTTTATGGTTAAAATGGCGGATCAGCGCTTTAACTGTAAAAGAAAAGATAGAGATTATCAGAACTATTGAGTGTGGCACCGGAAAGGCGGAAATTGCTAGCTAAAAGAAATTGGCAGAAACAACAATATCTACAATTTGGAGTAATTGCGAAAAGATCAATACTGTAAATCGCACAGGATTAACAAAAAAAGAAATTCTGTACGTTCATATGTAGATAAAGGTCTTTTCAATAGTTTCTCTGAGGACATTTTCAATGATGACGACGAGGCTGGGCTGTTTTACAAGATGACTCCAGGTCGTGTTTGGGTGGGAAGCAGTCGAAGTTGAAGTACACCGTTTGGGTTTATGCAGGAAGCGAAAAATGCACACTTCTTGTTATTGGCAATTATGAACGACCGAGATGCATGAAAATGTGAAAAATCTACCTGATATTTATAATTATTTAAAGGAGAAACTAGAACGTCAGAATAGAAAAATATTGCTTCTGGTTGATAATTGTGCAGCTCATCCAAAAAATCTAATCCTTTTAAATATCTGATTAGAGTTGTTGCCTCCAAATAGCGCCTCAGTCGTCTAATCAGGGCCTAATAAAATGCCTTAAGTCATTTGAAAATAAGGAACTTTTCAACATCACTATCTTAGACTCCATAAAATTACTTACACAATGTTGGAGGATATTACTTCAACCACTATTTCAAACTGCTTTCGACATGCAGGTCTGATAAAATCGGAAGTTGAATTTCATTCAGACGATGACTTACCTCTGGTTCAATGGTTCGAGAAGTACAAAAATAATGACCACGATGTCTGGGAGGTTTCCCTAAGTAATTGGTTGCGCAATAGCGTCCAAGATTTAACCAACATTGAAATGTATTTTCCTGAGCTGGATAGCTTCCCAACTGTTGATAATTTAATAACAACGGAGTTATTAACGGATAATGATATTATTACTGAAGTTTTACAGCCAAATAATCGTCAAAGCTCGGGTAACGAAAGCGATGATGATGTTCAACAGGACGAAGTACCAAGTTATTCTAAAGCGCTTTGTGCCTCTAAGATTGTTACAATTTTTTTACAATCTACTGATAATGTAACTGATGATATTATGCAAGGGTCCTGAAAGGTTGAGAAGCACATCGGGAATATGAAATTTGTATTGAGGAAAAATAAACAAACAAAAATAACGATTTTTTTTTAATCACAAAGAATAAAACATGTATTTTTACTTGTATGTTATAAAGTTTATATATATAGATAAGTTTTTAGTTTGGGTAGTTCAGTTAGTACCTATATTAGGGTTTATTAGTTTTCTATTTTTATATAAAAAAACCTACCTACATGATTTTTTTGTTTTTTTTTTTGGAATAGCGTACATCCGCTTATAGAGTACTCATTTTCTGGTCCCTAGAGGGTACTTTATAATCGGCGTTCACCGTGTATAGCTTTAAAAAGCCGAGTCTCTTCTATGTAAAACTTTGATTGTATCACATTTTAATTTTGCCGACTCAATTTATGGGCTTGTACGTGGCGAAAATACATTTTTCTCCTCCCTTCTGTTTTCTTTGCATTTGTGGTTCTTTCTTTTCACCCTATTTTTAATTCCTGTGGTTTTTTTTTGAGGCATTAATGTTATTTATTTAAGCTTAGTTAGCTTCAACACCACCTTCACATATTTATTCTGACAAATAAAAAGTTTTCACTTAAATAATTTTGTTTCTTTATGTAAAAGCAAATTATGGTTCTTCTCTTTCCTCCGCCATATGTCCTCGCGTTACATTCATCTCGTGCGCCTAGAAAGTATTCAATAGGTACGTGTAATAATATACTAGCGCTGGAAAACAAACATTTATCATTGTTGGAAATGAAGAACGTTTTATGTAAATCGATACTATTCATACGCGCATACAGATTACAGCCAAGCGCGGACAGGATGATATTATGCGTTTTCCGCCGAGATTGTGTATGCATAGTATGCGTGAAAAAACTGCGTACTAAAAATAGAATGTATGAGGCCCTTTACGCGGTTGTTTTATTGGATATCACAGGTCAACTTTATTGCGCGGCGGCAGTTACCATATAGGGTGTCCTTAAAAAGTAAGTACAAAATCTTAGCACAGATTACTAGCTCAGAATACCGCTAGTTGAATTAAATGTTTATAGTGTTTACAGTATGTTTATAGAATCCCAGTATGATGATTTTTATTCTCAACGTGTGGATAATAATGAACAAGATATGATAAGAAGTACCACCCTCCAAAAACAAATGGAAATGAAAAATTACCTAGATATCGGGCAAAAGCACCTTCAAAAAAGGAAAACGCATTAGATTCTGAATAAAATGTACTTATTTAGGTAATTAATTATTGACATTTTTTTATAAATCTTCTGGATTCATCCTGCAGAGCTTAAGTGAAATTCTACCCTGTACCTGCTATTTGAGGCAGGCGGAGCTAAAGGAATGACATTAACACTGATTCCTATATTGGTGAAGGGTAAAGACTTGATTCGCTGTTAAGATTGTTTGGTTGTTTAAAGATTTCTATGGGATTCTCGGTTTCTTATTCGGTAGGCGAATTGATTGTATGCAAGAGTTTTAATTTCGTCGAATAAGATTTGAAGTCCGGTTTCATGATTGTGTATGACTGGCTACTGCGGATGAGTTAATTTGCCGCAGTTTTTTCATGTTCTTTATTCTTATAATTTTGTGTATTTTTTGTCGTGTCGTAACTGAAATCATCGAAAATTTCAGAAATAGCAATTTTAGTAAAGAGAACTACGCCAAGTAAGTAAGAATTTCATGAGTAGGGAATATTAATCGATCCAGATGTTTGGAAAGATTAAATTCTATAATTTTCTTAGTTGCAAGTTACGTAAATTTTTAATTCTAAATGAATAAATAGGTTATGGTTCACTATCCAAAAAATAGTTATAGTTACCTTAATCGATAGATAGATATCCTGTTTGGAATGAGCAAATTTTTGTAAATGTACATAGAAATAAATTTTTTCTTAAATAAATTAGTTATTTAAATCTTAGGAGAAAGAAAAAATTAAGAATACAAAATTATAAAAAAAAACACAAAATTAACTTTCGTATTTGAAAGTGTTTTAATTTTATAATATTTTTTATTCATTTCACACTGCCACTAACAAAACTCTTTTCCACTTTTTGAAAAACGGCTTTAAAATAGTGTTAATAATAAAGTTGATAGTTTTTTAATTACGGCGGAATACAAGAAATAACTTATACATTACTTTTGAAAATAACACGTAAAATTATTCAGAAGTCTTTGTGAATTCTGTGTTTGGAATCTGTTTACCAATTTTGGATGGTGATTTTTCCGTCGACCAGATATATTTATTTATTTTTTTAATAACTTTCGTCCGTCTTGAAGAATAGATTAATCCTTTTTTTTGGGTTTTTCGTTTTTAATTACATTTAAGAAAGTAATGGTATATCAACTAGGTATATTACGATAGTTCGTAGAAGGTGTTTGGATAAAAGTGTATCTTAGAGTTGGAAACGAACCAAAACAATGTTGAATAAAAAATTTTTATGAAGGGCTGGTGCGAGCGAAGCACCCTTATTTGCTTAAAATGATTGCCCAAGTTAGGTAACTGCGAGAGTAAGTTTATTCCTTATAAGTTCGCTCAATAAATGGAACTGGAAAATTGTTTTGTATGATCCGCATAACCGAAAATAAATATGACTTGTATTTGTTTACTCTGTGGTTGGTCATTATTCATAGCAATTGTTGGGCTTGGTCTACGGGGTGATTCACAATAGCTAACGAAAATTAAAAGCTCGTCATCTTTGGTGAATATTGACTCTTAGAGATTACAAGGTTTCATTTTCGGCAATCAGCCAGTATACGCTTTCTGAATAGAACTGGAACGTTTAAATATCTCCAAAATTGCTAAAGCTGGACCATGAAGAATTCAAAAATTGTAACAGCAGCAAGACCGCATAATTTTGTTATTTTAAAGCGAATGCCTCATTTATTTTTGTTGCAATGAGTTGCGGTCATGATTTGTTTAATAATATATTTCTTTAATTTAAAACTTTTGCTTTCGGTATTGTCCATAATTTCTTAAAAATGGACGTATAGTAGAATCCCTCTGCTGGTATTTTAAACTTTTTTACCTATTCATAATTTTTATTTAACCATTCATTTGAAGCTTTGAAATCCCTTAGTTCTAGAGCTTTTAGAAGCGCTTTTGATTAAATTATGGCCCCGATAGTGCTTGTTTCGAGCCTTAAAAAACCAATTCAATTTTTTATCACAAAATGCTGCCTTCTCTGTACAAAAGTTTTATTTTTTCTTTGTTTTGTAACTTACTGGCTTACGTTCCTGCCGCGCCTTTAATCATGAAGTAGCATAAGTAAAAGTTTAGAGGTTTCAACTGATAGTTATAAAATGATCTTATTTCATCAATACGTATATACTTCTGCAACAACTTTGTTAAACTTCATTTTAGTCGCTAGTTTCATTTACCACAAGCGAAGCGATTGACGAATGAGTCAAGTTTATCGACTTTTTGCTTGTCACATTTTTCTTACGACGATTAGTTTTTTGGTTAGTTTTGGTTAGTTTACATTTTTGCAAAACTGCACACTGAGTGAGGTGTCATGTGCTCTGCGGAAATGACAAATGTCAAAATATTATGGCCAAAAACTACTGGAAGCGTCCGATCACTCCCAAACCCGTGAATAAAGTACTGGAAACTACGGCGAGTAACGAATCTGACGTACACAATATTATAGTAGGGAATATTAAACAAAATTAATGAGATAAATTCAGATTTTAAGCAGTTTCATACAAAACTGTTATTTTTGAATGCGTCTCCCAATACTTATGTCATGCATAAGTAGGATATTTTAAGTAAATTCGTAATACTAAAAAAATAAAAATAAAAAAGTAGTAGAAGTAAAAGTAGAGCATTAGTACATTTTCTTAGACATTTAAACTTCGAGATTTTCTTAGTGATTTAAACTTTATACACCCTAACATACGTTTTACCATTGAATTAGAAACTAATAATAACTCTCCATTATCAGATATTCTTATCAATCGAAAATCAGAGCTAACATTGGGTCGTTCTATTTACAGAAAACTTACGCACACAGACCGATACCTTAATGCATTGTCACCACCATCCGGCCCAAAAATCATCGGTTATCAACTCTGAACCCAGAACTAAAACACCTTACCTCTGCTCTTCTCTGTAATAACTTCCACATTAAAGATATTAAGCGTTCCATCACAAAATGCACTTCACCACAACCTCCCAATAGCAATGAGGCTGAAAAGAATTCCACACTTGCCACTGTTGTCCTTCCTTACATTCAAAATATCACTGACTACATATCAAAATTTGCAAAGGAATATAACGTCAAAACCAGATTTACCACTTGTTCAAAAATCTTTCAACATCTTTGTTCCGTCAAGATCGAAATTCCATTTGAGTTGCCAGGAGTTTACGTCATTCCATGCATATGCGGCAAGGAATACGAAAAATATCAACTAGGCTCAAAAAACATGAAACCGAACATTCAATTATTCGATAAAACCAAAAATTCTTGCGTGTAATCAATTCTTCTATCAACAAAAAATCCGAGAGTCTAGAAAAATCTATAAACAACCTAACAATCTTAACCGCGACTCAGGTCTCTACCTGTCACCAATTTGGGAATCAGTCATCCGAGAAGGTGTTTATGCACGTCATTTAGCTCCTGTCCCCTCATACAATATATAAGCAGGTACAGAGTAAAATGCGAACCAGTTTCAGTCAATCTCTGAAGAATCCAACCGGATGATTGGCGAAACGTTAGCAAGATCGACTAAAGAAAAACCAGTGGAAGTTTCTTTGAAAAAAAAATAAATAAATGGAAACACAGTAACTGACATATGTGAATGACACAACTTAATTTAATGAACCGTATCACGCACCACTGCGAATGTCTTGGTCTATAAATATATTCGTTTAAGACTAACTTAAGATGCGAATGGTGCGATGTTACATAATTCCTGTTCTAATATTTGGTTGCGAAAGTTGGGACTAGGAAAGCGATTAGAAGCCTTTAAAATGTATATATACGGCGGCATGTTAAAAATATCTTGGACCCAAAGATAAAGTTCATTTTTGGGACATATGGGTGGCGATAGGTTCAAGTTGTTGAAATTGATTGATTATTGAGAGAGATCGGTTGGAAGACTCCAAAATTCGTGGCTAAAAGACCCTCGCATATTGTGTGGTTGCATATTTGCCGACATTTTCATAGTTGCAGCATCCAATTTTGGGTTCGTCCTTTGGATGGAGAGTCTCCAGGTGTGAAGGGAAGAAGTGCATTTTCTTACGAAAAAAAAACACAAAACAACCGTCTTTGCCAGAGGTCGAGGAAGAACGTCGTCTGACCATAATTATTCGTTTTTTTTTTTGCAATTTGAGTTTCATTAGGCTTTCATTAATTTCAATTACGCTCGTGTCATTTTCATATATTGCCTACCATTAGCTGTCGTAATTAACCTGCGGTGAACACTTTTCGTTACGCTTCATGCGCTTGTATTACCTAGTAGGCACATCGAGTACATCAAGTAATGAATGCGAAGATTAAATATTTATTCGTAGTCTAATAATAGTGTCACGTGCATGAAAGATAAAAACGATCTGGCTCTCGTGGTAGATTCTCGTTTATTATTCAAGAAATTATGAAAACCGGTACTCGGTCGTTTAAGGCTTTGAGTTTTTCCATTTTTCATCTGCGACAATTTTTTTTTTGGGAAAACATTACGATTCACATAGAATGGCACAAAATTCCGAATAAAGAAAACAATTTGACAACGGAAACCCATTTTATCCGTCCCATATTTCTTGTTTTCGAAACAGTTTATGAATGAACGTGTAATATGACATGAAACGGCTGTTTGCTATACGGGGCGTCTCAAAATTTATTCGCCATTGAGCAACAACGTAGTGTAGGTAGGTAGAAAGGCTGTTGGAAATAAAAGTTAAATAAATTAATAAAAATTATTTCCTTTAACATTTCTTATAGGGCTGAGATTGTTCGGTCTTTATACTAGAAAAAAGTAGTGTTTTGCATTCAAAGTAAACGCCCAACTTTGGTTAATATCGATATCGGAGACCAAGTGTTAAGTAATGATTTTTGCAAATGATATTCTCGCTTTTAATACGCTTAAACGTCCATTTTTTTCCATCACATTAATTTGATAAATCATCCTATTTTGATACTTAGTATCTAGTATTCTATAATGCCATTAGTATAGAAAAACAATCATTTCGCGTTTAAACCAAGGTTATCTCTCAAACCCTTAGTTTTAATCTATTAATTTTGATCTTGATCTGATACAAGATTTTTTTTTAATTTTGAATTGAAAAGTTTCATACAAAAATTGCCTAGTTTCATCTAGATTTTTGTATTTTTGATATATCCAAGGGGTTTACCTGGGGAAAATATCAGCTTTATCTATTCATGCTTAATATTCTATACCTAAGTCTCGACAAGTCAAATCTTAAAAATTAAATTTGTAGGCCCTCAAATAATTAACCGTTTTTCTTGTAAGAGAGCGTTAATTATTTTATTTTGGATAGATTTCTTGTGGAAAAGGGTTGTCATATACTGAATGGATCTATTGGATATAAATTAAGGTGACTTTGTATAAGGTTGTCTATGGCGGAAATTTACCTTAATTTTTAATTCCAAATTGGACAAAATGATAAAAATTGGGGTTTCAATTGACTGAATGTATGAAAATATCCTGGCGCCTTTCTACGAGGTATCCATCCAAAGTTAAATTATAGGAAAAGTTGTTAATTAATTTTAGAGCCTGCAAGCGTCTTTGCGAACATAAAATATATCTAGAATTTACATCTATTAAAAACTACAAACGAAAAAAAGCTGTGTGAAATTATGCAACTTTTCTATTTTACTTATTTTTCCACTGTTCGTAGTTTTTGATTTAAGAGGTACGGATCCTTATTTCGGACACACTGTACATTATCCTATCTATCACAAACACATAATCTTGATAGAAATATACGCTCTTGTGATAAACGAATAATCTTGCGGATCTAGTGGAGAACTAATTTTACAAAAACATTTGATTTAAGATTTTGAATTTGTCACTTCAAATAAAGATCATAATTTCTTGACTCAAGCATATTATGCTTTTGCATTTGACTTTAAATAACACTTAAAATCTGATTTAATTTTTAAAAACGAATAATACCGCTTTCAAATGTAACTTGCTTAGGTATACGATATAGTCTATGTTTAGTAGTAAACTACAACTTTTTTGCCTGTGGGCAATTTCAAATTTTTGATTGCTTTAACGAAGAGTTCTTGTTTCATGTATACAGTGATGACGCCGGTACTACGTTTCAAAGAAATGGAAGTTACTATAGGAAAAAGTGCAAATTCTTATACAAAAAGAAAAAATGTTCTTGGCTTGGTTAAAACAGATTCTTATAGGGCCACTACGGTTATCTTGTAATAATAACTGTAGTAATAATGATATTGTAATATATATATTTTTTTCGTTAAGCTGTTTGTTAAAAATCTAAACTTCAAAAACATTATCTCGTTTGAATGTCATTAGCTTTTATTTAACCAATAGATACTGAGAATGAATGTGAAATGCTCTCGAGACAAGATCCGATAAATGGAAAATTGAATTCGTAAACAGGATTTCCTCAGAACAATCACTTTAATAAGAAAAAAATTACATAATACATACATCAAAACTGAATAGGGGACAACATTTTAGATTTACGTTTAGGAGATTTACATATTAAGTTTACTTTGAAAATCATAAACAAAAATCAACCGTATAAAATGCAGAGTACAAAAATTATAGCCAAACTCAACTTTTATTTTTCATACAAACAAATAATTTAACATTTTACATCTGCTTCTAAGACTTCTAATGAGGTTAGCCAGGTCTTACTCATTTCTTGTTTGAAATATTAAGTTTTCCCGTATTCAGTTTTGTTATGTATAGATTATATTTTCATAAGAAGTCATTCTATTTATGTTGTTAATATCCGTAGCAGTACCAATTTTCTCTATTCTGTAGATTTATTTGGCTAGAGTACTAAAAGTATATGTGAGTGAATGTTATTTCTCACAGTGCAGCACTAAAATATGGAATGAATTCATTTAGAAATCAGGTATTGGATTTCAAGAAAAATGCTCATCCGAGTCCATCATAATTTTGATACAAAGTTGATATGGATACCAAACTCACTTTTTTAAATGGGACACCATTTTTTTACATTCATTTTCACATACTGCTTCAAATGTCACTCATAATTCATGTAACATACCCTATTTCTATCTCTTATTAATATAATAAAAAACAGAAATTTATTTTTGTCTAACATCAGTAAATTAATTACCCAGTGAAGAAAGTTATATGGGTCACCTAAATGAAACTCGGGAGGATTGAAATTTTGATTTTTATTGGATACGGACACAAAAGCTAAATTCAAGAATTTGTTTAACGCAAAATATCCAAAAAACCTATTACAATATTCACAGTGAGTAAAATTGAGAGAAAATATATAGAAGCAGTGCGTGTAAAAATTCGTCTACGGCCAGATCGTCCAAAAACGCATGAGAACAGAAAATTAAACATTTTATTAGAAGTGGAGAATAATCCCCATCGTGCATCTTCTGAAGTAGCTCCAAAAGATACACAAAAAACCTAAAACAATACTTAGGATATTTCATCATCATCAGTCATCTAAATTTTTTAAAGTTTCCTTTACACTTTTAAATATCCCAAGAAAAAAAATCAGTGAAGTAATATGTGGAAATTTTGCAAGCTCTATTGGTCCCCTTTTACCAATCCACTGTCCGGGAAATACCTTATTTAAATATTCCCGCACTTGTCGAATAGAATGGGGCGGAACACAATCCTGTTGAAACCAAACCTGCGTATCTGGCATATCAGGCTGATTTGGTTTTCGTAATGAAACTGCGAGCGTAGGAATTAAGTCATTTTGAAGTAATAAAGTACAATAATTTTGTTATTTAAAATCACTGCCCAACCATTTATTTTTTGTAGTTTTTTTTTCTTCCATCGGCGATTACTGTGCCATTGAAAAAATAGATTTAAGTTGAACATTTCCACCATAGTGCGGTCGGGATTACTTTCTTTCAGCTCCCGTAGGAACGCTATCTAGTACGAATGATACGTTTCTTCTTTTAATACACGCAAAGCTGTTCGTTGACTAACATCATTATTTGAAGCTACCTGAGGCGAGGCACGATTGGAATTATCCTCAACTTCTAATAAAATATTTAACCTTGTGTTTGCATTAGAGCATCTTTACATGCTCTGTTTCTATAAATTTTCTCTCAGTTTTACTCACTATGTATCTTGTCTTTCTGAGCATTTCGAGTTGAACAAATTACAAAGTTCTTCTTGAGTTCTCGTTTTGTCTCTATATCCAATAAAAATTAAAATTTCCATTCTACGACTGACAGAAATATAATTGTAACAATTTTAGAACTGCCCTGGTTCTAAATATTTACTTACCTGTTCATTTCAAAATTGAATTTTTGGTTTTTATTCTTTTGCTCATAAAAAATGAGAAATAGATATAAGGTGCTATATGAATTATGCGTGAAATTTGATCCAGAATTCGAAGATGGATCTAATAAAATGGTGTAAAAAAAGTAACTTGCCATCGACAACCAATTCTTGACCCAGTCCGTATATTTTTTGTTTACTGCAAAAACGGCGCAAAAAATTGATTTTTAATCGAATTTGTGCCATATTCATCTTAAAAAGGTTGAAATTTTGCAGATTTTTTTTTTTAAATACTGCTTGAGAAGAAAAGAATGTCTCAATTCGTTTGTTGTATAGCTGGTCAAATATTTTTTATGCCAGATTCTTATATTTTTTGCAAATAATGTTATACACCTTTAAAAACAAACATAGTTTGAAATTTATAAATCACAGTTATGGAACACGGTGGCAACAAAATTTGAACATAGCTGTCGAAAAGAAAACTATTTTTTTATGGCAAAAATTATTCAGCTACATGTGCCGGCAGCCCAAAAGCAATTTCTAATTAAAATAAAAAATACAAAATTCATTGCACAAGCGAACAGAGATGCAATACGAGAATTGTTTTGACTCTTCTATTCTTTCAATTTAAGACTATGTGTATATTTTTGGTATTGTAAATATAGCGGTTGTGGGGGTGGGGGTTTATTGGTATCGATTAGTGTATTTTAGGTGGGTACGAGATAATAACTATGTTACTGAGTTTTGCAATGGATAGTATTTGATTTTTATTTTAGTTTAGAGGTGCTACATTTTGTGCAAATTTATGTGAGAGACCACCCACGCGCAATTACAGTTTTAGTGGAACTATATATTGTTTTGTAATATCTAATAATATTTTAGTCGTTCATTATTTATAAGCATCATGCGTTACAGATTTACTGCTTATAATTTAGCGTTCTTTTTTTTCGACGATCGTAATTAGACGCCAACTCGTCAACTAAACTTTATCTCGGTGTGTTTAGGACGCTCGTAAATTCATTATAAACCCAGCGTCCGTCTTGCTGGTCGCCGTTGAAATTTGTTGACAAACTGCCGACGAACAGATGATATACATGTTTCACTTAATTTCAGTTAAATTACATTCCTCGGCAATTACGTGTATATGGTATCCGTTCCAGAAACGTTTTAGATCATTACGTTTAATTGGTGTACGTTTCGTTTTGCGAGATAATTTCAAAATAATTGTCTGTAGTGTATCGATTTCACGTGATGGCTGACGATACTTTCTTGAGCGTATTATTCCTTTCAAAACAAATAAAATGTGGCAGTTGGACGGATTTATGTATTTTTTTATAATAATTCGCATACTTTTTTAATTAAAACCATGGTTTTTATTTATTTGTTAATCTATTATTCCATATAATCCGCATAGCGTCTATAAGAAGGTAAAGTCTGTTTCAGAAAGGTGTAGAGTAATAAAACATGTTATCTGTTTGTTAGGTATTACTTTATAAGATTATATATAATACCGCTAAAGCTAAAGCTTGGTACAACTTGTATGAGTTAAAAGTTATGTGACCTTTCTGAGATATGTAATTTGTTCTTTGAAACCACATTTGTTACGCCATTGGCCATACTCAGTTCACCGGCGCCATAAGAGCCCTCTCTCGTAGCAAAAGTGAATTACTCGAAGTACTGAATTCCGGTTCATAAAAACGGTACTAAACATACCGTTAATAATTATCGCTCCATTAGTAAGCATTATGTATTTGCTAAAATTTTCGAGATGTTGTTTTTAAAGACTTTTTTAATTTGGTGAAAAGACAATTTATTCCAGAACAGCATGGTGTTTTCCCAAATTGATCAATTGAAAGCGCATGCTGAGTACTTGGGCGCTTTCAATTTGGAGGATTATTGATTGGTATCCTCAAGACACCTAAATAACCGCTGACAGCTCCATTAAAATATTAATTAGGGCTGGTATTTCTTTTCGAAAGTGAACTTTTGCTCAAAAGTTATCTTGGTCTTGCTCAAATGATACGAATTAAATAGTTTATTTATCATTTGATATTTTGAGTAGCTAAATTTTTTGAAGCTAAAATGATCAATCTACTTCCGATAAATAAATAAAGTATTATTTGCTTCTGAAACTTTTTCTGCAACATTTCCTTTTTCGTCAAGGCGCCATCTCGCGCGATAAACTGGCATGATTGATGTGTTTTTCGTTCACCGTGCCGACGTACGGTATTTGGTTTATCGAATCGGAACGAAATCCTAAAGCAATTCGACACTTTTTGTGAGAAAGCAATATTTTTAACTTCTCACGATTATTTGCTATCTCAGTGGCGTCGGTTTTTTGCTATTTCGTAATTTGTAATTTTGCGTATATTGTTTCGGCAACGCAAGCCGGCAACGAGGCAAATTGAGGCAGGATCCGACAGATCGATTAAAACAATCGATTTGTTTATAGACCAAGGAAGTGGTAAAGGTCAAGATGGAGACAAAAAAATTAACGTGCGAACGTGTGGAACGGTAGCCCGCTCACGCTTCGCTGCCTTTTATGTCATTCTAGTTTTTTAATGGATATTAGAACAGTGCCGTAGCTAGTGTCTTTTGCCGGATTATGAAAAATTAATTAAACTTTTTTTTTTTTAATTTTGCTTTAACACTTCGCAAATCGGGTAAGATGAGCTAGAAGAAAGGCGCCATTTAAATATAAAATTAGAGAGAAAAATTTAGAGTGTTTTTGTTAAAACAGAAGAGAGGCCGATGTGGGCCTAAATATTTACCAAAGTCAAAAACAAATATACTATAAGGAATATAACATACGATTAGTAGTATCAATAGAAACGAAGTCTTTATTACAAGAGTTGCCCAGGAACTTGACATTTCAACATTTTAACAAATTTGTTATATTTTATTTTCTAGTAATACATCAAACTCCGAAGAAGTTCGTAAAACTGGATTTCACAGACCCTTATTCGTTCTAAAATGCCATCAAACCTTGAATCCTTTAAATTAATTTAATTATAAGGAGGACAACAACGGTCCCAACACTAAGCATCGTGGAACCCCAAACGTATTTTCTGTTTCGCTTGTGAATGAATTCATTTTTACCTCTTTTTACATCTGAAGTTGATTTGGTACGGCTTGGTTAATAGGTTGTCAATATTTACCACTTCAATCGATCTATGAAAACCGCAATTTTTTGTTGTTTAATTCTGCTGCTGCATTGATAGGGTCTGTAGCACTTAAGATATTGCTATTTTTAATAAAGTCATATTGGTAATCATTCTTTTATTTTGATAATTGTTTCAATTATTATGTTTGACAAAGCTTACACGCACTAATTGGTCGATAATCACGCACACAATTTTCTAAACCAAACTAATAGAGTTGGAATTATCTTAATAATTTTAAGGTCGGCATTGGAACTGGTAAATCCTCCAAATTGATTATATCGTTAATCATTAAATTAGAACTATATCTAAATTCTAGCTCACTCGTTAACAAAAATTTGAGCCAATTTACTTCTAGTTTGCTGACTAGGTATCAATCTTTGAACTTCACCACCCACCATTTTTTTACGCACCTCCTAAAAATGTCTATTCAGCAACATGTTAACAATATCATTATCATTCGGCTAACCTTTTAGCTTTCAGAATGCATCCGACTTGTTCCCATTTATTCCTAAAATGTATAATTTTTAAAGTATTTATCTTGTTTGTTATTATATTTTTAATGTATTTTAATATTTTGCTTGTTCTTTAGTATGCCACACTCACTGAAACCATGACCTATGAAAGAGTTGTTTCTAATTCATAGTATTTTTTTCATATGACACTTTTTTTTATTTATGTTTACTTATTCTTATTCAGCTTGATTTTAGCTTTTCAAACATATATAGTTGTGTACAAATATTTGGAAAAATAAGGCTACAAATTATTTTTTCCCAGAAATTATATTTTTTGGCCAGTAAGCCCATGATCTGTAAATGTGATATCAAAAATCGATTTCCATACTGCTAAATTACTTTTCTAATTGTTTCTCTTATTTATTATAACTGTAAATCATTATAATGATCTCTACAGTTTCTTAAAGCCTACCCTGAATATTCGGAAAGAAGGTAGCGAAAAAAACTTGTATTCTTGAACTTCTTCGAAAAGCTTCGCGGCTAAAGTTTACAATGAAGAAAATAAGGAGGTTGGCAAAATTAAATTGGCATAATATTGGTTTCGCGAAAATCATACACCGTCGCGAGCATATCAAGAATGTCAATAAAATTGTATACTGGAAGCAGGTCTCACTGCCACAATTCTTAGATGTTTCTCTGCTCAAATACCTTATACAAATTCACCTTAATTTTTAATGCCAGATCGGATAAAATTATAAAAATTCAAGATTTGTCTAAACGATTAGAATTAGCTGATAAGTATTTTAAATGAAATGGAACTTGCACTCGCACTTATTAATTTGCTTTTGCGCTCCCACGGGCATCATCAGACTTAAGACATAAATTATGAATACACACATACAAAAACGTCAATTCAAACGCACGCAGACATAAATTGAATGTAGACTCAAAATTAAAAACGTTATTGACCAATCACAGATAGGCCCTTTTTGGCTTTGGTGATCAAGTTTTTTACTTTTTGGACACTCATGTAAAACAATGACGTTTTTAGTCGGAGAAATCTTAGACAAAAGATGAGTAGCGAAAGTAGATTTGGTCTCTGGACTGAGACTGTAATTTGTATCATATTCCTAAGCGAAAGAAATGCGGATGAGAAGGGACTCTAGACTTCTCGGCTATCATTGGCCAAGATTTGTTTCGTCGGTGGGGCATGCATAATTAATTATACTCCATGTCTTAAAAACGTAGAAACAATGATGAAGAAAATCCCAACCTAACCAAGAATCGTTTTTTATTTTGGTAGACTGATGTTTGTTACTTCGTTTTTGCACATTTAATTTAATTTAATTTAATTAAAATTAGCATAAAATATTGAATAGAATAACCGCAATACAGGTAGGTATTTGTTATGTTCGTATTCTCTCCTGAAATATAAAATTTTTAAAAATTGCTGTTCATAATCCCCAATTTAAATTACAGATGTACAATCTGTGCAAATCCAAAAAATGCAAAAAAGTAATGATAGATAGAAGTGATCCATTTAATCTGCAAGAGAGGATGGATTCATTGAATAGTTCTTAATTTATTTAACGAATTGCTCCCACACGTGGATCAGTTTTCCCCAGAGTGGCAACAAATGTCTAATCATTGGATCTGTTTTTTCCAAACTCAACAAGGAAATGATTCTGTTAGCAGAAAAGGATTTCATTCCAAAAACATGCACATAATAAGTGGACGTGGAGTAAACTCAATATGCTACAGGAAAGCTCTTCACTATGTATAAAATGTGATATGTCAATCATTGTTTTTGAATGAATATCATAAAACATTGCACTTTTATGTTGTTGTTAGGGGATTCAGGGTATGCATTACAACCTTGGGTCATGACTGGTTTCAAACCCGAAGTACTGTGGAAAGATGCAATGGTGTTTTTAAAACTCGATTTAGATGCATAACGGGGGTCTCAAACTAGAAAGTTGACAGAATTATTTATGCATTTGCGCTTTTACGGCCAGAAATTTTTAATATATATTTTAGACAATAAAATAATCTCAACGCACACGTTGTAGCATTTTTATTATTATTTTTTAATTGCCCACAAAAAAAAACATCACAAGGAAACTATTTAAACAAATATTAACACAGAAAATAAAACTACACGAGCAGGGGCTAATTCAACGCTTTACATAACACAAAACCATTATATAATAGTATATGCAGACACTTTTAAATTTAAAAAAATATTTTGACTCCAACATTTTCAGTAAATGTGAAACCAAATCACTGTGTCTTTCTTAATTTTGACATAATTCGAACAAACCAGTAAAATAATCGACGTTCGAAACAAACCAAATATATAAATACGATGCGATTTTTAGAGAGAACCTCTTAGCGATCTTTTGCCTTGAAGTTTGGAGATACGTTCGGCTCCATCGAACGTATCCGAAAGCGCTTACAGAGTTTTAAAATGCTCCAATACCGAAATAATCTCTCTTTACATAAAACCATTTACAGAGTCCTACCCCCGTCACCTCAGTGTCCCTGTATTTTTTCACCAAATGATGTTCGTGAACTCTGATGGAGATCTTCTTCTTTCCAGACCGTCCGATGATTTTTGAAACACCGACTTCGGAGTTTAACTGAATCCTTATAGTTTTGTAGTTTTATAGTAGTCTTTTTGAGGATGTGTTGTTTTATTTTGTACATGACAATAATTATCAGTGGCTTCGTTTGCTATGGATATAACGAGTTTTTCAATGCGAGAGAACAATGAAGACCCTGTACGGCTGTTTTCCATCCACACTCTAAGGTATTTCCAGTGAGAGCAAAAGGTTCTTTGTTAAATTAATGGAATAATATTGCAAACAGAATTGGATAGTTCAAAGTGGTGGAACATTTTAGTATCGTTGAGATCGTTCACTTGAAACTGTCTTGTTAAAATGCCGAAAACTAACTTCCATATGTGGTTAAAGAGCTATTGGGAGTTCACTTGGGATGGCGCCAATGTGTTTAGAGGATATCTGTGGTATATCGTGTACAATAAATCTGCAAGCTATCCATTCAGAGGATATCCCTGGGATGTATTTTATAGTATTAGTATATATGTTAACGTATATCCTAAGAATATCCTCCTCATTTAAATTAGTTATCGAAGATCTAAACGACTCCTGTTCTGCTGGTCTAATAAATGCAAGAACTCTTTTTCTAACCCAACAGTGAAAGAAAATTTGATAAAGCAAATTATTCTTTTGTACCTATAGCACTCACGAAATTGGAGACTACCTCTGTTTCTTCGACAGATTAAGTGGCTAGAATAAATTTGAAGTAGATTGCAAAAAGTTTCAGGTATTGTTGGGGCTGCGATTAGAAAAAAAATTATGTGAGTAATTGGAAATTACTCATCTTGCGTTGGTTGTTGATGAATCGAATTTGCTGACGTTTTGCCAATCATCCTGTTGTTAAGCTCTAGCTCTCTAAGCTGAGTTTCATTTACGTTCTGAAGAAACCAACAGGATGATTGGCGAAACGTCAGCAAGTTCTGTTCATTAACAGACGCAGGAGGAATCCAGAAGTTTTGCAAAAAGTATTGCAGTACCCTGCGGAAATTTCTTTGAAAAAATGAAGTTTTTCCATGTTGACAGACAAAAGACGCAATTTTCCTGTGGGAAATTTTGAAAAATATTTAGTTGTCATTTGTTTTCATGTATGCAAAGAACAGTTTTTTCGCAAATAATATTTTATCACCGTAAGATTTTTATGGTTTGCAATTGGCAATGTGTGTATCTATGAATAAAACACTTTTATTTCCGATTTTTTGTTGGTTTATTTATAAATATCTATTCAAATAGGTCTGCGGTATAGGTAAAAAATTATATGAGTTCAGAAGAATGGGTTTAATTATAAGGAAATAGTTCGTCCGAAATTAATATTCATATTTTTGCATATAAAAAAAATGTATGTTTTGCATTTGCATATATTCTGGGGTTTTTCGCTTCCATTTCTCCGCTTCTTAATAATCATCAAACAAAGCATAGTTTTTAAATTTTATGTTAATGTAACACGTTTCAATGTGTTCTGTGCGGAGTGAAAACACGCGACGACCGAAATCGAAACCCGAACAGCGTATACTTCGTTTTGTCAAATAACATCGTATGCAGGGAAACGCGTAAAACAATCGTGTATAGTAATTTGCCGTAACGGAAGTTTACATGGCCGCCTGCGGGGTTTACGCGGCGCGGCGCATACGCATCAACGTATGCCGCGACGCGACCGACAAAACGAACTGCGATAAATGAAAGACGCATTAACCGTCTTTATGGGGTTAGTGAAATAACAGACAAATGGTTTTCGGAACACTTCGTATCACATTCGTTTCCGCTACTTAGGCAATTACATTTTTCGTTGCCTTAAAATTCCGGTATAATAAAGCCGTATTTTTATTAATTTAAAACAAAATAGAGAAAGAGAAGAAAAGTAAATAGTTTTTACATGTGCATTTTTATTTAAAACCGTTTCTTACTCTTACCGATGAATTTACCGTCAAAAATTTTAATTCTGCACGGCTAGCCAGTTTGATGCTGCCGTCGAAATTAAAATTTCATCACACACCTGCTTCCCAAATAACACAAGGACGTCCGTAAAACGTCCTCGGGTTATCTGACGGGACATAGCGTATATCCTAAGGATATATTGTTTCAGCTAAGGGACATCCTTAAGACATCGCAAGGATATACGATGTTACTAACGTCCACATACACACATACTAAGGATATCCAGTTATACTACTTGAGACGTCGTTAGTATATCCGACTGTGAGGATATGGTACCAGTGGACCTTACTTAATTATTAATTAATCAGCGGAGTAAGGGCTTGTTTTATAAACCCACAACTGCTGCCGCCGCCTGATCTTGCTATCTCATTGACCTAGCAAAATAATAAAAAGCAAGGCATGATGTTGTTAGACCACACAACAATGGTTCGTTCACCTTAGAATTTATCAAATATTTTGTTATATATTAGCATAAAGCTTTACTTACATGAGTTACAAGTTCTTCAGTAATAAAAATACCACAAAAAAATAATTGAAATGTAAGCACTGTTAGCAGTAAGCACAGCACCAAAAATACTCAAAATAGGCGTCAAGTCGCCACAAATCTAAAAAAACTAAATATTTTCCTTCTCTGTTGTTCAAAATTTTTATTTAGGTTTCATCTTGTTTTACGGTTTTTCACTTATTCCCCTTATTTCTATTCTAATATTGCCATTATGGCGCAAGGGGCTATCCTCGGGCCATCTATTTAGAGGATATCGTGTACAGTAAATTCGCAAGTTATCCATTCAGAGTATATCCCTGGGATGTATTTTACAGTATATCCTTAGTATATATGCTAACGTATATCCTAAGAATTTCCTCCACATGTCGCGGGACATGCGACTTAAATAGGACATTGACCGGATATACCGGGGATATTGTGTGCTATCTGGGTTATGCGGGTTTGCACACGACACATGAAATACCACTAAATCCAGTGCCGCCTCCGGCTTTCATTGTGTGCTTCTGCAAAGAAGATGACCTCTGGGATAGATATTGAAGAACTTATTATAAATGTAGACAACGGGCCCGTCATTTGAGATAAAACTAAAGATGATTTTAAGGACAGGGATAAAACGAAAAATGCTTGGGAATAAATATTTATTGCGATTATTGAAAACGACAAACAAAACAAACCGAAAAAGGTTAGTAACTCAAGACGCATAAGTAGTTAGCTATACTTGAACAAAATTTAATCATCTAATTTATAGGACATATACATATAAGATGGGGTAACAACCAAAACGAAAGGTGATCATTCCGTCATCGAGGTGACACGGTTCGCATCTGAAACTAAAAAAAAATAACCTGAGTACCAAAGATTATTAAGATTCTTAAAACAAACTTAATATTACTTAATATCACCAGAAAACACAAATCACAGATATATTTTGTCATGGCATAAAATCTGGAACTGAGTTTAGGTTGGTACTAAGGGCAGAACACACATAGTACATATTTTAATCGCTAGTGCTGATTATTCTGATCGTGCAATTTATACTAAGGGCAAAGACACGCGCAGTATTGCAGCGAAACGGTGTCGATTCGCTTTTTGAGGGAGTATATGGGTTGGCCGGCACAAAAACTCGCAATCAGCGTTGGGAAACTTTATTTGGTTTAGAATGAAACGGGTTGAGATAATTTCTTAACAAAGTTAAAAAAAACGATAAGTGGTATTTGCCGCACAAAAAATATCCGACCTACCTTAACAAAAGACTAGGCAAATGTCCGGTAAAGTGTATTGACACAATACGGCGATGTAACAGGCCACAGGTTCTCTCGATATGAAAAATATCTCACATTACACAAGATTTAGAAAAATAAGAACTATTGGGTGAGATGCCGGTCCACAACTATTTCCGTGTCCGGTGTTACCGGCTGTAGCTCGATACGATAATCGTTTAATCGTGGGTGCGCCCTCTATCAAATTATAATACAACTTGCAGCAGCAAATAGAAATAGAGAAACCCTACCCGTCATAATTTGTTTCGCTACAGTATCCTGTCGTAAATAACCACACCGACACTGAAGGGCAGCAACATGGAATAAACAACAGGTCATAATATACGGAAGGGCAGAACACACATCAGTATATTGGTACTAAAGGCAGAACACACATACAGTACCTATTTCAATCACTAGTGCTGATTATTCCGATCGTGCAATGGATACTAAGGGCAGAGACACACTAAGTATCCTGTCGCAAATAACCGCACCAGCACTGAACGGCAACAGTGCAATAAACAAGCCAGGCCATAATATTCTCCTCAACGGCACAGACACGTGACAGTAGCTCCGACTTTTAACCAACCAAAGTAACAACGTTTAAAATAGTTTAAAGAGAGAACACATTAATATTTAACCAAATTCCTTGGGTGTATTTAATAAATTGAACATGAAAACGATCAATAAATAAACCATTTGGTACTTTGGTATTTTGGTCAATAAAACGAAACCATCATGAAATTCAACTACTGTACTGTAAACTCACGTTTGTCTTCGCAATTTCAAGTAATGTAAACAACCCGACACACTTGAATGCACGGTTAACCGAGAAATGCCGGGAAGATGTTTCTGAAAATGTTACTGCATCCCAAAACTATGTTTATTATAAATGCCTCCTATCTACTAATCGATATTTTGACATGGCTAGGGTCGAGAAATGCAGTTTTAAGAAAACATCTGGCTCTCAAGTGGTTGGTTATTGCGTAGTACAAAATTTTTATAGGGTAGCTTAAAAAAAATATTCATTTTAGATAAATCGGACCGGGTGCCTCTAATATCATGTTGCCGCGAGACATCTTCTAATTCATTGATGTCTAACGCATCTCTTACACGCAACAAAATTATGTAACGCGCATCATGCTTTTAATATGCCAAATCACATTCTACATATCTTCTCGCTCGAGACAGACGGTCTTTGTTCGAATGGGAGACGGTTACTTCCGAAACGACGCAATAGTCTATGACTTAACCCAAATGCCTCAGCTGCGACGAAAATACATTGGAGTTACATTGGTTTGGTGAAGGGTTTCGTCCTTCGGAAGATTTAGACATTTGCCTGCCACTGCTTGTTGAAACGTCTCTTTATATACAGATTAATCACATTTCTTACCATGTGCACCCACCCACCTTTACATATACAAATTAATACAAATGAAAAATAATGCTGTTTAGAAGATTTCTTAATTTTTAAGTTAAACTTGTTCTATCTAAAACCAAAATTATATAGAAAATCAGACCTAACATTGGGTCATTCCGTTTACAGAAAACCTACGCACACAGACCAATACCTGAATGCATTGTCATATCACTATCCGATTCAAAAATCATCGGTTATCAACTCTCTTGTTTACAGAGCCATAAAAGTAGCTCAGCCCGCATCACGGAACCCACAATTAAAACACCTTACTTCAGCTCTTCTCTCTAATAATTTCCACACGTTTACTTCATCTTAACGTTAACCAACCTTCCAAAGGCAATGAGTCTGAAAGCAAACCTACACTTGCCACTGTTGCCTTCCTTACATTCAAAACATAGTGTTAGTGGACCACGTATCAAAAATTCTTAACCAATATAACGTCAAACCCATTTTTACCATTTGTCCAAAAATCCAACCAAATGTTTCTAACTCAGTGTCAGTTAAGTTCTGTAAGTTCGACTCAACAACAACCGATACAGGAGGAATGCAGAAGTTTTGTAAATAGTAGCACAGTGGCCTGTGGAAATTTCTTTAAAAAAAAAGGAATTTTTTTAATTATAAAATAATGGTTCTCTGTGCTGGGGTTTCACGATCCTTATATGTTTGCCATCTATAGCGCAAATACAGTTCGGAAAATTATGTGTTTGTGAAAATCCAGCAGCACGTTCTTTCCACATGGCTTTGTCAGATGTGGGCAGATTTTCATCTAATAAAACTTCAAAAATCTTTCGGAAAACGTCCTTAACAAAAGTATATACTGTTAATATACCTACTCTATAATCGTAATGAAGATCGGTGAATGTACTGGTAGGAAGGCAAAAAATGTCAGGAAATATATTTTTAGTGTCGCAAATACAAACAGCGCATCTGTTTTCACCACTTATATCGCCTAAACTTCCAAAGAAGAATGGAATACAAGCAACGCAATTGTTGTAAATCCTGCAATCCCCAGAGCCCTCCGATGAGGATAGTTCGTTCCTGAAGTCGCTTCTAGCTACTTTCCGGAAATTTAATGACGAACAAAAATTTGAATTCCGGATAGAGATGATACAATTACTGCAAAGGATTCAACGAAGGCAGTATTCGAACGCGCCTCTTCCTCAAGCTTCTGTGCCGAATGTTTCGACGAATGTTCCACCTCCAAATGTCTCAGGGAATTGATGTGGTACCAGTGCAGTTATCAACACAGCAATCACCATGACCCATTCGATGGCATGAATCACAGCATTACTTCCGTACGGATTGGCATGAATATGGACAATCATGGCATGATGGTCGCGTTTTATCAACTTTAACGTCACAGTTTTCTACGTACTAATAGTTTCTTAATCTTCATACTTCAAATCTTCGTGATAAAGCGGTATTTATTTTACTTGGATGAAATAAATATATTATTGTGCCTTACCGAAGTTTTACTGCAAGCATTTCTTCAGGTGGTATAGCCGATCTCATATTAATGTCTTCCTTACAAATGTGATTTCTTGTGCGACCCAATAAATTATTAAAGGATTCTAAAATGAATAAAAAAAACTTGGTTTTGTCTGCTCGCAATCTCTCCTGTCGTCTTGTGTAATATGTACGCACATATGATGGCCCCTTCGATTTTACCCATCACGGATACGAGAGTAAACTGCAAGCGATGAACGCCTTGTGAAAACTTCAGGTTCGGAATTTGACCGGTCGGTTAAAAACGCTCCTGTGAAGAGGCCTAAGTTCTTTAAATATTGGACTAGGCGGATAATACGGAAAACCCTGTTTTTTTTCCAATGGCAATAGCGCATTTAATGAAATCTGGTCTCATGTACCTGCATAACGTCAGTGGCACTTAAGCAGGGCGTGGGGAAGGTTCATTCTGTGACCAGTGGTCCATATTAAAAGCCGTATTTTTTATTTTGTAATGTGACTGCATCGCAAACGCAAAAACCTTCCCACAGGCAAACTCGGAATAGGGAAGCAACGAAAAATGCTATTCTTGCCGTTGGAGAGCATCTAAAAGCTGATAGGTCCTTTAACGTTCCAAAAACGATACTCATTCGTTTATCTAAAAACCGAGAAAATTTTGAAGCAGAGGTGATAAATTACATCCTTGCGATGGAGCAAACTGGGTTTCGTTTGAACAGACGCGACATTAAGTTGCTCATCAACTGGCAAAACGTTTTTAATTTTTAAAAATACAAAATTTGATTCTAGAAAGCTGGAATTTTTATTGGAAATAGAGGATAGTGACGTCTATCTTCATATACCTCAAACTCTCTCTCGCGCCCCTCCGTTTCGGCCCAATTATTATTTTTTTTTGCACAAATTTTTTCTTACGACGCACGGAGAGGTCTATAATCGCCTCCTACAATGGTAAATAAGCGAGATAAAAAAAAAATCGTAAATTTGTCATGAGATCTTTATAAGATTTCAAGGTGATTTCGTCAGATGGGATTTCCTATATCAAAACATATCGTAATTCAAATTACACAAATTTATTCCCTCATGCTCTTTTAATAATAAAAAAATTATGCCACCTTATAAGTTCTTCAAAAAAATGCAATATAAGGAGTGGACACTGACAAAAACTTTCAAGACCGCAGGAATTGACCTCTTCAAAGGACATTTTAGGGAACCCACTACCCCCTCCATAAAAAGACCGAACATGTATCGGAGGGACGTAAAAAAGCATCAAACTCGAACTTCTCAAGTGGCCAAAAATAGGTCCGTATTAGTGACATGAAGGTCTTTACTCGAGAGGAACAGCCCTCCTTTTGGTCCTATTTGCATCCCGTTTGCACAAATGATATTTGCTCGATAGCGAGATCATCCACTACTAATAAATCATGCTCCACCTGGATCAATACACGCTTGTCATAAGTCAGGCTGGATACAGATATTCACTGGATAGTTTGAAAATATTTTTCAGAAATTGTCAAACCTACCGCTAGCACACCTTCCGCTACTTCTCCCGTACTTCTGAAATTAGATCGGTACACAAGTCATACCCGTAATATCGAAATAATAATGTTCAGTTGGTATCAATACCGCCGCACTCTAGCCATAAAATCCACCTTTGGACGAAGCGCTTATGGGCCGCTTAAAAAAATACATGGCTGAAGAATTCCGTTTATGAATGCGAGTTGATGCCAGAGCTATCACTCTTTACGATAGAGCAAGTATTTTTGGTCGTGCATATGTTCGAAGTCAGTGTCCAGAACTGACTATATTTTCGAACAACAGGGATTCATCCGCTTAATCATCCACATGTTTTTAATGATCATGATTTTATTGAAGCAAGCAAGATCAATCGTTCATTCCAAATCTACTTCTTGAAACACATTGGAAGAAAAGCTAGCACGGCTGCTCTATTGACACCTGCCTCAAACAAATTGAAATTAGAACAGTCGTTTAATGGGAAAAAGAAAAAACCCAAGACAAATAAATCAGTAAAAAAATTTGGAGATAAAGTCAGTGGAGAGAGAAAACAACTAACTGGCATAAAAAATGTAAAGAAGAGAAGTTACAAATCAGAAGAATGATCAAGTTCTGAGGATTGTAGTTATTTTTCAGTCAAAGATAACTCAGATTAGGATTCTGAACCTACATATTGTGATAGCTTGCTTTAGGAGGATGCTTGTGGTGAATTATGGGTTCGGTGCGCATTTTGCTCTCGATGGGCACATCAAGATTGTTCCGGGCTAGAAAAAGACATTTTTATACGCGAGTTTTGTAATAGCCGCTAAAGTTATGTTTTTATTTATTTTATTATTGTTATTATAATAATTTTTACAGAAGTAGAATGTTGTATCATGTAAGGATTATTTTGGTCTAAATTTTAAATGATTTAAAAAATTAGTTTTTATTCATTTCATTAAGCTTTTTAAAGGAAAAACCATTACTTATACATTGTGAGATGTGTACTTGACTGATCTGAATAAAAAACTAATTCTATTTAGTTAAAAACATCCTTACAGTAGTCTATATTTAGACAACCTACTCTTATAATATACTATTGCTTTTTTATTAATTATTAAATTTTTTTTCTCATTTTGATTAAACTTGACGTGCCAATTTGCAGTAATAAAAACAGTTTCTGTACTTGTTATATTTGATCTGTACTAAAATGTAATAACTACGTTAATAGAAATAAAACATTTAATAAAAACGTTTTGTTTTAGTATGATGCACTTTTTAATAAAGATTAAAACGAATTGTGATCGGAATGTTCTGTCACATGCAGGCAAATCGTTTTTATTTTTCTTTTCAAAAACAAAAAAGGTTACAAAAAAACTTGAAGAGATCAAAAAAGGTATTTTTAAGTGCTAATCTTAAAAAAAAGAAGTACTGGTGTAAAATAATTTTTTTCTCTCCATAATATAGATTACCTTCTGTGACCCCCTTGGAATTAATGTAATTTTTATCTCTCTCTCTCTCTTCAGTCGTTGTCCGTTTTCGGACGTCGTGACTCGTTCATGGATGTTGTGTAGTGACCCTTCGCCAGGCTTCTCTGTCCTCTACAGTACGCATCACTTGTGAGACCGACATTTGTGTGAGCTCCTTTATTTGATCTATATATCTCACTGGTGACCTTCCTCTTGCCCTTTTTCCATCAACCTTCCCCTGTATCATGAGTTTTTCCATACCGTCCTTTCGTATTACATGACCGAAGAATTTAAGCATACGTCGTTGTATTGTTGGTAATAATCTCTCATTTTCCCGTACTTTTAGTTCTCTTAAGATGGATGCGTTGGTGCGGTATGCTGTCCAGGGTATTCTCAGCATTCTTCGGTAGCATATCATTTCAAACGCCTCAATTCTTCTTCGAGATGCAGCATTTATGGTCCAGGATTCCGAGCCATACTCTGCAATGGGGAACACTAAAGATTTCACAAGTCTTGTTTTAGTTTCCTTGCGGATACGGTGGTCTTTCCAGATTTTAACCAGCCTTCCCAAAGCCTCCTTTGCCATCCCAATTCTTCTTTTAATCTCTTGTTCTGAACCACCTCTATTTGTTATCTTCGTGCCCAGATAAATAACCTCTTCTTTAACTTCTATGTCATGGACTTGCTGCAGTGGTAAAGGAACTGTTCCTGCCCGGTCTATTATCATCAGGTGGCATTTAGATCTATTTAGTCGCAGTCCGCACTCCAGGCTTACTTGCTCGATTCGTTGTAATAGTACACACATTTCTTGTTCGTTTTTAGCCACTGCGATAGTGTCGTCTGCGTATCGAAGGTTTGATATCTTTTTCCCTCCAATAGATACGCCACCCTTCCAGTTCCCCAACGCCTTCCTCATTATCCATTCTCCATAAATGTTGAAGAGTATGGGGGAGAGAATACATCCCTGCCTTACGCCTTTTCCAACTCTAAAATTTCCTGAGTATTCGTTTCCTATTTTTATTTGGGCTAGGTTGTTGTCATATAGCTGTTTAATAAGGTAGGTTAGATGGTCGGGGGCTCCCATTTCTTTTAAAACGTACCACATTTTATTCCAGTGCACCGTGTCGAAGGCCTTGCTATAATCCAAGAAGCATAACATAGCAGAGACATTGTATTCAAAGAGCTTCTCCACCATCTGTCTCACATTTAGAATTTGATCTCTTGTTCCTCGTCCTGGCATAAAACCTGCTTGTTCTGGGGGTATATTGGGGAGGAGGTAATTTTTGAGCCTTCCTTGTATGATGTACAGTAGCACTTTGCTTGCGTGGTTTATTAAAGCAATTGTTCTATAATTACTGCAGTCGTCTTTTGGGCCTTTTTTGTGTAATGGGATATATACAGATTTCGTCCATTCTTCTGGCCATTTTCCCGTTTCCCATACCTTTTGACAGATTTGGTGCAGCAAGGTAATACCTTTGCCTCCAGTGCATTTTAACATTTCCGCTACAATATTATCTGAGCCTGGCGCTTTTCTGTCCCTAAGTTTTTTAAGAGCTGTTTCAACTTCGTCTCTCAGAATTTGTGGTTCACGTACCCGAGCTTCAAGTGACAGGCTCTCTGGTAGGTCCATCTCTTCAGCGGCCATAAGATTCTCGCAATATTGACGCCATCTTTCTACAATTTCAGGTGTCGTGGTCAATCTTACACCGGTGGTATTTTTAATTGGAAGGTACTGTAGTTGGAAGGTTCTTGAGAGCATCTTCACTTTTTGGAATAGATCCCGTGGTTGGTTTTGGTTTGCATGTTTTTCGATATCCTCACATACTGAAGCAATGTACGCATTTTTGTCAATCCTAAGCCTTCTGTTAATGGCTTTGCTCAGTTCTCCATATGTCTCTTGGGCTTCGTTCTCCTGTAGTCCTTTGATTTTTAAGTTGTTTCGCTCGGAGATCATTTCCCAGGTGCTTTGTGTTATCCATGGTTTCCTTGGTTGGTTTTTATCAGGTTTTACAGATTCGGCAGCGAGCTCAATAGAGTGTTTCATTTCTGTCCAGAGTTCATCGGAGTTCATTTGGTTGATTTTTTCTTGCGATATTTTGTCAAGATTATCTTTGACTGCATTTTGAAAGATCTCGTTTTTTCCATTGTACCATGGGTTGGTTTTTGGAGGACGGCGTTTGTTGCGCTGCAGTCTGAGACAGATTTCCGCGACCAGAGCATTATGGTCACTTCCACAATCCAGGCCAGGATAGGTCTTCACATCTCTAATAGAACTTTTCCATCTTCTCTTGATAAGAACGTAGTCAATCTGATTGCGTGTATGTCCATCAGGAGATCTCCAGGTATATATTTTTCTAATATGATGTTGGAAATGGGAATTAGATATGTATAGTTCGTTTTCCGCGCAGAATTCGATAAGCATTTGACCACGTTCATTTCTTTCTCCTATGCCATATTTTCCTACTACCGTTCGTAGATGTGTATCGGTCTTCGTTTCGCCAATCTTCGCATTGAAATCGCCCAGTACGATTAAAGGCTCTCTGTTAGGCATTCTGGTTATTGTGTTCGAGAGTATACCATAAAAGTTGTCTATTTCATTTTGAGGGCATGTCGATGTGGGGGCATAGATTTGCATGAGGTTTAGGTTGACCGGTTTTGCTTGCACTTTCAGGGTAATTATTCGATCGTTGATAGCTTCGTATCCCAAAATAGATTCCTTAAAGTTCTTATGTATCAGAAAGGCCACACCGTTACTGCTGTGGTTTTCGTTTCCAGAGCATATCAAAAGATTGCCATACTCATTTGTGTAGTGTCCACTATTTTTCCAGTGAGTTTCTGATATTCCGGTAATGGGGACATTGGTGAGTGTTTTCTCGATGATGGCCAGTTTACCGATTTTGTTCATACCTTGCACATTCCATGTGCATATCCTGTGCATTGTCGGTTTTGATTTCCGTTTTCCAGTCGCATATTTTCTATAGGATGCCTGGTCACCTACTCTCCTATAGCCAGTAACCAATTTCACACTCGTATTCCTGGGGCTCGAGCGCCGATTGCCAATCGGGTCGCATGGCGTCTTACCATATGTCTTCGAGTTAGAGTCCATGATGAGTTTTCTAGGGATACATATTCGCACAGTAGGGTCCCTCTCCTTTCTGTGGCGTAGTGTTACAGCCGAGTAAATCTTTATGTGATTATCGCCTGTAGGTATCTGACTTTGGGTCCTTAGAGAAGTCATTCTTCAATAGCCTCCAAACCAGTAATGCCACAGCTACTGCCCTGTGTCATGCTAGTTTTGGTCCGCCCTGGGTATTTCATTTCCCCAGTACCACCCATATCTGGGAGGCATCCCCCTATCCGCCACCTGGGGAGGCGCCCGATGGGGGACTAGCAACCCCACACGGGGGGGTAATTTTTATAATTACATTAAAATTATTACCTTAAATGGAAATGTATAATATTTTCAAATTCAGAAAAAAGTTTCTGAATAATTATTAAAAAGTCGTTTTTTTAAAAATAAAAACTGCTGCACTCTATATTTTGGTCTGAAAAACCGATCTTAGATGTTCGACTGTTAAAACCTGGTTCACCTGGATAGTGAGCGAGACAGTTTTTATAGTATAATAATGAATGTCGGTTTTGCTAACATTGCTCTTAGGAGACTCTAGTTGCACCGTTTTATTTAGATAAATCGAACATATCTTTTGTATCTGTTCAGTTACAATGAAAATCTGATAAAATGTTCTATTATTCATAGAAAAGGCACCCTGCATATATTTTAAACAGATTGCAAACTTTGTTTTCTCAATTTGGCGTTTAGCAGTATATTCCCTCCTTTTTATGTATTTTTCTGTCTGTTTCTACTGTTGAGGCTGATCAATTGACCATTTCTTTATTGATCAGTCAAATTCGATCAAAATGTTTTAAATTACATCTTGCAATTTTAGAGTGTTATATACCATTATTTAATAATAATATGTATTTTATAATAATTTATTATAGGTTTGTCAAATTTACCAATAACGCTCTTCAACGAATACCCGAATACGATACTTAGCGGTTCGGAGAATCCCAATAAAAATATTGACTCCAGTTGGTTTTCAGGACGACACGACGGCTACGTAACGCACAATATAAATAACATAATTAAAAAAACCCTAATATTTCCCACTACTTTATTCCACGATTTACGTTTGCGTATGGTACTTGTACATGTTTTGATGGTTTTTATTTTGTTTTGCAGGCGAAGGCGTTGGGGCGGGTGTTATTCGAGCAAGTTTGCAAACAGCTGCATCTACTGGAGGCAGATTATTTTGGATTAGAATACTCCGACGTACACGGGACAAAGGTTGGTCGATTTTGGAGTCTCGCCTATAATTTTTTTTTTAATTTAATACTGAAGATTTTAAGCAAAACAAAAAAAACATCATCATTTTGGTTTTTGGATAAATTTGAATTCGATATTAATCTTGTCCAAATATTTAAATGGTGCTACCACGTATTGAATTATTTTTAGTAATTAACCTTACTAAAATATACTTTGTGCCGTCTTATGTGTCGGTAATTAAAGAATTTTATTCTACTGATTAAAAAAAAACAAATAATGCATAGTCGGTAAATCTGATTTGAAATGTTTCACTTTTTTAGCAAAAAAATATAGGATTGCTGTTATGAACCAAGTCATATTATCTTTCATTATAAGATAAAAACGATAATTGGGATGGTTACTAATAAAGTTCGCCCGACGATGTACCGTTTTTACAATCTTTTATTGTTTTGACTTCGGAATGAGTCTAAGACCCGCCTGTTGTAAAGCCTGTTCTTTCAGCACTTTTAGCCGACAAGAACTGTGCCGTGTCGACTGTTGTATTTTATGAGTAGGCAAATTTTCTTTGATTATACTGTTATATTAATTCATATTAGTGTGCTTTTTTGTAATCTTCCTAAAACAGGAATTGAGGTAGCGCGATTTCAGGTTTAATTTGCCCATTAGATAGGTTGGTTGACTTATTGACTTATAATGAATGTTTTCCCAGTTTGCTATTGGTAAGAATAATCGAGGAATCTCACCTATGAAACTCTACACAAATCCGTTACCTTTCAGTATTTGTATGCACCAAATACCGAAGCACGTAGCGTGTTAGGCCTGCGGTTAGACCTAAAAATTTACCAAAATGGAATACTGGATTATATCGTAAAAACGGTATATCGTTACGAACTATACTTATTCTATTTAATTGATATAATAGCCATAAAAAAATCATCTTGTTTTCAAAATACGTAAAGAATATGACATATATAAAACATAGGGTCTATGCAGGAAGTACGTTGACTTTAATATCAATGTTGATATTATTTCAATAAATATTAACTTTCATTTCAGTATCGAAAAAAAAGTGTTTTAATTTTTCTCTACTTAAAATTATTGAAATATAAAAAATGTTGAACTTTATGTCAAGTTTGCGTTTGACATGGCATTTTTATTAATAAACAAAAAAGATCGGCTGAAAGTTAACATATGTTAGTTATCATTTCTGTTTGTTTTGTGTGCCGTGATCGACGTTTTTATTTTATAAATTACCCAATAATAAATAGAAAGGTTCCAAAGGTAAGTGCTGGAAATTAAGTATATTAAAAAAAAAAGTTATATATTAAAACTGCGGTACAACATAAAAATGAATAAATAATGGGTGACTTAAATGTTATCACACATTATTATTAAAAAATAATAGATAAGTGGGTATTGAGATCTAGCACAATGCTACCCTATCTAGTCACAGCTATATATGCTAGATGAAACATACAAAGGAAATACGTAAGAGCCATATACAGTTAAGTGAAAACCAAAAATGACTATTGAAACCAATGTACTCTAGCTCTAATCTAACAAGTATTTACGAAGAGTCTTTTTAATCTGGCTAGGTAGAGAGTTATAAATTGTTGCAGCATTGCAGGTAAATGAGCACTCATTAAATGCAGTTTGATGTCTGACTTAATCTTTAATCAATTTTGAAAACAAATATTGAGGGAGAGAAGACTTATTAATTTTCTAATATTAATGATAATGAATAATAATTATATGATCGAACTTTCGAAAGCCAAAACTAAACCTTTAACAAGAATTTTGAAGACTCGTATTTTCTCTATTATGAACGGCAGACTGATAACGCTACCTCGCAATAACCCAGAGATGCGAGGATGAGTGAGTCACACGGTGTTAATCTGACATTTTTAGTGAGGCAGTCTTTGTGCATACAAGGTAACTTTAATTTAAAATAACATTTTTTCATCCACACTGCTACATGGTTTTGGAATCTTAAGCTAGCGTCAAACAGAACCTCTGAAATTTTTGCACACTCAGTGATCTGCAAAGTTACAGTATTTAATAAAGTAGCTTACTGGGATCCTTGCCAAATTTCATAAGCTGTGTGTTATTTATATTTATAATCAGTCGGTGCTTAAGTGAAAATGTTTGTACTGCATTTAAATATGAAAGGCATTGGAATCCAATAGCCTAAAGGAGCAATAAAGTTTTACGTCATCAGCATATTGATGGGAACTCATCTTATTTAAACAATTACCCAAGTCCGCAGTATACACCGAAGAAAAGTGACCCGATAATGCATTTATATTTATTTTTCAGTTCTTATTGCATATAATCATATTTATCCATTTCGCTGGGGTTGTGGTCTTAATGTTACTGATTATTCGTTTAAATTTTTGTTGTAAATGCTTCCTAAAAAGCAACTAGTGACCAGTATAAAATATTTGTGCAATGCAATTGGTTCTCACCAAGAACTTCAAATATAAAATTGACAAACATCGGTTGATAGAACTTATGCATGCTGGTTAACAAGTCGTGTCGAATATCTTTTTGATACGACCCTTCACACAAAAAATGTAGTTATGCAAAAAAAAATAAAAGTTTTTATTTCTCTTAGAGTTTTGGGAATAGCTGTTGTCTGGTTGTTTCATATGAGGTCCAATTTGGCAAAGTAGCCAGTGGCTCAATTCTGAGGACAGCCTAAAAGGTTTCTGAAGCCAGTTTGTGGTAATGAAAAGGGGTCACTCCCGTCTCTGTGCTGTCTTCGTTGTAAGGTTAAATTAAAAAAGTTTGTTTTTCTGCTGTAACATTAGAGGACCATGAAAACGTAAGAGGACCATGATACCCTTAGCACTGGTTATTTTTAATTTAAAAACTATTTAACACTTACCCTTTAATTTCATTTCGAAGCAGGGTGAGTCAAGGATAAAGTTGTAAAGTTGTTAGGTTTCACAAATTAAAATTGTTTTAAAGAATACAGGGTGACTAAAAAAGCGTTAATTTAAAAAAAAATGGTTTTCAAACTTGCGAAAGAATACTCTAGCGCCATTAATTTTTAAGGTTAATCACTCGTATTTAATACTATCGTTATTCGATAGATGCTAAAATAAAAATTAACGAAAAAAAAAACGAATATGTTTGGATCATTTCAATTTATTAAATGGCAGACCATATATATTTTTATTTTTCCTTAAAGATCTTACGAAAACCTTCAACTTTTATTCAGTACGAGTAAGTCAGATACCTATTTCAAAAAATTATTGGCCAAGATTGCTCTGTTCAGAACTTTATTGGAGCCGCTGATAAAGCAACAGACAGTTATTAACAATCTGGTAAAAATAACAACCAAATTTTATATTTCCGGAAAAATGATAAATACCTATTAGTCCAAATTAACTTAACTTATTTTTAATTATGTATTTATTATTATTATTATTATTAATTTTTTCGTATATTTTCTTGGAATTAATTATGTTATTTTGCTCCACGCGTCCCGAATCCTATTTTCCATATCTTCTGGTGTTGTTACAAGATTCACATAAACACGATCTTTAACATATCCCACAAATAGAAATTTAGTGGTGCTAAGTCACATGATGATTAATGATTATTTAAACATTATCTAACTTCTCGATGGTCATGCGGAGAAGCTCCATCTTGCTGAAACCACATTTTTTAGACCTCAATGTTATCAACTTCTTGAAGAAGTTGGCTTAATGTGACGTTAATATGGTCCAATAACTTTCCACGCCTCACATTAAGTGACCAATGGGTTTGGTTTTCCAAACTACCTTCTTGACGAGTACCGACCTGGAGATTAAATTTTCAAATCTACTTCCTCATTGGTAGAATATCGGGTTATCACTTACCGTTTATCATATTCAATACTACCACTAGCATCAGGGTACTTCGCCTTGTGAAGTCTTACTCCCAACAAAGTATTTTCCGTCTTGAACAGTATATAAATCAAATCAATTAATGCAGCTTTAGAAAATTCCATACTTTTTTTAAAATTTATTGATATAATAACTTTTTTCTGCTCCCGACGTGCGTACGGGCATGTCAGGCTGGCAGGCGTCATCTCCTGGGCCAGACGGTCTGTCCGTCCAGGACGTGCGCCGGGTGCCCCCATTACACTGGGGCGTCGTTTTTATCATCGTCCTTGGGCGGAATATCCTTCCAACCAGCTGGAAATCCAGCAGAACGGTTTTGGTGCCCAAGGACGGCGATAAGAGGAACACCTCTAATTGGCGACCCATCACCATCGGGTCTGTCGCTCAAAGACTGTTCCAAAATCAAAGAGGGTTTGTCGAGACAGATGGCACGCTGGCCAATGTAATTATACTGGACCAATACATCGGGTAAAGGCTGTCTCCTTGGATATCAGCAAGGCCTTCGATTCCGTCTCGCACCACTCTATCGAACGCGATGGGATCGACGAGGGGATGCGGAGATACGTTATGGGCTCCCTGCATAAAACGACTACGATTAAAGCCGGTGTCTCATACACGAGGCCGTTTGAGGTCAGCGTGGAGTCAAACAGGGTGACCCGCTGTTCTCCATCCTGTTCAACCTGGTGGTGGGCGAGCTGCTTGATAAGATCAATTCCGGATTCCGAGGGGGCACCCTCGAGGGGGGCGGGTCGGTGGCTCTGATCGCCTTCGCTCACGACATGGTCTTCCTTTCGGACGATCAGGTCGACGTACCAATCATCTTGGGAGACATTAACAACTTTTTTGCAGCGAGGGGTATGCGGGTGAACTCCTGCAAATCGGTGGCGCTATCCGCGTCCCCTACGCAGGGAACAAGGCGCTTATCGCCTACTCCAAATCAATATTCTCCATAGGGGGCGCGAGGATACCCGCGGTGACGGTCCTCTCAACTTTTAAATATTTGGGTCACATGTTCGGGCCTACCGAGGTGCGGAAGCCTACTATCCCCAATCTGCAGCTGTGGCTGCAGCGGCTGGAGCGATCTCCTCTGAAGCCGGACCAGAAACTTTTGCTTCTGAAAGACTACCTCTGCCCCCATCTTTACTTCGAGCTGCAGAACACGCAGGTACCCGACAAGATGCCTAGGGACGCGGATCGATTGATCAAAGCGTCCCTAAAGAGATTTCTACACCTCAACACTCATACGCCGAATGTAGCCTTACACGCAGCTGTGAGGGACGGCGGCCTTGGTATTAAAGAACTCCGTCTTATATCGAACTCCCAGGTTTTTGTTAAGAGGATCGGGGGCTTATTGGTAAAGACATAGGACCAGATCGTTTTAGCCTTTCTACAATCCGGGAGAATGACCAGGGCACTCAGAAGACTTAGCGCTCTCACGGGCGAGGTCCCCGCGGACCAAACTTTTCGGGAAGCACTTTCATCGGGGCCCACGGCGACGGGGATGGAGTATTCGGCGAAGGACCGAGCGAGTCGGAGCTGGATCTCCTCGAAGCCGCGTGAGTGGATCGGGCGGGACTTTGTTCTTGCCCTCCAGCTCAGGAACAACAACCTTCCTACCATGGGGCTCCCCTCAAACCCGGCCGATAGCCGTATGTGCCGAGGGGACTGGGCCGAGTAGAGACGATATCCCATATATTGCAAAGATGCCATGTGGTGCACTTTGAACGCATTAATCGCCACAATGAGATCGCCCGTCAGGTCGTGGCCCACTCTCAGGCGAAACATCCAACGGAGGAGGAGCCCCAATTCCGACACCAGGACGGGACGCTATATAAACCGGATATCGTCGTAGAAAAAGTATAGTATGCAACACATTAACAAAACATACTCCATTTTATTGGTACAAAATTCATAACCTACAACATTTAAACTTAAATCAGAGAGATGGCCTGAACTTGGATGGTTTGATTATTTTAAAATTTAAAATTGGCGGAACTCTATTTTCGATAACATAAGTGAGGTGTCCTTATTAACTTATTAACTTTTATTTAAAAAATAAGTTAGTTAATTGTTGTTGGTTTTTGATTTGTTGATAGTAGCTAAATAAATATTGCACAGGGTGCAATAGTATTTGGGAAAATAATACGCTTATTATTTATTTAGTATTTTTTATTTTATAGCTGCAAAATAGTGGATAGGAATATAAATAAAAACATAAATTAGATAATAAATTACAATAGGTTTCGAGTAAAATGCTCCAATCTCAACATGGGGGATTAGCGTCGTTAACGTGTGAAACTAATCCGGATGCCATACAATCCCAAATTGGAAACACAACACGAGTTTGAAATCTTAGATGCTGTCGGGTATTAAAAAACAGGTGAATATATTACCATCCTACTGTCTTCGGATTAGTGGGATTAAATCTCTTTTTTTTGTTTAATATTTGAACGAAACAAAAAAATTAAATCAACTTTTTCGTCTCTAAGGTTAAAAAAAATATATATTTTTATTTCGTCATAGATAAAATAAAATGACGAAACCTTTCGATGGGACATGAAATTTCATGCCGAAGCACGGCAAGTTCCCGCACAAAAGGGGGGTGCCTTTGGAAAAGCCTTGGGAACGCCTTTCGAACGGAAATTGGGTATTAAATGTATGCAAAATCATGTTTCAATCAAACAATGCGAAATTTGAAAAATATATTTGGATCATTTTAAAGTAAAAAATCTGCAATTTTCTTAAATGGCACCCCGTATATATTATTATTTTTTCTGAAACATCTTACAAACCTACAAGTTTATATATATATATATATATATATATATATATATATATATATATATATATATATATATATATATATATATATATATATATATATATATATATATATATATATATATATATATATATATATATATATATATATATATATCTCGTTTGTGTGTGTGTGTGTGTGTGCCCGTTGAACTCCAGTAGGAGTTCAACGAGCACACTAATCTAATCATTTCATTAAAAACAAACCTCATGAGAGTAGGTACTATAACGCGCAAAAAAAAAACTAGAACAAATATGACTGTTCAGTTTGACAGTCCTATTTTCATGCAATATTTTTTGCCAACCTAAAAATTTTCCTAGTTTTTTTTTCCTCGTGATAGAAAAAACGTTCTCATGAATTAACCCAACAACCATTTTAATGTGAAAATTGTACTTTATACTATATAACTAAAAATATAATTTTTTTCTGGGGGATTTTCTCTAACACTGTTTAATAAAAAATTAGTTTAGTTTTGTATGCCTAAATTTAACTGCTCAAAAAACATGAAGAGAAAGTGGATTTTATTTTTGTTTTCAAAAGCTATGCAATAAGATACGAAAAGAAGTCTAGAATCAAAAAATATATGCAATCTAAAACGTACATAGGTTACAAGAAAGTTAGTTTTATCTTAACTCGGTCCAGCAATCACTCCTTAAAAAATGTATCAACTAAGCAATCACCATAATATATATTTTATTAAATTAAATTTCTTATACTTTATTTATATTACATTTACGCCATATTTATTTTTAAAAAAACATATTACCTACTTACCAAGTATTAATTTGGCCATTTTTAATTTTGAAAATTTTTCCTTTTTCTTCATGCCCAACCAATTAAATTTCATTGCAAGTTCATTTGAAATCGGCTGGGTCAGAGCTTATTTTTCAAACTCCTGCCGCCGCCTGATCTTGCTATCTCATTGACCTAGCAAAATAACAAAAAACAAGGCATGATGTTGGTAGACTACACAACAATGGTTCGTTCAGCTTAGAATTTATCAAATATTTTGTTATATAATACTGACATGAATTACTAGTTCTTCAGTAATAATAATACCACAAAAAAATAACGGAAATGAAAGCACTGAAAGCAGTAAGCACAGCACACAAAATACTCAAAATAGACGCCAAGTCCCAGTATACCTTATACCGTCAACAAAAACAAGGCTGAAAAGATGGCGGACGCCGAGAGGGAGAAGAGGCTGACGAGACTCGAACGAGTCCGGCACGGCACGACCACGAGTACTTGCGTCATTGGTGTTGTCAAATGAGATCTTGTAAACGAATATATTATTTTTACGTTTTTGTCATTTTTTTACTTAGTTGAATCAATCCGTATTTTCTGTGTTATTTTTATTAAAATAGCGTTTCTTGTCTCGTCCGTGTCCAAAAATAAAAAAAAACGTTTTTAACGGTTTGATTCCTGTTTTTTATAGGACTTGTCAACACTGACGTCTATGTAGATGTGCACAATAAAATGTCTCCCAAAACACCACAAATCTAAAAAAACTAAGTATTGTCCTTCTCAGTTGTTCAAAATTTATCTTTTTAGGTTTCTATTCTAATGTTCCCACTATGGCCCAAGAGGATATTCTCACGCTGTCTATTTAGAGTATATCTGTGGTATATCGTGTACAGTAAATCCACAAGCTATCCATTCAGAGGATATCCTTGGGGTGTATTTTACAGTATAACCTTAGTATACCCTAAGAATATCCTCCACATGTCCCGGGACATGCGACTTAAATGGAACATTGACCGAATATACTGGGGATATTGTGTGCTATCTGGGTTGTTAGCGTATTCAAAGGAGTAATTGTAATAGTGAAACTGGAAGGAAATAGATGTGCCAATAAAAATTTAATTTTCATAGAAACTGTCATACACACAACTAATGTTAAAGACTAAATTAAATTAATTAAATTGTTTTTAATCTCCATCTCCTCCAAGACATCCATGGATTGACTTCATAACATTGTAAATTGTTGCCCTTTGAATTTCGTTTGAATCAAGTTGTTGAAAATCCCGTTTGACACAGATTTCCAAATCTTCTGTTCCAATCGGAGTTTTGGTTAGTTTGGCTTTTCCTTTAATAGGGCCCCAGAGATAGGCATCAATCGCTGTAATATCTGGCGAACACGGGGGCCAATTCCCTAGACCTAGATGCCTTATCCATCGGTTTTCAAGCATGATTGTAAGTTCTTGCCTTACTCTATTCGTGCAATGAGCCGGAGCTCAAGTTGGTATGAACATTTGCGATGTAACGCTAATGGCAAATTGTCTAAAAAATCTGTAACTACTCTTCGTAAAATATCTAGATATTTTCCTCGCTCAAATTCTCGATGTAGATACAAAAATCTATTTTATAATACATCAAAGAAAACAGGTTTAAACTAAATGTATGTCGAAATCGCTTTTCTCGTCGAAATTTTGGAGTTTCTGATGACCAAAAATTATTATTCCTTCTGTTAAAAATACCTTCTCACGAAAATTTTGACTGGTCGGTCCCAATAATTCTTTTTAAAAAATCTCGCTCTTGTATTTTAACCAATATCATCTCACAAAACTCTACACGCATATTACGTTTCTTCGGTATCCGTTCAGTGGATGAATAAGGTAAGCCTAAATGGTTTACTTTTTTTTTTGAGTAACAGGTTTTTGAAGTTCCCTTCTTCGTAGGTTTCGAAAATTTGCTTTAATTTTTATAAACTTTTTCTCATACATTGGTGACAAATGCTGCTATTGCTCGTTAAATCTTTTGCACTTTCTTGAAAAAATTCTTTGACACTGACCATAAATGTAAAACAAATTAATAATATTTGCGTTTGCATTATTATGTGCCATTTTGCTTTCTCAAATAAATGCAACTTTTTAACTTTTTTAAATAGTAAATAAATAAATATTATAATTTTGAACTATTCACCACTATATCGTGAAATAGGAAAATAGATCGCGGAATGCGTGCAGGAGGAAAACACCGATTAGCTAACGTCTAAGAAAATATGTGAGAAAGACTAAACATGTGTATGCAAGTGGAAAGGCATATTTTCGAACATTTATTGCCCATCAATAACTAAAAATAAGGTAAGTTAATCTGTACCAATAGGTATTTAATATTATTTACTTTTTCTGTGAATTGAAAATTTGACCGAATTTCACGAACATTTTTCTTCTATTGATTTTTGAACTTTCACAGGCTAATGTTGGCTGCTGGCTAATAGTTTTTTCATGTCCAACTAAAATTATAGCATTAGTGTTAGCCAGAAACGAGAGCAAATATTGCACAGGTTAAAATAAATCGCGAAATATTAAATATGACTTATGACATACTTAATTAAAGTTGTATTTTTTTTTGCAAGATCTGTCAGAAAAAATAATGGCGTGCGGTGTGGCGAAAATCGAGATTATTAGATATTAGTTTATTTTTAACGTCCTTTAGCATCCTATTCAATTTCCGTTGCATATATCTTTTACTTTATCTTCGAATTACGCTAATATCAAATATGAGTGATTTACCTTAAACGAATTCAAAACAAAATTTTATAATAGGGTGTTCCATTACAAGAAAAACGTATATTTTATTCGTCATGCTATTTTGAGCTGCCCTGTATACTTTAAAATAATTTTAAAGCTTGAATTTGAAACCAATGAGATAATGAATTTTACTCTATCATTGACTCACCCTGTATACAATGCTTTTGCCATTCTTGGGTTAAGGTTGTTCAAAAATATCAAAATTATTCAAATTTTTTTCTCATCGTTTCGATTACGAGATTCTTAGTGTTATTTATGTATATTAAAATATATAAATAAGTATAGAAATATGAAATAATTGACATAAATATTTCGACTTGATGATTAGATCATTGAACAACCCCACCCAGGCACCACATTATATTTACTCTTTTTGTATATATAGAGGGTGCGCCAAAAAAGTACGGATGCGTACCTGTTAAAATTTTTCAAAATACGGAATGAACTAAAGCCACAAAAATAAATTTCAAGACAAACTTTACAATTAAAAAATGTTGTTTTCTTTACTTATTTAAATGTCATCATCCAATCATTTATGGAAATTTTCATTTGATTATTAAAGACTATTATTATTAATATATGTAGGGAAAACATTTTTAAAAAACGCGCGTGCCTTTTCCAGCGTATTAGGCAGTGAAAAAAACATGCATGATAAAGGGATAAATGACGAAGTGTAAAAATAGACGTTATGGTGCTATTGGTGAGATTATTAAACACAAAATTATCGATAACTCTCTATATACCTGATATTACGGAGCACGTTTTAAATGTAGAACGAACGGGTTTAAAATTTTACGCGAGATTTGCCAGAACCGATGAAGCCATCGGAGAATTTTCAAATTCGCTCACGCAGAGCCTTTAAATTTTCATTCATTTATTAAAAAAAAAAAAAACTTTTCAACAAAACGATTATGAGAACTGATCACTCAAACAACAGCAAGTTTTGTCTAACTTTCTTGCCGTATGAGGTATTTAAAAATATAACACCCTGAAACTAGTAAACTATTAGAGGCTCTTGATTTTTTGATTAATTTTAAAATTTTGTTTCTATAAATTAGTGAACTATGGCAGCATCGCTTTTTCAGTAAAACATACCAGTGTTAATTAAAAAATCTTTAACATCTCAGAAATGTGGCAATTTTATTGTAATATAAATATTACAATTAACTTATGTAGTAGTTCCTTAATACCTACTCAAATTTTGTTGTTAAAAAAATATCACTGGTCCAAAAACGATTGACAAACTTTGAAGTAGTCAATCTGATGATAAATAAAAAGACATTTACGCATTTTCAATAAATATAAACAAAAGCTTATACATATAAATACGCAAATAATGTAAAATGCGCTTGACACAAACGTAAATATAAACCTAACCTAAAATTATACATTCCGCCTTGTTAATCGATAATATTTCAGAAGGCGTTAAATGTTTGACTGGAGTCCATTGTTGTTGAATATTAGAAACTAACCAAATACTTATGCGTCTCATTCGATCGAAATTACCAACATTATAACGTGTCTCGTCACTGAAAAATAGTTTATTAGCTAATTAAAGTTTTCTTGGCTGGTCTCGTACTGTATAACCATTGAATGCGCATGTGCAATCGTATTTATTGGTCTAATAAAATTTTAATTATTTCTTTCATTAAAACTGCACTGGGAACTAATGAAAACATCCGGGCAATAACAACTTGTTTTTCTCCATCTTGGAAAGCTCTTGCAATTTGAGATTAAATCTTTGGATATAGCAATTCTTTTCCCAATTTTTCTTTTTAAACAAAAAGTCTAACTTTATAATGTCGTTCAACAGCGATCGGATATCTTTGGCAGATTTTAGCCATAGTATTTCTGCTTTTACGTTTCACACCAAGTTGGGCATGACCGCTTGGACCATTCGCCCTTTATCGACGTCCGCCGATGTTTTATCCATAGCATATTTACATTTACCAGTTCTGACGGTGGCGTCACACGTCACACTGATCAGTCAACAACTGGCCTAATTTTCAATATCATTAAACATCTATATCTACAAAATAACTTTTATAATTTGCATTTGCATTAGTTTAATATTAAGATTTTATTTATAACATTTCACATAGTTTTATGATCTACATATTATTAAATGTATATTATTAAATTAATATATTAAATATATATTATTAAAAAAGATTAACAAAAACGTTGGCTTCATGCAAATTATAAAAGTTATTTTGTAAGTGTGGCCTACCGCAAAAACCTTCAAAACACTTTAAAATCATTTTGTGAAGTCACTTTTACAAATAACCCCAAACTGTCACACATTTTTGAGAATGTCATACCGAGAGGAATCAAATTATTCTATTAGGTGTTCCTTAAAAAAAACATAGGATACCAGAGGTATGAGGGATGCCCCAAAACTTCGAATTTCCAAAATCACCCTGTATTTGAAAAACTAAACAAGTGATGAACATTTTGTTGACCTAATCTTTCGTTTCACAAGAAAGTAACAAAGGTTTGCGAAAATGCAAGGCTCTATCTTCACTAACAACGGACGCACCTCTCAGTCGCAACCAAATTGATACACAGTGTACATAACTGTTTTCCAAAATATAAACAATTTGTGATTTTTTTTTTAATATGTCGGAATTTGTACCGAATAAAGCGTTTCGGCGGGGAATTTTGCTCTATTATTTTAAAATGGGTAGAAGTGCTGCAGGAAGTCATCGTATTTTAATAGATATTTAAGACTATATGCACTAGCTGAGCAAACGTGTAGAGAATTTACACGTTTTAAAATTGGTAAATTTTGATTTAGAAGACAGAGAATGACCTGGGCAGTCCAAAAAAATTCCAAGATGAAGAATTATAAAAATTACTTAATAAAGAAGTTTATTAATTAATTATTAAAAATTAGGGATTCACAAGGAGGAACATTAGATTCCAAATGAATTAAGGCCAATGGAGAAATATTAAAAATGGATTTACTGTTACAGCGGGAAAAAAGAATAGGATTTTTGCATCGTGAAGCCTGGTGAATCATCAACACCAGTGGCGAAAAGCAATATCCACGGATGTAAGCTACTGCTATGCATTTGGTGGGATCAGCTGGTTGTGAATGAAATGACTACAGGAGCACAACTCATGCGCCTGAGCCGTGAATTAAAAAAAACTGCCGGAATATGACATGACAATGTTCGTCAGCATGTCTTGAAACCAGTCAAAACATACTTTGAAATGCTGAAATGATTACCATTTCTTCAGATCAATAGCTCATGGGGCATTTAAAGACAGTTTTGTCGACGTGGGATCCCTCTCTTGCCGCAAGTGGGAAAAGGTTGTAGAAAATAATGGACAATATTTCATCTATTATACGTTTTGATATTCATAGTTAATAAATATTTTTTTGATTAATGAAAGGGCTTCGAATTAATTCCAAGTTCTATAGTTTGATGAAAGTCAACGCTAATGTAAAAAACTTTATCAAGTGTTTTTGATTCAACGATTTACTTGTAATAAAATATAACTATACATTTATCTCGAAAACACTGCGCTTTGTTGGAAAAAATATAGTATAATTTTTTTGCTTACAATAATCTTCAAAAATTGTAACAGAGCGGTATTTACAGAAAAATTATAGCATGAAATAACGAGATTATAAAATGTAACTAGTACCCTTAACATATTATCTGTTCAAATGGAATGTAATCAATCGTCTTCATTAGAACAATTTCTTTTTGAGACATTGTGTTTATGACCCAAGTAGTTTTTGAAATGTCGACATAAAAACTTCAATTGGGGGGTTTTCTCTTTCTGGTTAAGACGATAACATTCTATTTTTTCATACATGTGGAGGGTACTAGTTACAGCCTAAAATCTCGCTATTTCATGTTTTGTTAGTACCGTTACTTTTTTTTGAAGAGGAAAAAAATTAGGAATTTCGAGATAATTCGCTGAATCAAAACAGTATATTTTCTACTCCCGTCTGCAAAATACCTGATAACGTACCGATCTAGCGTGCGGGAAGCGTCACTTTACCACGTCAGTTTCGTTTCCCAAGGATCTGAGCCACTTCGGACATTTTCGGGATTTTACCGCACGGGTTTAGGCGCAATCGGATGTTTTCGGAGATATTTCCCACGCTCTGAATGTTGACGTTTGTCAATTCTGACGGTCATGTCAGTGAATGTATTCGGGTTGTTTTGCGAAAGTGTACCCAAAAACTAACGGTCGTAGAAAAAGTATAGTATGCAACACGTTCGAAACGCTTTTTAATGCCGTTTACCGCATTTGTTGCATAATATACTATTATGCAACAAGTGCGGTAAACGGCATCTGACTCACGAGCGGAGCGCAGCGGAGCCAGTGTTTAATAAACGAGTGACTTAAAAAGTTTACGTGTTCCATACTATACTTTTTCTACTACGGTTAGATTTTGGGCACATTTTTGCAAAACAACACGAATACATTCACTGAGATGACCGTGCGAAGTGGCTCAGATCCGTGGCAAAGTGACGCTTCCCCCACGCTAGATCGGTATGTAGTTAGGCATTTTACAGACGGGATTAGAAAAACCCTTTGACACATTCATTCACTACAGACCAGCCTGTATAGTTATTTTAAACTATTTTGTCATTGTACCAACTCATTTTGAATTGCAGGTACCCAAACAAACGTTTATTTTGTTTATTTATGTATTGTGTTTAATGACAACTATCATATTTTTGTTTAATGATTAAATTAGTTTAATATAATAATAAATATTTTGGTTAGTGGGTTTGAATCTTTTTTCAAAAAACAAAAGAAACAAAGGAATTCCGAAAAATTACGTGGACTTCCAGGGAATTGAATTTAAAAGAAGAACTACGGTGTACACTCTTACCGCGGGAGCAACGCTAGGTTCCGTACCCCTAGGCAATGCCTTTGGTCGAGATAGGTTTATTTGAACTACTTTTCGTATTACGACGCGATAGAGGAAAACAAATTCAAATTTCCGCGACAAGCGTCACGTAAAATATAAGCTGAGTTTAAAACCATTTCTAACTCAATTTACGAGTTAAAAAGTTTTAATGAAATTATAAAACGTATGCGTCGTAACTCATCGTATTTGTTTCAGTATTGGCTGGACCTCCAGAAGCCGATATCGCGCCAACTCGGCCTATCCCTGGTCGATCCGTTGCTATATTTCTGCGTGAAATTCTACACGCCCGATCCCGCGCAACTCGAAGAAGAATACACTCGATATTTGTTCTGTTTGCAGGTGAAAAGGGACTTGGCTCAAGGTAAATGAATAGCTGTTAAAAAGAAAGCGGATTAACAAACGCATAAATAAGGTTTATTTATTTATCATATCATTTAAGATATGAATTAAACTTTCGAACTAAAGTTGATAGCAATTAGCAACGGAAAATGATCAATGACGAGTAGGTCAGGTTGAAGAGATAAAGAGAGAATACGATACTACTAATTCTATTAGGTTGTTTGGTACTGTTTTCAATTCTTCTGGATTCCTCCTGCGCCGGTTTGTTAATGAATTGAACTCGCTGACGTTTCCCAATCATAGTGTTGACTTTTTCAGAGCCTAACTAAAAATAGTTTGCATTCTGCTCTGTAGAGGATGTCCGGGGGACTGGCTGTTACAAAATATAAATTTTATTTTTTTTAGTATCGTTCGATGATAAAGGTTCCGTATCGGAAGAAAAATAATATCAATTTAAAGAAAACTTACCTTTCGTATAAGAAAACAAAAAGTTTTTACCCCACTGACAACTGTAACAATTTGCGGTACACGTGGATAGGTTGTTTCTTTAGTGTGGCATGTTAGAAATTTTTTCTTCTCTTCCAGAAATAACATAATTAATAACATTAACCATTTGTTGAAAGGCGCAAGTCTCTATACAAACAGAAAAAGAACGCAATTTTCAAAATTAAATAACAGAATCTCTTTAGAGCATGAAACTCGAAAACTCTTAAACCATGAAACTAATCATAGTCCACAGTTATGCACGTAAAAAGGGGCGATCCATCGCTACATAGTTCATGGACACTCGTTTCATCGGTTTCGAATTACTGAAGGGCTCATAACAAAGGAGACAAAAACAATTCTCATATTCATCTTCACTTTCCGCACACACTTTCATTTTCACTTTCTGTTTTCCTTTGTGGACGATTTTGTTCCTTGGTTCCCTGCTGTAGCAATACGTTCTTTTCGGGTCCCCAAATTCATTTCAAGAAAACTGGATTCTTTTTTCTCGCCCGAACAATGTTATTGCTATTGAATAGTTTTATTCAACCTCTCTTGACATATCGTGACATGATTGAATGTCTCGATACTGCCAATGAACATTCTAAGCAAATAGACTTGACTACTCGACTAAACTATTTCTCAAACTTAATTTTTTAAACTATACATAAATCAGTGTTTAGAGAAGTACAGTGCAAATTCCAGTGCTTTCGTTAATATTTCCTTGTTATTCGTTGGCAATTTTCCACAATCTCTGTCACTTTCAGAATAGTTTATTAAATTTGTTGTTGTTGCTTGGCGATGTAAAAAATCCACAAAATTATTTTTTATTAAACAGTCTTCTTTTAGAGTGCCATGCAAATTCTTGCGTCTGCGTCCGTCATATGTTTCTGTTAATTGCAGCATTTTGGTGGTCTTGAATGCTTATAATTTATTTATTGAATTTTCTTTTAATGTCCGGACCTCTGCACGATACAAAAGAACTGACCAAACATAACATTCATTGGTTCGGTGTCTTAGTTTAAAGTTTATTTGTTTATTTGTTAGTTTAGTTTTTATTTGTATTTTTTTTTAGTTTAAGGAAGGTTGTTCAATATTCCCCTAATTTACTCGTATTCCGATAATTGGAATATCAGTCCTACTCAGGACCATACGATTAATTTTGTTATATTAATTGTCAGGCCTAAACTTGTGTTTGTTGTTATACATATTGTCACTTAAAATTGTCAAAGTCTCAACTGGCAGCTAAAAATCAAAATTTTTTGAAAACTGTTTAAAATTATAAGCTTGTCTTTTTTCTTTCATGTAAAGGTAGTAATTCATTTACTTATCTTACTTACTTCATTTGGAGGGTACAAATAAAGAAAATAAAAACGTCACATTGTAAGATCGGTTTTTACTATAGTCCGTTAAATTGCAAGTGGGCAAAGTAGCTCGATTTCTACGCCATTTTAACGTTTCTTTCTAATATGACCGCCAAAGGACAGTTTTTTGCCAAACCTTAGTTTTGCTACTTAATAATTTTTAATGGCTAGTAGGCTCAAGAAACAACAAGTTGTACTTTGGTTTTTGTTGCGTTTCCAGAAGTTTGTTTGTAGGTTCGTAGGAACCTCTATTTTGTGCTAAATATTTCAAAATCAAAATAACTTCTTTTATGGTGTCTACTTTTACAAAGAAATGTATTTTGGAACGCGGAACGGCCAGTGAAGCTTTGTCAATTTGCGGCCATCTTGGACAGAAATAAAATTATATGCCGGAGTTGTTTCAACAATTTTAACAATGTTAAACAATGGAGTTTTCTTGTACTCATTGCCTTTTAGGAAAATCAAACAAACATGCTTAAAACCGTACTAAAGAGTTGGTTGTGTAACTCCATTTGTGTGATCGAGTTACTCTTAAAACTGGCAATAACAAGAAACTTTTCGTCTTCATTTCCCATTCGGTCTCTCGGTCTTAAGCCAAAAGTGTTTTCTTCTCCCCTTCGTCTGTCAACCTTCAATCTCGCCTTCCCAGTACTCTTGAAACTAGCAACAATAAGAATCTTTTCGTCTTCATTTAGTGAAGGTTCGATACAATCTCATCAAATCCCATTCCGTCTTTAACAGCTTGAACAGGGTGTGAGGGTATAACCCAGTCCAATCTCGGATATCCTTAAGCCAGGAGTGTTTTCTTCTCTCAATACCACTTCGACCCTCATTCTACTCTTGAAACTTTCGTCTTCATTTAGTGAAGGTTAGATACAATCTCTGCAAATTATATTCGATCTTTAGCAGCTTGAAACAGGGTGTGAGGGTCTAAGCCAGTCCAGTCTCGGATATTCTTAAGCCAGGAATATTTTCTTCTCTCAATACCATTTCCACCCTCAATCTCACCTTTCACAGTTTAAGAAGTTTCGCACGCTTCTATTTTATTTTTGGTAGTCACTTTAAGCGTCCATATCTCACACTCGTACAGTAAAATAGACATATGGTCAGGATCTATGTTGCAGTTTATCCAAGTTTCAAAATATTTAAGGTTTTCAACCACTTCAATGTTTTTCCATTTATTATTATCATTAGTGGAGGTTCACGTGATTTACTTATAATCATACATTGGAGAATTTCTGGGACATCGGCATACCGCAGATTGATATGTACTGAGCGGTCGTAAACCTTTTTCTGAACTGGATAAAGCAAAAACATGTCAAGGGTTCGGTTTTTGAGAAACCCAGATATAGGGCGTTTTTCAATTTCTGATCCTTTTGAAAATTGCCTAAAACTTTTATTTATCAAAATTTTGGATTCGGATGAAAACATTATTATGGCATTTTTGTAAGGCAAATGCAGTGGCGTATTCAGATTTTTTCTACAGATCTCCGTTTTTTCATAAATGAATACAACCTTCTCATTTTATATGGCAGTCATAGGTGGCTATGGCGTTAAAAAAATGTCCGCATCGAGCCCTTTTCAGCCAAATAGTATGTTGATATTTGCGATGAAAATCGTTCGGAAATATAGGGCATTTTATATGTTAACGATTGGTAGGCCGTGCATAGTATGTTCAAAAAGACGTCACATAGCCTTTAAAATAATTTAATCGCAATTGGAACTATAAAAAAGATAGGGCCAATTTAGTGAAAAATAAGAAACCCAAGAGCTATGTAATATTTTACTTTATGTTTAGATATTATTTTAATTGGTTAATTTTAATATTTTTGATTATTTAGAAAACAAATTTACAGATATTTTAACCTAATAAACAATAAGCAATAAATATTAAAATTTAAAATTAAATGTAAATGTATATGTTCAAATTGGGCCCCGCATTCTTTACTCTGAATGGCAACTATTCACAGCAAAGGCTTCTCCAGTGACTTCCTCTAACTCTGTTTTCGTTTGGAAAATTTTATCTTTAAATATATGAGGCTGATAACAAATACTCCTTCCAAGAAATGGCTCCCAAAAACGGAACAACGCATGTTCTTAAAATATTTATATAACCTTCCTCTGTCAAATTTACATTTAAAAAACAAGGTTCCTCAAATCTACCTCGGAACATTTCTAGCCAAACTTCAAAACTTTAATTTTTTCAGCATTCGTTGCTTCAGCTAGTGACCATAAGGATATACTTGTATTTTCCAATGCTTCTCCAATTATATTTAATTCCCGGTGGTTTTGATTTTGCCTTGGTTTTTTGAAACTTGCATAATTTGTTAAATTATTTCTTAACGTTCAAAGCATTCGCTTGTCTGTTTGGTGCAGCTTTGGATATCTATTGGCTGCCCCTGGGGTTTTCGTTTCACGAAATGTAACACTATCAAATCATACTTTTCATAATTTTGGTACATTTTAAATTGCTAAATGAACTAAAACGTTAAGTTTGGCTACTAAAATTATGTGCCACAGAACAATAAATTCGATATAGAATAAAAGTGATGTCCTTAACTGACATTGACAGCTCTATGCACGGCCTACTAATTCATAAACAAAAAATGTCCTATATTTCTGTCTTTTTTCGTCACAGATACCTACAAAACTATATGGGTGAAAAGAGCTCGACACGAGCATTTTTTAAGTCATAGCCAACTATGATTGGCTTTCAAAATAAGAAAGTGGACTTTATTTATTAGAAAACGGAGAATTGTAGATAAAATCTGAATCCGATATATCGCGGTTGATAATGAAGATATCGCCATACGGTTTTAAGATTATTGATCTATTCGATTCGTCTGTTAATAGCATTTTCATAATCTATGAAACAAGCTTAAACTTTCTTCTGATGACCTCTGCAACACGTATCATGCTGTACAAGGCTTCACTAGTTCCCAAGTTGAACTGCAATTACACTCCCTCGCCCTGTTCGAAATACGTATAGAGACGTTCAGGTGTTACACCATTTTTGTAAATATTATTTCACAAAAGTCTCTATTTTGTTTTAACCAAAGAATAATAAATGAAAATTCGAGATTTGACGGGATGATATCTTAAGTAATGATGATTTTAAAAATAATGTTTTTACGAGATAGAGCGTGTCAAAGTTTCATTTAAATGTTTTCCTAAATAATGCAAATTTTAGAACGAAACTTAGTACCTGGAGACTTTTCGATATGGAGATTTGATCTGGTCAACACCAAATATACTTCTGCCAACCATATCATAAACGAGAAACCGTCCTTTCAGCCAAATAATGATGTTCAAATCGAACATTTTTGCAATAAAGGGATTTTGTTGAATCTCCTAGAGCTTTTCGACATTAACAGAGCAGTATCAAATATCAAAATTTCCTGTGTGGACGATCCGATTAGATTCACTTCACTTCACTTTGTTTTAGGGTCGTTATTGCAAAGCTTCTTCCCGTTTCCAAACCTTTCAGATCGCGGAAGTTATTTATTTATAATTTATTTATATTTTCAAAAATTTATTCATTTTCTTTTCACATTTTTTGGTTTCAATATTTAGTCAATGTTTAGTTTTCTGCATAATTATATTTTACTTAGTAAGCATATTTAAAGTTATTCAAGAATTTGTTCTTAGAACCTTCTGTTGTAGGTATTATGCAATGCAACGAAAACACGGCAGCCCTAATGGCCAGTTACATCGTTCAGGCTGAATGCGGCGACTTCGTAGCCGAAGATTATCCCGATCACACTTACCTATCCAGTTACAAGTTCGTTCCGCAACAGGACCACGATATGGAAAAGAAAATAATGGAGAATCATAAAAAGCACGCGTAAGTATAGACGGACAACAGTTTAACCTCGTTTATTCATTATAAAATTTACTATAGATGTGTGCTATATGCTTCGTTTTGATTTTGTGTGTTTCTAGCATAATTTCGTAAATAATGACGATTTCTGAAAAAAAAATGGTATGAGATGTGATTCGTTTAATTCATACATGAAAGGAGCTTCACCAACATATGTTTTCTAACTTTTAAAAGCTCATGACTTTTTGGACGACCCTGCGTTATCCGCAGTCTATTTTATGTTTAAGTAGCTAGAAGCAACCGGCTTACGAAATATTCTGGTGTAAAGTAGTTGAATGTGTTTTTAAATCCATGGTGGAATGTGGAAAATATCAGGTTGCTCATTGAAAAACCACACAAAGAAGTCCGAGCAACCGAACACTATACCTCATCGGCTGCATAGACAAACTCATTGACAACCTCATTAAACGCAGAATTGCCCATGAAATAGATACAGCGGGCGAACTAGCAAAAATATAGTTTGGTTTCGTGAAAAAATAAAGCAGTGGATGCTATGCTTAACGTAATAGAGCAAGAATCGTCGATGTAACTAGTGGCGTTCTCCCGAGATCTGTTGGACTTGTGGAATGTGGAATTTATCCTCTGATAATATACTGGGTATGCCGGCAAAAGTGCTGCTGGCTGAAGTATATATAGAGATGTTGGTACACAGAATGGGTAGACTCCAAACAATTATACAAGAAACCATTACCGTTATGATTAATAATTAGGATTACTACCATGGTGGACATAAAATATCCTCAAATTTTCTTTGACCAGGCGCTAGGATGAAGGGCCCCAGTCACAAAAGGAGAAGCAACAGTTATGGCGCTTACTCGATTCGGGCTAAATAGAAATCGTAGCTGCTAAGTACAGTGGCTTACTCGTGATTCTGTATGCAGCACCAGTATGAAGCTGGACCCTAAGGTACACTTGTTTCGGCAGATATAATAACGTAGAAAGGAAAAAGACCTCATGAGATCCTAGAGCGATATAACATTGCTGAAATGGAAATGGCAAACAAGTAGCGGCACTCTAGAGAACACGGGTAAATTACATATGAGGTGACGGAGCTACCATGTCGACACGGATGTTTTAAAACAGATTTTTGCAAAACGCCTACTTGTGCATAAAGGTTTAAATTACAAATTACAAATTAAATACAAACAGTAAATTCTAGGGGATAGAAAAAACTTGTAATGAGTAGAAAAAGTGCATAGATCGCTGCAACCCACCCAAGCTGTATTTTATGATAAAAAAGGATAAAATGAGTCAAATCACCCTTATATATCAACGTAAAATGAAACGACAATTTAGCGGTCCTTAAATATCAAGTAAGTGTACCGATGCAGTGCGTTCGCAATGTAGAATTATTAGTATTAATGTTAAGTCTAGATTAAATTCAAATTGTAAAATATTTGTAAGGAGAATAACTTTAAATATACCTACTATATAAAATATTATTATGCAGAAAACTAAATATTGACTAAATATTAAAACCAAAATATTGAAAATAAAGTGCTGATTAACAAGCAAAAATTTTGAAATAAGTAACTTATGAAAGGTTTCGAAAGAAGAAACTTTGCAATAACGACCCTAAAACAAGGTGATTCGAAAAGGTGAAGTTGAAGTGAAAGTAAGTCTGATCGTCCACACAGGAATCTTGATATTTGATACTGCTCTGGTAATGTCCAAAACCTCTAGAAGGTTCAACAAAATCCCTTTTTTGCAAAAAAATTTTTGCATTTTTGATTATTTGGCTTGAAGGACTTTTTCTCGTTTATGATATAGGTGGCAAAAGCATATTTGGTGTTGACCGGATCACATCTCCATATCAAAAAGCCTCCAGGTACTAAGTTTCGTTCAAAAATTGGCATTATTTAGGAAAACATTTAAATGAAACTTTGACACGTTGTATCTCCTAAACGCATCATTTTATATCAACTGGTTTGTCTTGAAAATACTTACGATATCATCCCGCCAAATATCGAACACTTATTAAATAACACCCTGTATATGAGAGAATTTTCAGCGGTCAGTCCCCCGCGGAGGCGGACTTAAATTTGTTGGAGACCGCACGCCGCTGCGAACTGTACGGGATGAAAATGCACCCCGCGAAAGATCATGAGAACGTGCCCCTCAATCTGGCGGTGGCGCACATGGGCATCTTGGTCTTCCAAAACTACACTAAGATCAATACGTTTTCGTGGGCAAAAATCCGGAAGATTTCCTTCAAAAGGAAACGGTTCCTGATAAAATTACACCCAGAGGGTTACGTAAGTTTTGGAGCGGGGGTGGATGGATCGGGGTTCTCAGCAACGTGGAAGCCTGGAAATGTTAGAATAATTTCATAATAAAATAAAAAGCCGAGAATTTAAATATATTTTCTTAATAGGCAGAAGAAATTTGACCTCTCGTGGTAGTACGTTCGCTTTTGTATCTATCGTTAAATAATATAATTATTTGTGAAGATATATAGGTAGATACTAGTTTAAATGGGAAAAAGAGTTGTAGTTTTGTAAGTTCTACTCAAAAGTTTTCCTAGTTTTTCAAGATATGACAGTTGACAATACTCGTAGATATTGAAATAAAACTAATTTTCGGCGGTTTTTTAAAATGCTCCTAACTGCGTAAAGTTTTTTTTTCTCACACTTGTCATTTTTTGATATATTAAAAAAAAACTTTTACTTTTAAGTTTTTTCTAATTCGTGCGAGAGAGAAGAAAGATGGAGAGGAGAGAGAGTGAGATAGGGTGAGAGGGTGGTACAGGTGAGAGAGAGGAGAGAGAAAATAGTGAAAGGGAGAGAGAGATAGTAGAGGGGTGAGGGAGGGAGAAGAGACTAGAGAAAGAAAGACTTAAAGTATTTAATTATAATAATCGAATTTTCGGAAATGTTTTGTAAAAACTAAATAAATTACTATGGTGATCCACGTGTTATTTTATGTAATAATCTTGAGATGAACAATGATAAGCTAAGAAGTAGAAGAAAAATCAAAAACGTTCATAAAAACTGTATTTTATTAACAATAAATTTTATTGAAACTTAAAATGTCTTTTTATGAAATATCTATTGACGTATCTGCTCTCGTTTCCGAGATCCCTGTATTAAACATCAAAAAAAGATCATCATCATGTTTCTGTGTTTCTTGATCTGAATAATTTTCAGTAAATGTCAAAATGTTTTTGATAAAATTTGTTCTATATTTCGAAATTAAACAAGTTTAGTTAACGTTTGTGTTAACAACTTAATTACACATCATGATTTATAAAACTTTTAAGTAGAAAAATTGTCAACCAACAGTAAATAGTAGGTGCCATTCTTTTAGTGCTCTATTTTTTCTTTTTTTTTAATTTATTTTCTGCCAAATTTCGTCATTTTCTTTGGCCAACTATTATCTGTATAGGCAATTTTATACAGTCACCCTTTTATAAAAGGCTAAATTCGATAAAATTATAAAAATGAAGTGTTTTTTTTTTTTATCTTTGGAACAGACAACTCATATAGATCCCTTTCTTTAAGCAAACCAACCAAAAATATGTAATAAAGGCCTTCTTTCAGTCGGAGAAGTCGATCGATATCTTTGAACCTGGAAACGTCGCTTTTCACAAAATTCATAATATGTTCGAAACGACAAGATTTTTATCTATATTATATGTAAAATAATCTTCAGGATGTGTTCTACTGTTTTTGATTTTTTTTACGAGTTCTGAAATAAGATGTCATCCTATAAGCCTTAACATTCAGTCTTAGTAAAACCAAAATTATTGTGTTCTTCTGAAAATTATCTTCTGTATTATGCCGACTAGTTGGTGACTTCGCTGAGTTCATTGGTTCAAAAATTAATTTTCTTTTCTGCGCCCCTATTCTCTGTTTTATTCGTGCAGTCCGGCGAAAAATATAGCTGAGAACCCTGGGTTGGTGTGCGTCGCATGTCCCCGCAATTTGTGCTACTTTTAGGGTTACTACAAGGATACGGTGGAGTTTTTTTTCGAAGGTAGGAACGAGTGTAAAAATTTTTGGAAGAAGTGCGTGGAAAATCACGGGTTCTTTAGGTGTTCGTCGGTGAAACACGTATCAAGACATAAGACAAGGGTACTGTCCAGGGGCAGCTCGTTTAGGTATATTTCAATTTTACTAGTTTATAGTCGATCTAATCTATAATACAGCGATCGTTGGTGTGGCGTGTCCATTACTAATCTTATATTGATTGTACTTACATGATTCAGTACACCAACGATCGCCGAAACATTTAAATCTGTTACTTTTTAAAAGCTCATGTGGTTGAAAAGTTGGCTACGATTTAAGGCTAAGTTTTGATTAGTAAAGTCTGAACGGATACATTTGATGACTGACATTTGTTTGTTTAAGAGTCCAAATAAGCGAAAGTTAGGTTAAGAACCGTATAGTCACTAGGATATACAAGGTGTTATGTTAGTGACATTATATAATCTAATTAGGTGAATCTGATCCCCACACTTATTCCGAGTAGATATTTTGTTGGGCTCAAGTCGGCGGAAAACATGTCTATGCCCAACAGAACCACTATGACCGCAAGAGGGCATCTCACTCTTAGACTGACAATCTCCAGGCCTGTAAAATAAACCAACGTTACCAAATAAGGTCGGAACATGTTAGCCTCAAATATTTCTTGTTAATTTCGACTCATCCGGTCGTGGTACATGGTTACAGCACAAAGCCAAACATGCCACATTTTGCGCCAAACTCATTTGAACTTCAAATCGAGTTCTAAGGATATTATGTGTTCTCAGAATAGGTACTAGTAGACCTACAAAAAGAGAGTCAGGTTTCGGAAATTTTGTTTTTTATATAAATATGTCACTATAAATATACTTGGTGTGGAATTGTTTTGCACTTTATTAATTGATATTTTTTATTTGACACCAATTTTGTTATTATTATTAACTAAACTTTTTATAACATATTAGTTTATAACAAGTTTCTTATCTTTCAAACTTATTTTTTATCACTACTTACTACTTAATTAAGTTTTTTATTTTATTTTAATGATGTCTTACTGCATTGTATTGACTCAAAATTATAGTCAAATAATTTCGTTGATAATGCAAAAAAATTAACAACTAGTAATTAGGTAACCAAATTAATTTTTTTAGCTGCAAGTTTTATAATTTTATGATGTATTATTGAAGACGTTGGAACTTTCTCCAGGCTTATAACACGTTACACCATGAACAATGTAACAAATAAACAGTGATGACTTATTTTGGAAGCATATTGTTTAAGTTAATTTTTGATTGTAAAATAAAAGTGTCTGGTAGATTTTATTTGTTTAAACACTACAAATAAAATTGTTTGTGAACCAGTCAGAGTTCATTTTGTATTACTAAGAACACTGTACTGTTTTTTCATCGAAATTTCAAAGATATTTAGTAATGCAGTCCAATTTAGGGTGAACTGGAAGTTTTCGTAGCTAGTGTAGAGAAAATCGCGATCAACCTTTATACTGGAGATGTTTCACGGAGTGATTAAATATTAAAAATGTGACTTTTTGAATAAGCTATGTAGAACCTTTTCTACTGTTCTTTTTTGGAAATAGTGAATTAGTGATTTTATTAAAAACAGGAAGAAGCCTTTTGTGGTGCTGAAAGAAAATAGTTTACAGTAGTGTTTGTTGCTTAGTGGTGGATTAGACTATTTTTTAATTCTATTTGTCTGTCAAAATATTCGCAATATCTATTAAAATACTACGGACATAAAGACATACTGACTTATTATAACAATGCCTTCTATTAAAATCGCTATATGAGAGAGGAGGAGCCGTTTTAAAATCTTTAAGGTAGAACGTAAAACTGCATAAAGATCAGATCAAAGTATTTTAAGAATGTCTATATATGCTCTCCTATTCTGTAGTGTGGCCAAGTTGTGAGTCATTATTTGCCCCGGTTCTAAGTGTGAACCTCTTAGAGAAGCCGTAATGTTTTAATGTTTGATGAAACTTTTTCTGAACTGCCTCTATTCGTTTTGTATGTAATTCATTGTTTTGACGCCAAATTATAGAAACACATTTCAAAACTGATTGAACATACGAATCATAAGGTAAGAAAGCAATTTAAATCCTAAAAATCATTTGATATTCTCATTACGAATTTCAACATTTGGTTAATTTTGGTACAATCAATAGGGCTGATCATTATTTACTGGTGATCTGTGAATTTATCCAGATGTATACACAACATTTTTCAGACTAAAAACCATATATGAACATTTATGGATGTGCAGATGCAGATTATTAACCGAGCACTACTCATTCAATAGATAAAAATCCTTTTTTAGTAGTTTACAGTCCGCATGAGATTTTATACATCTAAAAAAATTAGATTTTCTACAAATAGCAAGTAATTTGAATTTAGATTAAACTCTATATCATTTTCAACTGGGGCGCTTATGGATACCAGCAACTACAATTTTCTTTTAATACTAATAGTTGCAGTGTCCTTGCTAACAATGGGGGATACTTCTTAGTGTTAGTAGGCAGAAAAATCTAATGGTAGGACAAGCATTTTATAAGAAAAAATCGGAGTAATATTTCCTTCAACTTTAAAATTCATTCATTAAATTATATGATGTCATGTTAATAACATCCTGTATAAATACCTTGCCTATGCGTCTGTACTACTTTATTGTTTGAACACCAAGTTATAGAACCATATTCCAAAATGAAAAAATGTGGACATTGGACATGGCCGCGGACAATTCGTCAATACGACATTTTTTCGACTGTATTTTGCCCAAATATATCCAGATCCTAATGAATTTTTATAGAAAAAATTATCCAGCAATCGTAGTTTAAACAGAAAATGGTGCAGGTTGATTTGATTGTTGTGTTTGTGTGAAATTTATGGACATGCGCAGAAAAACGAACTGTTTGAATCATAGGTATGTGCAAGGAACTAGTCGCTTTTTACAAAACGGATTCCTTCTGCGCCGGTTTTTGCTTAGTCGAAATTGCTTGACTGAAACTCAGTTTCAGTCAAGCTCTGAAGAAGCCAACAGGATGATAGGCGAAACGTCAGCAATTACGACTAAGCAAAAACCGACGCAGGAGGAATCCAGCAGTTTTGTAAAAAGCATTACGACTGCATTAGCCTGTGGAAGTTTCTTTGAAAAATTAAGAAACTATTCAGAAAATGACCTAATAATGCCAAATTGTTGCCAAAAATATTAAGTAAGCAAATGATTGTCGGTAATTCGTTGTTAAATCATGGTTTCGTCTACAGGTATAGCGGGAAGACCCAAAAACAAGTGGTCGAATTCGTTCGTGACAATTACGTCAAGAGGCAGACGTTCCAAAGGTAAATTTTGCATGTAAAGCCTTAACTTTGTTTTAAAAAATACCGTTTTCCGCAATACATATTTAAGCAACAAACGTATGACCTAAAAGTAAGGGTCGTTCAATAAGCCCTTAGAACGAGATAGAAAAAGCAGATTTTGACAATTTTTTAAAAAAATTATCAACATAATTTCTAATTTTTAAGCCCTCGTCTTCTCGCGACTTGTGAGCTCCTCCGAGCTTAAGAAATTACATTGGCCAGTTGGTCTGTATCTTCAATGATTCTGAATAGTAATTATGCACTGCATTTTCCCGATTCTTCAACCAAGAGACCTGTTTTCCTCCCACGCCCCTACGACCCTTTATTTTTCCTTTGATAATAAATTGAAAAATACAGTAATGTTCATCCAGGTATGACAGTTTATGATACTTAACAGTTTGCAAGAGTTCTCGAACAGCCTTATTCAAAACAGCCTCAGTTGCATAGCTACACATGATATTACTAGCATTTATCTATACAACCATATATCAAACGCCTCTGACGATTGATCGTGGCAGCCTTGAGGGTCCAAATCTCAGTCTCATACATCAATCTTCACCATATATAGCACTTTACCATTCTTTGAAAAAGTTTTTGATATATATTGTCATTACAAACGAGTGAGTTGAGTGAAAGTTGTGTGTATGTTGTACATTGTATTTCCTTGTTGTGATCAAGTTCAGTCAGGTAGCACTCAGCGTAAGGTATCTGGATATGCTTGGCTGACAAATATGATGAACTTTGTTTTATCTCCATTTGTGTTTAACCTCATTTCCTCTCCTGCCATATTAACTGAACTCGAAAGATGTTGGAGACTCTGGACAGCACATCCTTACTTAACATTTATGAGCTTGTCATGGTGTACCCTGTCAAATGCCTTTTCGCAGTCGATGAAGCACACTCTTTTGGAGAAGTGCATTTAACGCAAACTTCGCCTTCCCCGTAACTTCCTCCAACTCAGCTGTGGTGTCTTTCGGCTTCAACCTTTTCAAAATCATCCTGATAGACTAAAGTTGTTTAAGGATTTACTGAATGACCCTCGGATGATTGCAAAGACCACTGTGGTCAAAACAATTGCTATCGTTCCTATCAGTTTTTTTTTAGTTATTTTTTTAGTTTTTCGCTGTTGGTCACACTTTTTTGCAGACGCAATTATCAATTTTATCTCTCATGTTTATTGATTTTAGAGCAACCACGTAACTGAACGTATTTTCACAAATATGTGTTTTAAAAATCGGAATATGCGAAATACGTTTTTAGATTATATCAATCAGATATGGGGAATTTGTTTCCCCACGGACCTTATTAATAAATTTGTACATACCGTTCATGTAGTGTTGTATTTCAGAGTTGGCTTTTTAGTACTAGACTTGTTAAAAAGTTTTTGTAGTAGTGGCGTGCCATTTTGGATACCCGATATTAGGTTGTTTCTTTACGTAAAATGCATGGCGTTTAAAGAAACCACTTTGGAAATTGTCCAAAATGTACTGTTACCAAATGCTTCTTCGCTTGGTATTATACAAAATCATCACCCGTTTTAGAAAGAACCGCCGATAACTAAATTTTATCTACCTTAGTACAATTGGGGCCATCCATAAGTTCTGTCGCGTGCATTTCATGATTTTTGGAACTTTCCCCACCCCCATTTATCCGTGGGACGTTACATTTAAAATTTATTAAAAAGAAGTAGTAAATGGCCGACAATGTTTAAAGCTTATTTGATTACTCTCGTACCGCTGATTTCGGTACTGTTTGGAAATGACGTTTTCCTCTATTAATAAAGTTCGAAGAGTAGATGGCGCACACTGGTGTGAAATATGTGAATAACGGAAAAAGCCCTTCACCTTCAAAGTTGGTCATCGTACTAAAATCGGGTTGGTTTATTTAATTTAATATGAAAAATATATACGAGATGCTATCAGTTTGATTTATGCATGTTTACGCACACATCTTTCATAAATTGCTAAAACAATTAGAGTTTAGGTCGATGTGTACCTCAAAAGCTAAAGAATGAAATATACTATGAACAGATAAAATATCGAACACATTCATTTAAAAATCAGGTGTGGAATTCGAGCAAAATTGCAAAAAATATGCATGGTGGGTCAAAAAGTAGATGTCGATTCCCTTTCTTAAATGTAAAACCATTTCATAAATCAATTTTCGAATTCTATGTCAAATTGCAAATTGATGTAACATTCGCTATACTACTTTTCATAATCAAAGCAATAAAAAATAGAAATTTAATTTTCAGTTAAACAGGTAAGTAGTTAGTACCAGTACAGTTCTTAAATTTTGATAATCCCGTAGACTACAGTTTGACAAAAAACTATGAAGGAAATGTGCAACTTCAATCCAATTTTCCATCGTCAGATAGTGTTTAATGATGAAGTCATGTTTTGTTTGAATGGTACCACCACATCCACAAAAAACCAATGTTTGGCCGGAGATTTTGAATTATAATATTGTTGGAGATTATTCTTCTATCAAAATCTTCCTAGAGTCCGATATTTATAATTTCCTCAAATTGACTGGGGATAATTAAAACCAAAAGTGTATGAGAAAAAACAACAAAACTTGGATGATTTAAAATTTAGAATTAAATACGACATAATGATATAGAGAACAGGATATGTGACATGAATTATGAGTGAAATTTACGCAGAATTCGAAAATGGATTTAAAAAAATGGTGTTTCATTTAAAGAAAGGAATAAATTGGTTTAATAGTTTAATCTCATCGGTCAAAAATTGAGTTTTCACTTGTATTTTAACTAAGTTTGAACAACTGGGCCTAAGAATATATGCAGACGGTGCTACTTAATTATATTTACATTACCTTAACTGAAGTAAAAAAAAATCTTAAGTTGTAGTACTCAATCGCCGTCTTTTTCACCAATTTGGTGTCACTATTTTCTGTCCCTGCTATGTTTCGATAATGACAACAGTCAAAAATTTGATAACAAATTTTGCGCAAATATTGAGCATTTTTTTTATATAAAAAAAAATAAATACAAAAAATTTAGGGTTGTCAAGAAAACTCTAATGCAATTTTGAAAATGTCTTTTTAATGAATTTTAATTTAATTCTATTTTTTTTTATAAAATTCTTAACTAAAATTTGGATTTGAACGACAAACTTTTATCAGTTATTTCAGTAAAAAGCGAATTCAATTTTATGTAACAAAAATTCGTATGTTAAGGTTCTTTCCTAATTTCGGCGTTGCCAGTATTAGCACAGTAAGTGGCAAATATTTTGGATTGTGTCACCTTTTAAATGCGTTAATTTTCCTAGTTTATTTTTTGTTTTTTCGAAAAAACAACCAATGGATCGACAACATCTGATTTGGTCACCAAAGAAATCGTTTCTATTGTCGTTATTTGATTTGATTGAATTTGTGTATTGATTTCCATTTCAATTTTTTGAAAAATTTAAAAAAGCTGCTGCTGAAGGTTTTAACCATAAATATTTTTTTAAATCCCATCCTGGGGGTATAATTCAGATACATTAAATTTCTGCTTATAGAAAATGAAGGTTAAAGGGGTTCATTAATAGAAAATCAAATTAACGTATTTTATAAGGTTGTAACATAGCCTTCAAACCTTATCATCTTCCTATATTAATTAGTTGATCGGTTTTGGATTGGATTTATTAAAAATCAAATTCTTCTGTGGCGGCGAAACGTCAGCAAATTCGATTCGTGAACAACTGACGCAGGAGGAATCCATTTGTAATATATTACAGTAACCTGTGCGAGTTTTTTTGAAATGTGAGCAGAAACATAAAAAATAGTGAGAAACAGAAATTGATGTTAGCAAAGGTAAATACAGCCAAAAGCAAACCATGCACACAATAAGGATTATTTTTCGGGTTCAAAAAAGCGAAACGAATAAAACACACATTTTTTTAAATGGAGAAACCTTATTTTAGAATTTTGTTTTGAATTCGTTTTTGAAATCTTTCAACTTTTTTATTAATAATAATACATACTTAAAGCTAATAGTTTTTACAATATTTAATTTTTCAGAAACGCTGGTTTTCACTCAAATTTGATATTAGCGTTATTCGAAGACGACGTAAAAGATATTGAATTTTGAAAAAAATGTATTTGGATCTTTTTGAATTGAAAAGTCTCGATCTTTTTAAATAAATAAATAAATAATTTTTTAAAGATCTTACTAAAATACTTTAATTGCGATTTATTTTAACTTTTCTAATATTTACCCTTCTTTCTGTCTATGTTAGTTTTGGTTAGTTTGTTGAGATTTAAAAAAGAAACAGGAGAAGGATCCTGGAGCCGCATAAAGGCAAAATAACGGTCAAATTTTAGATTCACAAAAAAAGTAAATAATATGAAGTACCTATTATAACAAATTTTGTATTTACCATTTTGGACAGAATGAACTTTACTCTATAGTTGATTCACCCTGTACAGTAAAACCATATCAACAAACATTTTAAATTTAGTATTCTAACTGTTTTAATATGTTATTGGAAAGAAAAAAAAGGTAAACGAAAAAACGATTAATATATCTTTTACTTTGTTTACTTGTTGACAGATTTAGCTTTCTGTGTTTTGCATAAATGGTTCTTAAAGGTTGTCAAAATTATTATCAACTTTATAGAGATTCTATCGATTATGTTAAAAAAACACCCGTTTAGATTTTTAATATCTGTTTTTTTGTAGTTAAAGAATAGAGTCTCATTATATTAAAAGGCAGTAATTACTACGTCCAGTAGTTCTCGTTTTTTGTTAATAATGACAGGATCGTAGAGGTACCTTTCTTTTTTCTTTATTTCTTGGTTCATGCTACTATTTCAAATAATAGTGTCATATCATGCAATAACGCATTTAAATCAGATGACTTCACTGTAGAAATATCATAAAGCAAAAATTATTATCAAATTTAAAATAACTGTTGTTGGTACTGTGTAAAAAGCTGTAAGAAATCCCTCAAATTTTATTTAGTGTTATTCTGTAATTTATGACATTCGAAATAGTTTTTATCGTATTTGTCAGCCATTAAAAAAGTATTATTTAAAATATTTGCAATAAGCTTGATCGGCTTGTATAAGAATGAACCGACAAAAGTTATAATGGGACTTAGTGGGCAGTTAGGCTTAGGAATATTTGGAGGAATATACGTGTAACTTTTTCATCGATTTGAGAAGTAAGTACTTTAACTTATTGTTGGGTTTTTGTAGTAGGATCAAAAGATGGCTTGTTGATATCTAGATATGTTTATCTAAGCTAACATTACACACTATATTCTTATGTTCCTCCAAAAATTAAACAGATTTATTTTAATATTGCTGATGTTTCGCTAATCATCCTGTTGGCTTCTTCAGATGTTAACTGAAACTGGATTGCATTGTACTTTATACCTGCTGATATATAAGATAATAACATTTCATGATTGGGTTCGGCAACTGCTAATGAGTATATTTGTCGTGCTCTTTCAAGTTATTTAAGCTTAGTTGCTATTTTTTGTCCTATTTATGCAATGTATTCTTTGTCGCATAGGCACGGAATGTTGTCTACTTGGGAGAAAATAGACAAATGGTAATCTATAGTAAATTTCAAGAATCCCTCCAAAATTTTCTTAAGCATTTAAAGTCTATACACCTCAACATACGTTTTCCCATTCAAATAGAAACTAATAATAATCTCCTTTTCTTAGATCTTTTTATTAATATAAAATCATACCTGATATTTGGTCATTTAGTTGACAGGAAATCACGCACAATCTTGAAACCGGAAATCAAATCTTGGTCGGTCACACAAAAATGATTGCATGTAATAAATTCTTTTACCAAAGAAAATTCCGAGAATCTATAAAAATCTCCAATGAAACAAGCGATCTTAACTGCTATTCAGGTCTTTGCCTGCCTTTAGCTGCGCCCCCCTCAAACAATATATAAGCGGGTACAGATTAGAATGTCAGTTTCAGTTAAGCTATAAAGAGTAAGTTTAATTCATCAATAACCGACGCAGGCAAATAGTAATACATAACCATTTGATTTTTCATTAACTCGCCCCAATACCCATCAACTCCTTAATTTCGAAAGAGAGGCTGTTAATGCTGTTTATCATCATCCTTTTTTATAAACCATATAGCTACTAGAGCCTGCCTAATGAAAAAAATGTTGGGAAAGTCTTTTCTACGCCAGTATTTTCTCAAAATCCCAATCAATGTTCAGGCAAGAACTCCTTCTTGCCTGAACATTGATTGGGATTTTGAGATCGCTGTTTATAAAGCAAATGGCGCAAAGTGCAAAGTTAGTGGGTGAAATGTAGAGGCACGCACGGAAGATCATTCCCAACTTTACGTAGTAGGACCACTTTATTGTCTAATATCTATATGCTATAAACACATTTTTAGTAAGTAACGAAAAACAAAGCCAACCCTACCTTTTAACATAACGTCAACAAATCGTCACAAAACCTACGTCTTAACCGGATAAAAACTAACCAACTTGACGTAATAGTGAAATTTCGAAATAGTTGCAAAAACTTCGTATTATCATTGAAGGCAAAATTGCAAGATTTTATAAAAATAGATGTGACGACACGAAGCTTGCCATACTATGTCACACCTTCGTTATTTTTGAAGTTTTCCGTTATTAGTAATCCCCGCCCCCTTGTCACATAACAGTTGGACGTCTACGCGCGACGCAATTGATGGATGGTCGCTCGTGACGTGTGGAGCATGATTGTTTAGCCTTTTGAATAATGCGTTATATTTGCAAAAGTGCTGTTTACCGACAGGTCGTTAGTTTTGTACAGCTTTTCGAAGACGAATTGCGTCGCGGTTAAGGGAACGAGGATGTAATTAGTCGCTATTTTGACATTTACCGTTTCTGCACGCAGGAATAGTAAATCGGGTTGTACTGTAATACACTTCATTTATTCAAAGGGTTAAACGTTTTCCCATGCCGCGAAAGCGTTTAGCTGGACGACTTTTTCGAAAGCTTGATAGTTTGGCTAGATTCACTATGTTCTAAGTGTGTAGCTGTTCATTTATATTTTCTATATACAGGGTGTCTGAGAATAACGTTCGAATAATTTTAGGGGCGACTCTACATGAACGAATAAGACTTTTTTTTTCACATGAACATGCGAGTGTGGAGGGTGTATACAATACATGGTTTTTTTATCTCGTTGAAATTTGATTGCGTTTTTAAGACAACAGGCTCGTTTAGGCTTAATTAATTAAAATTAGGAAGTGCCGTGGCATCACAGATATTTTTGACAAAAAATGCCTTTTGCCGTTTTTTTTTTCAAATTGAGCAACTCAAAAAGCAACTTTACGAGAAAACAAAAACAATTTATTGCATGTGCTTAATTGAAGGCAAGTTCCATTAGGTTTTTATGTGAAGATTTTTTAAAAGTTTGACACCCTGTGTCTTTAAAACCATGCATCCATTTCCGGATCCATGATCATATCAAAAACAATTTATTCCCGTAGAATCGCCCCTTTAATTATTCGAGCGTTATTTCCGGGCACCCTGTATATACGGCAGTGTTAATATGGCGTTATGTTTTAATTTCGCTCCCGTTGTTCTGTGTGTTTTTTCATTATTTAGCGAAAGTATAAAAATTATGATAATAATAATGATAATACGCGGCGGCTCGTACCGGTGAAATTGTCAAGACGTTCCTCATTCTCTTGCCGTAGGTCCCACTCTTTCCGGCATTCGAGTGCCCACTCGAGTGCCTCCAACATGCATACGAGCACTGTCGGGAACAGCATTTCTGCCCACCCTCTCCTTCCTTTGGCTGACAGCAATTTGAGCGGTAGGTACCCCTCCGTCGGTGTATGTGTGTGTGTTTTTTTTTTAGTAATTTAGGCGCATGCTTTTTATGTTGTTTTATTTTTTTGTTCTTTCGTTAATGAGTCTTAACCGGAGCATATGAAGCTTGCAAGTTTTTTCCAAAAGAAAACTGCGTTCCCAACTTTTTTGTCCTTATTTGACGCTAATTATTATGGGGGTTAGCGATAAAACTATGGGGCTTGTAATAAACGCAAGGAGTCTATGTCAAATGCAAATTAAGGCGGTGGCAACAGGTATAGAGATAGCGCTATTCAATTTAAATTCAAAAAGTACAATATATTTTGATTCTGTAATTATGAAATAAGCTGTACAGAAAATAACAGAAGTATAGTGTAAAAAAATATTCATTCAAATTCATATTATTTTGCTTATTAAACGGCATTAAGTAGGAATTATTTTTTAACAAATTAGGTACAGTTAAATTTTAAGTTATGAGTCTTGTGCGCTAAACCTAAAAAATAATAAAACTCTTTAAATAAATAAATTTTTTTTTGCAAACTATTTGAAGTTCGGCCGTTGAAAATATTTATAAAAATTTCATTGTAAACCATCACATATTTTTCCACAAAAATTTTTGATAAACGATTTAGTACGGTTGCCACAACTTTTCCAATAGCAAATACTATCTGTTTGTTGTAAATTCTGCTCTTCTCTGCTCAACCCATGACTTTGGCCATATCTATCCAAAATACAGTATGGGCAGCATACGCAATACATTTCTAATGCATCGCCGATAATCGTATAGCAATCCCAGAGATATAATATGATTTTAAATATTAAATTAATGTTTTCAATTTGTTTGTGAAATCTGTAATAAAAGCTGAAGATTATCTGATTAGTTTCTATTCCCGAAACTCTAAACATTATTTCAGATATAGTAAAATCCGAGAATCTGGAAAAACCAAACTCATCTTAATTGAAAAATGCTTACCTGGGACATATTTATCTTATATCGGTTAAATTTTTGAACAGCTATGGGATGGTTTGAGGAGTGAGCGCGGTATACAACCAAGTACAAAAAATATACTGGCCGACCCATTATGGAAAAGGAATTGTAAAGACTTGGCGTTAAAAATCTTAGAGTTAAAGAACGTAATTAATTACACCGTTGTAAAGTTAGCATAAATTCTATTGTTTTTCGTTAAACGGTTTGTGTTCTACACTTGAAAGAAAGTGGTGAGTGTTCGAACATTTCCGCAAATAAATGTTAATTGCTTCAGAATGGAAGAACGCGTTTTGTTGGAGTTATTGTAAAGGTCTCTTAGGCTATTAACGCTGAGCATTTTCATTTAGACTGTTAGTATTGACGTTAGAGGGCGCTTTGTTCAATCTTTTAGCAAAATATAAATAAAGTTACTGTAAACGTACAAAAATTATATTACCACTCATTCAAAATTCAAAAATTTTTAAATCCAAGTGTGCTTTGAAAAACAAAGTAGAAAAAATTATAATGTGTTGTTTAAACGTGAATCATATTTACATTGGAGCTATTTATAGTGTAATTTGTAGACGTCAGTTGCAAAAAATTTCTTTTTCATCTGTTCAAGTTGCTTGATATGGTGCATGTTTATTTTCAAACCCTTGAAACCACAACTGTTCGTTTTAGAGCGCTTTGGGGTGGATTATTCTGCATTAACACGCAAAGCGCAATTGTTGTTTTATCGGTCTTTTCTTATTTTAGTATATTAATTATTATAGATATTGGCAAACATGATGTTGGCGTTTTGACAGTAAATTTATTAATTGATAATTAATACTATAAAATATTTAATAATATAATATATAATAGTTAATATTTTTATTTTTTATTTCCTTTACTGATATTATAGGTTAGGAAAGAGATATCGAAATGTGATTTTCACTAGCACGTTGGGTCCTTATTTAGCGTTTCAATAAAACTCATATCGTTGCACTTAATTGTTTGGAGAAAATGATTTTATTTATAATGTAACACCCTCTAGCAGTGACACAAGTAATCGAAATCAATCCGCTCAGGGCAGCGTGGATGACCTAGCCCTTTTCAACGACTCCAAGTCTGACAAAATCCCTTCAGAAATGTTCGAACTCCCCCACCACTTTCCATTAAAATCTATTCTACGAAAGAGAATCGAATTCTTCTTAATTGTTAATTGGCTACCCGGTACTTACACAAATTTTTGGTAATCTACGTGTTTTTTGATTTGATTCGTTGAATTATAAGATTCGTGTGACTTTACAAAAATTTGTCTCCCGTTCGCGTTCCAGTGGAAGCGTCCAAGCTCTCAGCGTCCCTGGGCTCGATGGGACCCGGCAGAGCTATTATGGAACGACGCCCGGATTCTCCGACGACGAAATCAGCCTCTCACCGCCTCGGCACAGCTATATCCTGGAGCTCGGCCCCAGACACCACCAATATCAGTACGCGGGCCATTGTTACGGTAAGTTTTTTTTAATGTTTCCATGGCTTCGGTGGACACATACAGGTTATCTCATAGGTATTTCGCAACACTTAACTTCCTTGGTTCGCGTGAAGGTGGTAGACAACGATTCAGTACAAATACTACTTCCATTATTGACGATACTTTCATCGTTTGCAATGGAATCGATAGACAGCCACGTTCCTTTCTCAATCATCTTAATTCTTTGCGACTGGCCATTAAATTCATTCTAGATGTCCTGTTAAGTAGAAATAATGGCTCTATCAGCACCCCTGAATATAGGAAAGTTTTTAGATTTCCAGCCTAACTATTCTGAAGCAACCAAAGCATAGAATCATCCAAACACTCAGCAAAAAAGCAATCACAATATGAAGTATGTAGAATTAAGCAGCATTAAAAAGGATTTGCTTCATAACGGCGACACTTTTACGTGGCGATTTAAATAATAATATATTGATGTAACGAAAGGAAAAATGACAATCTCTTTTTTTTCTTAGCCTACCTTGATGCAGCTCTGGCTGTTGACCGGCACAATTTGGCAATACTTGACGGCACTCGAGATTTTAATTCTGGCACGCGGAAAATACTGTCACGTTGTTCTGTACCTGATTCGTACTAGTCCCGATCACAACGGATTACGACACCGGAGCTGCATACGAGTTTTTTATGGCCATATACCCAGTGAGATTGTCGCCAAAATACGCGGAGAATATAACCGTAGCAATTAATTAAATAAAAATCAATTTCACAAATTGTTGCATTGTTTCAGTTATGAGACTCTAGAACTGGTCACTTGTAACATAAATTTTGAACGATCTAACATTATTCCAAATACAAGCGCCCTTTCGCCATTTTTAAGTGTTTAAAAACGCTTATGCCATACACGAAAGCACAAACAAAATTTGTTGAAAGATTGCGTTATTTTTAATATTTATTTTTTTAAATAGGAAATCCTGCACTATTATTTGCGGCCAATGCAGAATATTACTTGGGACAAATAAACATGTTGATTTCAAGGATGTAAAGGGGAAAAAGAGAAAATTTGAGGCAGTTTTTTCTTTCTATACCGACCGTATATTTTCCATGGTTTTCTTGTTTTTCTTGTTCTATATTTTCTATTGTGAAAATGAATAGTGAATGAATATAGTAAGGCGGGAGAGTTATAAATCATTAATAAAAATTATTATTTTCATTCCTCGCCACCAAAACTAAACATTCTGATTTGCAAGAATAGTTGGAATGTTTTCGAATATGGCTGAAGTTGATCAGTCAACAATAAAGCGACTCGTGCTTGAGGATAAACGAAGCCCCATGAGGTCACACAGTAAAAGAAAAAAGAAACTTAAAAGGAAATACCAACTTTGGACAACATAATAAAAAGAATAATTTCATTCCACTTATGGGTAAGAAGAAATTGTGGAAAATTGTTCAGGAAATGAATTTTCGTTACGAAAAGTTTTGAAGGGAAAACTAGAATATCTATTATCTGGTCGAAAGTTGGGTAAAACTTTCCAGGTTAAAATTTAAAAAGCTCGAGGCGAGCTTTCATGGGCGGATGGTCCGTTGCAATTAAAGGTTCCCTCCGGAAAGGGTAAAAGAATTCACATTCTTAGTAGATATTGATTTTTCTGTGGTGGCTGACTAGCAGTTATTGTCATGGCTCAAGACCACCAGGTAACCACTCAAGAACTTCCGAAAAAATAATCTTAAAAAAAAATGACATCATTCATTCGCTTGCTTTACATAAGAAGAAAATTCAGATAGGTATGCTGAAAAAGAGATTGTAAATCGAAATTTGTTGTAGATGAAATCGCTTTAAAAGGAAGTGTGACAGTGTTTCTCCTTCCGCAATATCACTGTCATTTAAACCCCATAGAGTTGGTGTGCTAAAATGATTGACGTTGAAACAGTCCTGCAAAAGGGGATAAAGACGGTGGATTGCGAAAAATGAAGTGCCATAATTATAATCATGTATAACTACCTGTAGTAACGCCGCTGTATTATTAATTTCATTCACCAAACTCGTCCCTCTATTGGATGTAAATTTGAGGTGTGTAACTCTTAAAAACTGAAATACGGAATTTGTAAATGATATTTAATGAATGATGCCTATCATTGACAATTTACATTTTAAAACCATTTCGCATTTAAAAACAGGGTAGACTTGGCTAGGGAAGTGCATAAAATGGCGTCGTAATGACGTAATAGTTTATTTAATATGGGTTTCACTGTGCTAAAGATTTCATTATGCTCTATTATGTTTTTTATTCCAACTATTTTTTGTGTTTTTGGTCAGGAAAATTGGTACCCAGCCAAACTGGAGAAATAATGGATAGCATATCTAGATTTATGCAAGGAAAATAACGCAAATAGCGGTTTTCAAATACCGCAGGCCAGTAACCAGTTATTGCCAAATTTTCCAATTAATTTTTGGCGTTCGATAATGCAGTTATCATAATGTAACAATCAAACCCAATATAACTTATGCAAGTGTAAAAGCAGATATGATTAAATGAAAAAAAATTACCTTTTGACCAGAAATTAACAAAACCTGAACTGTATAAAATAATCCAGGCTAACAAGTATAAATTTCCGCCACTCCACAAGTTAGACAGCCTATTAAGGACCATGGTCACAAAATCCTTCGGGTACCGCCATATCATCCCGACCTGAACCCAATAGAGAAAATTTGAGCATCAGTGACAAACTGGGACGCCGCCCGCAACACTGACTTCACATTGGCTGCTGTAGAAAGGCCAAAGGTCAAAGATTTGAAGAACTACCAGCTCAAGAGTGGATCGGTGCCTATGTGAAAAAAAAGGACATTTACAAATTGAGAGAGAACGCCTTTTAGATTCGACAATGAATGGCTTACGATTACGATGGATTGAGATCGTCAGCTATGGCGTTCAACCTTTATCAACATCAGAATCGGATTGAAAATTTATACTGAAATGGATGTCGATATAGTAATGTATATTTATAAGTTTTAAATTTCATGGAATAAAATTGATAATTGTAATAGCTTTTTATTCAACTTTTTGATGGATGCCATGTATTAGTTAAGTATATTTATACCCTACTGAAATTTGAATAAGAATGTCCGTTATGAGATATTTTTTGCAAAGCTCGCCTTCATTTGTTATTCCAACAACAAATATTCGGATGAAATTTATGAATATTGATAGTAAACAAATAATTATCAAGAAATTAATAACCCGGCAGTTGCATCCTGATGTTTTAAGCTATGTGACCAGTCATTAGCAAATTCTCACGCATCGGATTGCTTCTGGCTATACCTTTCCAAGATTGGTTCTACTCTGATTGAGTTTGGTACGTAATAATGAAAGCTGGAAACTTGGAACATGAGAAACAAGAAATACAATACGAAGTTAATAGACTTAAAATGAAATTAATTTTTTTTTTCAAAGAAACTTCCGCATTCTAGTGCTATTTACAAAACTTCACATACCCACACGGACCTTGACGGATTTGCACCGTCCCGCCTAAGAATCATCGGTTGTCAACTCTCTTGAGCCGTAAAACTGTCTCAGCCCGAGTCACCGAACCCAGAATTAAAACACCTTACATCTGCTCTTCTCTCTAATAATTTCCACATTAGAGATATTAAGCGTTCCATCACAAAATACACTTCCCCACAACCTTACAAAGTCGATGGATCCGAAAGCAACTCCACACTTATCTCTGTTCTCCTTACATTGAAAACATCACTGACCGATCAGATATCCAAAATTCTTAATAAATATAATTTCAAAATCAGATTTACCACATTTACCACAAATACATTGGAGAGACTGGGCGAAAAATATCAACTCGGCTCAAAGAACATGAAAGAGCCTGAAGACTAAGACAAATAAATTCATGAGCAACATGATCACGAAACCGGTCATAAAATTTTATTCTATAAAACTAACATTCTTGCTTGTAATAAATTCTTTTTTCTACTCCCGTTTGTAAAATACCTAATTACTCACCAATCTAGCGTGCGGGAAGCGTCACTTTACCACATCAGTTTCGTTTCCCATGAATCCGATCCACTTCGAACATTTCCGGGATTTTACCGCACGGATTTGGAAGCAATCGGATGTTTTCGGAGATATTTCCCACGCTTTGAATTTTGACGTTTGTCAATTCTGACAGTCATGTCAGTGAATGTATTCGTGTTGTTTTGCGAAAATGTACCCAAAAACTAACAGTCGTATGCAACACGTTAAACTTTTTAACTCACTCGTCAAATGCCATTTACCGCACTTGTTGCATAATATACTATTACCAACGAAAAGTCCGAGAGTCTATAGAAATCTATAAGCAACCTAACAATCTTAACCGCGACTCAGGTCTTCACCTGTCACCAATATGGGAATCAGTCATCCGAGACGGTGTTTATGCCCCTCATTCAGCTCCGCCCGCTCAAACAATATTCATGCAGGTACAGACCAGAATGCGTTCCTGTTTCAGTTGAGCTGTGAAGAAGCCAGCAGGATGATTGGCGGAACATGCGTCTAGTAGTATTGTTCGCGTACTGAACGCTCGAAGTTCGTCCGAATTTGAAGTAGTGAACACAATTCAATAAATCATCTCTATTTTGTCCATGCGCAAAACGAGAACAGTACTAGTATTATAGAGCCTTGGAGTGCAAATCCAAGTGCTACAAATCGGTTGGTCTAGATGGGCAGTTCCAGAGTTCCTCAGCTCTTTTGAAGTAAATAATGTCAAACTTGGTCAATTCAATGTTAGCTAGAAAAAGAAAATGTTTTTCCTTTTGGAACTTCTCTTGGTCGCGTTATAGCCGTCACTTCAAATCCCGTTTTAACAAAATATTAACGGCAATGTGGTCGATAGGTACCGCGGCCGCCGGCTGTTGCTCCGATGACGAGCTCGCCCTCTCCGACGGAGACCCAGTCGGCGTCGGCCGCGACGTCTGCGACCGCGAGCCCGTTGGCCACGCCTCCCCGGGAATCGGGACCCGCGCATGCGGCGCTCACCAGGGCCAGCCAGCCGCCCCAGCCGCCGCCGAGGGCTACGTCACCCCTCGCCGTTCACGCAGCTGTTCACAGGGCCGACACAGGTAAGCTCGATATTCGGACTGCCCAGAACATGCCGTCTGACGTCATACAGAGAGGACTAGTCAACTTAGCTCCACTTTCGCAAATAACTATTGCGACTATGGATCGTGCGATGAGTATTGTGACTGTCAGCACATACCTTCCAAAATGTATGAGAAACTTAAATGTTTGCCCATGTCATTGCGTTTGTAAGCAACCAGATAATCGGTATGAATTTTGTTCTTACTCTTACCGCAAGGTGTCACATTATTTGTATTTTTTTTTCTTCTTTTTAAATTACGCAGGCACAAGATACGACGTCTCGGCATAGTTTTAACCATTTTGGAAATATTTATAAGATAAAATTCATTTGAAGTTCATTTGTTGCCGAGACTTGTTGTGAAAATTCATCAAGCATTCTCCGCAGTTCCACCTTTCAGAAATATTTTTTATTGCATGTATTAAATAGTATAAGTGTAGGTTTAGGGCCAAGTGCACAAAAACCATCAACATCAGAAGCTAGATATATTTTTCATCCATTTTTGGTTTTTAGAAAAAAACAACATTATGTAGAAAACCAAACTTATATTCTTTTAAATGTAACCACCTGCATATTATTGCATTAGTACTGCCTTTTATACTACCCATTATAGGGTTGTTATAGTCTATACTCAGTGTTTTCGGATTATAGCCATTTTTTCCTAAAAATGTCCTACCTATGTTTCCGACAGATGTAATTTTATTATGCTCAGTATTAGAAAACATGAATTTTCTTGAAAAAATCTAATGGAACACTACTGTATATTATATTTCCATGACTCCTACTATTAATACTATTTCAGTTTTATTAAGCGTTCCCTATACCTAAACTTAGTATTTTTTAAGGTTTACACATTTTTACGAAAATTTATCAAATTGTGAGAAAATTTCGCAATAAGCCAGGAAAAATAAAAATAAATATTTAAATTTTTAATTGTGTGAAAAAAATGTTTCCTTTCTTTCCATTACTTTGGAGATTTTGCCATTCTTAAAGCCCAAAATAGTATTAAACTATAAAATAATGTGGCCATGCAAATGCTTATTATTATTATTTCTATTTTTATTAATTTTTTTATACTGTCCAATCGTTTAAAGATCATATTAGAGTGTGTTCATAATTTTATTTTGTATCTGAATGAATTATATTTAATTCGTCTCAGTAGACTTTGCACATTCAGGTAGTATATATTTTGTTCTCAATCTTTTGTCAATTTTTCGCACTGTTAGAAAATGTTTGGGATTTTGTTCGTAAAGATGTGTATATCTCAAAAAAATATTTAGTTTAGGTATTCGGCACGCTTAACTAAATTTAAAGAGCATTAATACGAGCAATTAATGGCAGTATTAATATTTTTTATTTTGACTCGCCCTGTATAAACGATTCTAACAAACTTTAGGATAAATCACAAAAATTATTTCCAGTCACCTGTTGGAAATTGCTTCAAAAATATTGGGAAAAAATGACCATAAATTCGAAAACACTCTGTATAGACTATAACAACCCTGCATTGGGGGATCGAGTATAAAAGGAAGTATCTATTAATGCCTTAATATATGCATTAAAAGTATATAAGTTCGATTTTTCGTATATTTAAGATAATTTTTATATTGTTTCTTTTAGTCTCAAACAACAAATAATAAACGAGATATATTACTTTGACACGCCCTTTGGACATCCTGTATATACAATTTTTGTATTTGTTCAATTACTAAAAAAGGCGCTCATGGCATGTATAATATTATGGGATGACATCTTATCTGAATCTCTATAAAAAATATCCAAAAAGCTCGAATACTTAAAAACTTAAATATGTTTAGATTGACTTTTACAATATTATATTGTTAAACCGGGTCTTCGACCAATAAACGGAGTTATTTAGTTCGAATCCTTGGTAAAAAATATGAAAAAAACTTTTTATAAACATCAATCCGGAAATGCAGTTTTCAAGAAAGAAATGAAATATTATTTTTATCTATCTAAACAAACATGCACTCGATTCTGTTAAAATTTGGCAATGTTATTAATTATTAAGTCCAGTAGCGGGATGTTTCATTAATTAATTAATTTATTATCACTCCAAAATTAATAACATTATACAAAGTATCATATTATGTTCTAGAGAAAATTCAAAACCTTTGATACTAGTAACAAAATGTATATGTATCAAGAAAATGATTATGAAAATTAAAAATAATTTGTAATCTGGTGATTATAAAGTCCTATGTTGGTTCGATAGTGGCCAATATCATCTCTTTCGTTCTGCCTTGGTATTCTTAGGTTAAGCCTAATCGACAATATTTGATTGTCGGTCTTGTCTACTACTACTACGTCAACCTTGTCTTTCGCTTACTTTCTGCCAGACTCATTTGACTCGTTAAATATAATGCGCAAATGATTCGGTAATTTTTTGCCGCCCCTTGCAAAAGTTTGATTGTGTTTTCCTGTGTAGACAATTGAGACATTGTTTTTTTGTTTGTATCCAATAAAACTTCATAATTTTTTCACGGAATCGATCGTACGCAGCTTAATCGAGATATATTTTATATTTTTTATGAAATTTATTTATTTTTTATTACTGTTTTGAAACTAAAATAGATCTTTTCAATGTATCTTCATGGTCACCTGTTAAAATCTCACTCCAATCTATTTCTGCTTGGCAGGTATTTATATTGTCTAAATTCGCTTTATTAAAATATATTTTTTTGTTTAATGAATTAAGAAGCTTAAGTCAAGAAACAGACAAGAGTAATTCCTCAGCTTGGCTTAGCTTTAATTTCGGCAAGCAGGTAATTGATCGATTCGTGCAAATTTGCTACGGTATCTCTGTTACATAGAATTAAATCCAATGTCCATAATTACCAAAACACTCATTATGGAGTGACGAAAATCTCCATGCCTACGTACAATGTGGCCACCCGGAACAAGTTTCTTTAAATGTGTGGATAGATATTGTTAGCGACAATTTAATTGGTCCTTTTTTTACCCTTGAAATTGAACGGCAAATCTTACTTATCTATTATGTCTTCCTGTAGATGAACGATGTCTACTACAACTAACAAATTTATTATTTTAAATAGTGTATATTAATGCATTTTTTAATTTCTCGGAAATGTCGAAAATTGTTATATTGTGAGTTTTTAATTGTTATTGTTATCCTATTGTTAAGATTATTGCATTTATATTGCCGATATAGTATAATATTATATATCAAACAATAAAAGCAAGCGCCTAAAATGTTACGTTACCAAATTCCCTTTAAGACGTCATAAAAAATTGATTTAAAAATAGAATCAATTACCTTTTTAACCTGTTTCTTTGTTGTCGTTCTTGTTTTTAATAAAATTTGTTCCATTCTTCGAAATGAAAAAAAGTTTTATTATAAATTTTTAATATTATTTATTGACCACCTTGTGGTTTATTTTTAAAATATCGATACCGATCGCGATCTTTTACGCGCAAATCGATGCCAAATATATGTCAGTCTGAGAAATCAATAAAAACGGCAAACGCCACTTTTGTCTTCCTACTGTAGTTATTGATTTCACTAACGCCATCTAACGAGATCGTTGATTACTAACCCCCTTCTAGGTACCACCACGCTCACTCACACTATTACCAGGACGCCCTCTAGTCACAAATCGGAGGGCAGCTTGGAGCATCATCAATCGTCTCCTCAACCTTTCGCTAACAATTTCTGCCCCTCACAGACCCAATCACAAAACGACCTCGGTCCCGTTTACGACGGCGGCGGCGGCGGCGGCGACGCGGTAACGCCTCTGCCGCCGAAACGCAAACTGTGGCAACGCAGCGCGTCGTGTCGCGACCTCTACGATTTCAGTTTCGAAGACTCGGGCCGCGCGAAACGTCGCGCCAAATCGCCGAAACATCTTGAGAAAGCTGTAATCAGTCTCGACGAGCGAAAACTCGATTCTCCCGTAACGGTTTACGACGATCACCGCGCCCTCTACAGCGCGAGCTCGCGCGACAGCAGCCTCGAAATCCAACAGGACATCATGGTGCCCGACCAAAAGGTCTACTCGAGCAGTTACCCCGGCACCGTGCTCTACTCTCAGGAGTCGGTCGAAGATCCCGGGAATTACGATCTGCGCGATTCCCAGGACGACCTCTCGCACGACAGCTACGAACTGATCGAGAAATCGGACGAGGACTATAGCACGTCGGGCGAGTACAAGAAAGCGAAACCGTTGAACGGGCGCAGCTGCAGCCTCGACTCGGGCAATTACCTGCCGTCCGATAGCGAGTCGGAGGAGCGCGGTATCCGACACAAAAGCGTCTCCGACCAGGACATTTTCCTCTTGGAAGACCCCCGCGATTTCCCCAGGGAAATCGTGCCGCGTAAATCGGACGGCAGCTTTTACAAGGCGTTCAAGCAGAGCTCGCGCACTTCCAGCTTGGAGTCGAAGAGCGACTACTACGAGTCGAAAGCGGCGTCGCGGTCGAGCAAGGAGAGCTTGAAGCGGACTCGCGGCGTAGGCTCGCGGACTTCCAGTCAAGAGTCGCGCAGCGACAGGGAGACGAGAACGTCGCTGCCGCGCAACAAGAGCGCGGACCACCTGGAATATCGACGCCGTTACGACTCGAGGACGTCGAGCGTGGAATCCAAGAGCGAATACTTCGACGCGACTTCGAAGGGCGAAGTCTACGGCCGGGAATACGACCGAAAGATCAATTTCGAGAGGAATTACGGTACGCAAAAAGCGAGACACGTCGAGACGGAACAAATCGCGACGGTCGCCCGAGTAACGGAACAGAGTGCCACGCCCACCGACGTTGGCAGCGCGGCCAGGTCGAGCGCCCAACGCTCCACCGAATCCGAGAGCAATATATTCAGTTTCGACGAGGACCGGATCCAGTCGTTGCAGGAGAGCAGCGATTTCAGCGACCACGGTTTCGGCGTGGTGCCCAACATCGACGATCGCGCGTCGAAGAAGGAGCCGAAAGGTTACCGGAACGTGTTTCGCGAAATCGAGCCGAGGATCTGCTCGGATTTACCGATGCACCAGCCGATCGAACGAACTAAATCGGATCCCAACTCATTGTCGCGTCAACGTGCCACCTTCAACTCGCGGCGGTTACTGCTGATGCATCAGAAGTCGATCGACCTCACGCCGGCCGAGTCTAGCGACGAGGACTACCTCTACAAGCAGATACCGAGCGCGCCGCCCATCACGAAGTTCAAGGGCGGCGGCACGCATTTCGAACTGCCGACGGCCGAGTTCGGCCACTTCGACATCTTGAAACGCGAGATCGAAGGCCAGAAAACCAAGTTCGAGGTGCCGAAGAGTCAGTTCGAGGTGCTCGGCGCGAAAACCCAGTCGGATTTGATCAACCCGCCGCCCAAGTGCGACGACATCCCCTACGTGCTCCACAAGCGGCACATCATGAACGGGATCGCGCAGACTGAGGAGGTGAAGAAGTACGAGAAGCCGGAGGCGGCGGCGGGACGAGAAACGCAGATCGTCGAACCCGCGTCGTCGTCGTTCCTCTTTACGCAGAACATCGACCTGTCGAAGGTAGACCCGGTAACGTTGGAGGTGGACAAGAGCGCCGTACCGATCCAGATCGCGTCTAGTCCGAAACGCGACATCACCCGCATCGATCCCGCAACGTTCGAGACACTCAACTCGAAGCTCAGTCAGATCGAGAGCGATTCGCCGACTAGTTCGCGAACCGAGAGTGTGAGGCCGCAGCCCAAGTTCGCTGCGGTTCAGCAAGCGATCGAGGAGAGGCCCGAACTCGCGAAGGCCCCGGAGACTAAACCAAAACTGCCGGAAAAATTAAAGACGGCGGACGTCGCGAAGCCGAAGCGGGTGATCAAACCGCGCATGCAGCCCGGCAAGAAAGGCGTCAAATCGAACAAGACCAAGGTAAGGATCACGTCGTTCAGTTCCGACGACGAGTCGCTCGATTCGGACGACGTGTTCGGTAGCGCGGAGGCGACACCCACCCGCATGGAATTTTCCCCGCCACAGATGCGCAAAGAGATGGAATCGATACTCAAATTCGAATCGGAACGCAAATACCTGCAGTACACGATGTCGTCCACGGAAGTGGAAGGCTCACCGCCCACCACGAGGAAGAAGGCGGAGAAGCAGACGGACAACGGGCTCGATCCGAACGTGCAGCCGGAACTGAGACGGATTTCGGAGCGGTCGTTTTCGATACCCAGTTCGGAAGATGAGTTTAACGTGAAGACTACCGATATGCAGGCGGTGTTCCCCGAGGACGGTCTCAAAACGCTCGAGGAAGGCGACGACAAATCGATCGACGAAACCCTGAAAGAAGCGTCAGCGTCGGACAAGGAACTCACCACGATAAACGATGAGCGCGAGCGAGAAAAAGCTATGCTACTGGCGGAAATCGAGAACGACCTGAAGAACCTGCGGGTGCCGTCCAAAACGAAAATCACGGAGATCGTATCGCCGTCGGCCCGCGGTAAGGGACAGCAGAGCCCTCTGTTGTTTTCGCACGCGCGCTTGAACCTGTCCGAGGGCTCCGCGTTCACGCTGCTCCAGAAGCAGCAGGCGATCGAGTCGCCGCTGCCTAGCAGGAGGGCGCGCAGTTTGGACGCTCCCGTCATACCCGTCAACAAGTTGCCGCCGTTGAACGCCTTCTCCAGCAAGGACGATACCGTGGAAGAGGAGGACGGTCAGCGGGAGAGCGGCATGGAGAACAATTTCGTGAGCGATAAATCGACTGAGGAAGTGTCGGACACCGAACCGAAAGCTCCGTTTCCGGTCGCTTCGGATTCGGACGTCAAAGTGCCCGAGGAGAACGAGAAAGGGCCGAAACCGGGCAAGGAAAAGGAGCGAGATCAAATCGTCCCGGATGTGAACAACAAGAGACCCGTCACTCCCACGGTTCAGACCAAGACTAGAACCAAACCGAAAGTCGCAACCAAGGTGAAGGAGGCCGCGAAGAAACCGCCCAGACTGAGCAAAGACTCGGCGAAATCGACGAAACCGAAAGCTCTGCCTCCTAGGCCAAGTCTAAAGTCCAAAGCGGACGCGGTCAAAGTTGTTCCGAAAGCTTGGGATGTCGTCGACGCGAAAACAACCGCGAAACCGTCCGCGGAATCCAAACTCCCGTCCAAACCGGAAACTAAGGTCAATCCCAAACTAATAGTCCAGAAAGCGTTGTCGGACGAAATCGCCCCCGATAAACGGCTGGCGACTCAAAAATCGCTCCCCACTCCGTCGCTCACGCTTCCAGAAATAAAACGGACCAAGAGCCAGGAAATCGAACCCAACCGAAAGGCGAACAACAAGGAGAAGACCAGGTCGTTGGAGAAGTTGGAACTGAAACGGAACGGCAGCAAAGAGCGTACGAAAAGCCAGGAGGATCCGGAAGAGATCATCGCGAAGCGTAGGGAGTTGCAGCAGATGCTGTACGAGACGGCGATAAAGCAGACGAAAACGTTGAAGAGTCCGGTGAAAGACGTGCTGCCTGTGTTCCCTCAGGTCGAGGAGATGGTCCGAGAACGTCACGGCAAATTGGAGATCAGCATTAACACGATAGAGCCGAACGTGCCGCTGGAAGAGGCGATAATTATCACTAAATCTCCCAAAAAGCTAGACAAGAAACTCGACAAAAAGTTGACGAAGAGTTTGGAGCTGGTGCTGACTGATGACGATAAAACGGGAAAATCGATGCAGAGGTTGGGTAAAAGTTTGGATTTGGACAGTAGACCGCAGGACGAGGACGACAAAGAATTCGACTTTAAACCAGAAACGATACGGAGTATCAGGGACAAGGACAAGCTGGACGAGGCGTCTCCCGACGGTTACATCGTCAAGGAGACCGTAACGGCGGACGTCCACAACGAACCCGTAGGCGACGACCGCGTCGTCCTCGAGGGAACCAGCTTGGATATGTGGCTCTCGGTTACCGAGAGACGGGACGACAAATTAAAAGACATACAAATCATTCATGAGAGTTGCGATTTTTTTGAAAAACGCACGTCTCCCAAACCGCCGGATTTGGGCCGTATCGACGCGAAAAGCTCGTCGGATAGCACCAGCTTGGAAAAAATCAGTTTGGGCAATTCGCTCGACATGAAGTACATCGACGAGTCTGGCGATTCCTCTCACAAGTCCGACAAAGATCGCGAGCTGATGAACGAAATGCAAAAGGCGTCGAACACCGTCAGTAAATTTTTGAGGAAGAAATTGGAGAGGAGGCGGAAAGATTTGGAACAAAGTCCTTCGGTGCCCGAGGGGCCCGTTCGGATAACTAGCGAGGAAGAGTCGCTTACCGAAGTGAGCGAGTTAAAACCCGAAGCTTTGCCCGACAAGAATCTGCTCGCGGTTACCGTCGGAAACCACAAGGACGCTCTCCTGAAGCTGAGCATCGAACGGAGCAAGTCGGAAGATACCGGCTCTTGGATGACGGTCGAGTGCGAGGAGTTTGCCGGTACCGAAAGCTCTCTGGACTACGACAACGTCACCCTCGAGTCGCCAGAGAAGGCGGTCGAAGCGGAAAAGGAGTCGGAGAAAGACTTCAACCTTCTAACGACCGACATGAAGCACCACAAACTGAAACTGATCAAACGTAGCTCCGATCAGTCGAGATCCAGTGACACCGGGTCCTGGACTAGCGGCGAGAAAGACGTCAGCCCGAGCAACGTTAAGGAATCGGAAGAGTCCAGCGTCAGTTGTTCAATGGGTCGGGCGATCGGTTTGAGTCAGAACATCGAAATGTTTTCCACCAGGGAGCAGCTCGACAAGGGCTCGCCATCGGAAGAACCGCCCAAGAGTCCGCGAAGTCCGAGGAGCCCGAGGATATGCGTGCTAGGTCGCGCGTTCACCATCGACGAAGGTTCCCAAAAATTGGACGATTCCAGTTCAGACGAAGCGAACGACATCCCCAAAGATCTAACGCCTATCAAGGAGAGCACGGACTCGGAGAAGGAGAACACAATGAAACGCTCTCCGTATCCGTTCGAGGAGAAATGGTCGCACGACTCGGAACTGGGCCAAATGATTCACAGCAAATTGTCGAAGAAGATTTCGTCCGGAGAGAAGAGCAGTTTTTCGTCGATGGACGATTCGTTGTCCGCGGGTAAAAGGCTTAGTTTGGACAAACCGAATTTACTCAACGTGGACAAGTTGTCGTCAGAGTCGAGAAACTCGCTGGACACCGAGTCGAGTTCCGGTAGCTTGGGCGTCGCGATGCGAATGCAAAAATCCGGCGAGTTGCGCGAACTGAGTTCGACCTGGAAACCGTTCACGTTGGACAGTTCCGGGTCGGAGAGCTTCGAGGACAGCCTCTTACCGCCGGACCACGACCCGGACAGGCAGGAGTATTTTCTTTGCCGCGACAATTCCGGTGATTTCGCATCCATGTCGGACGTCTATTACAAAGCGGACGACGTCGCATCGATTAAACACGAGGAACTGGTCAATTTCGCCGGCAACTTCAACTACCCCTGTCTGACGTCGATCGCGTCCGGCAGTGCCGAGGTGCTGGCCGGATACTCGGGCGGCGCGTTTTTGTCCCGGACGTTGTCCAGGATATCGGAACGGAGCACCAATTCGGAAAAGTCGAGTTTGGACGAGGACTCGACGAAAGCGAGCACCCAGAGCGATAGCCTGAACGACGAATCGATGGGCTCGAGCAATCCGCAGGTGAGCTTGAGCTCCGAGTCGCCCAGCCACGCCCACGTCTACGAAAATGAGAAGGCGACGCCGACCAACGAGAGGCCGGACACGCTGGTGCCCGATACGAGAGAAAACGGCAGCAAGCAGAGCTCGGATCCGGTGCCCAACATGAGCAGTCTCCTGCAGAGGCAGATTTCCGACGACAGACGCACGTCCGCCGAAATGGCCGAGCTTTCGATGGACGACATCGAGGTGATCACGTCCGAGAGAGGTCTGAGGCTGCGACGCCAAGACTCCGACGACACCATCATCGACGAAGAATGCTTCGACGAGCCCAAAGCGGACAAGCAGAGCAGCGCGGAGAGCGAGGAGTGGCCGTTGCCGGATATACCGCAGCAGAAACCGTTGCTCGCGATGCACGAAGTGCCCAGTTCGGACACGTCCCAGCTCACGACCCAGGTGTACCAACCGCCCGGGAAGAATATCCCGAAAACGTTCGGGTTGCGCGGATCGCTGCGCAGCCAAGACTCGGAACAGTGGCCGAGTCCGCCTTCGAGCGTATTGGAACCGCCACTCGTCTCCAACGTCGAGACTTATTACATGTCGGCGCCGGAGGAGGCGTGTCGCGTTACCGTCGACTCGAACACCGCTAGCACCTACGATAACGACTCCAACTCGGAAGAGTACAAGGGAGCGGACTTGGAAATGGAAAAGGTACATACGTACGAGAATGTCGGCACGGCCGAGCATGTCAGCGAATCGGATAGCAACAGTGTTGGTCCCAGTGGCGTGAAAATCGTGTTGGAGGAGAAGTCGGAGGAGTCGAATTCCGACGACGATCTAAACGTGTCTAATTTAAACGACGACGTGTTCGTCGACGCGGCCGATCCCAGGAGCGAGCTGCGTCCGCCGACCGCGCTGCGCCGCAGCACCGCCTCCGACGACTCGCGCAGCGACCGCAAAAGCTCCCCGGTCGGTTCGCACAGTTCCTACTCCGAGGAGGACTGCACGAGCTCGATGGGCACCAACCTCGACGATGGCACCGTTCGGTTCGCTTTGAAACCGGCCAAGTGCACCCACAGCTCGCACTCGGAAGACACCTCGATAGCGTTGAGTTTGTCCGAGTGGTCGAACAGCACCAACACGGTGAAATTTCAAAATTTGTCGAGCAACAGCGGCACGACCAAGAGCAGTTCTGGTCTGAAGAGCGACGAGAACTCGCTGACGGATATAGCGCAGTCGATTTCCGAATGGTCGACGAGCAACAACAGCACGGTGAAGGCTCAGCACATGATCATGTCGGACCCGGTCCTGATGACCGAATGGACGGACGCATCTAAACCTTTGGTCGGGCAGCAATTTCTTTCGACGGTGCTGTCGGCCGAGAGACCCCCAACTCGGTTAGGCTCCGCCCCCGACATGGACGAGCAGAAGAGCCCAAAAAATATACCGTCTGAGGATTTCGCCGTGTTATCGTCGTCGCGAATCGATGCGCCGAAATTTTTCACGAAATCTACCGAACGGCCGGTCGTTATTCCGACGATCCAGTCCGATACGGACAAGTCGAGCAGCTCGGCCGACCACAGGACGACGGTCCACACGCAACGATACGACAAGGAAAAGCAAAAGTACCTGCAAAAGTGCCAGGCGACGAAAAGTACCGACCGGCCGGTGAAGGTGTCCCTCAAGCTGTCGAAGTGTTCGCCGTACTATTCGAGCAGTTTGAGTAGCGAATCGACGCCGCTGACCGGTACCAGTCCCGTGCCGCCGCCTTGCGTCAACAAAACCGCGACGGTACCGCTGACCCGAGTCCACCGCAAACCGATGTCGCGAAGTCTGACGCACGCCAAGAGTCCGCCGAGCGAAAACGACTCTACCAGTTCGGTGGAGTCGCCGAAAAGTAAGTCGGAAAGGGAGAGGCGGGGCTATCGCAGGAAACGGCAGCTGCAGAACCAGCGCAGGACGAAGACGGAACCGCAACAGCATTCTGTCGACGAGTACTACTACGTGGAACACGAACACGGACTGACCGAGTACAACGAGTACATCAGGGAGCGCAGCATGGAGGAGATGGCGTCGAATTTCCAGTACGAGAGCGCTCTGGCCGGCGAATACGCCGAGACCCTCGAAGAGGGTTACTATCCGGACGGGGACTCGCAATCCGGCTCCGACATATTTCGCATGGAGAAGGAGGAGGACGACCGGTACGATTACGCCGAAACCTTCGACGTCTCGTCGATACCGCCGCCCCTGCTCGAGGACGATTTCGAAGGGGACCCGCCCCCGCACATTTGATTTTAATGAACGCAAACTGTTGTAGGACACGCTGATCGTTTTGGGACTTTTTTTCGGCGTCGGCAACACCGCGATATGTCTCGTGGTGGTCGTTTACCATGTTCTCATAGACGTCGGGTTTTTTACCGTTTGTTAGGTTAGGAAGCGTGTGGTTTTGGTACTTTCCGTGTCCATCGATTTATATACGAAACGGGCAAGTAAATCGCGACGACAGCGCCACCGAGTGGTACTGTGTGGGAGGAGCCGTTGTTTATAACGAGCAGCGAACTTTTAGGTTATGAAACGTGCAAGGACGGAAGCTAATTCACATTGAGCCGAGGGGCGGTACTGCATTTTACGAAACGTACATATAGTAGCATTTCAATTCAGTTGCCTTCCATTTCGCGTATTTTAAAAGTATTATCGCCCAATATGCGCCCGACGCTAAGGCTAAGGCTTTGGCGGGCGATTAAGAAGGGAGCTCGAAGAGTGCAGTAAAGAAAAATATGAGTAGAGCTGCCCAGAGAAGAAGCACGAAATTAATTTCTAGGCTGGCCACCAATTGGAGTAATCAAATTCTCCAATTTTAAGTCCTGTTGTTCGAAATTAGTATAATATTACAGATATAAAGGTGGACATCGTTTATAGTTTTCGTTATATGGTTCTTGCTCCATCTCTTTAGAGAAAGTGGTTGGCCGTGTCTGTACATTTTCGGAAATAAATGGCAATAACTTCATAATGACTGAACGCATTTTGTCTGCACTTTTAGTCGTTGGAAAAGGCTGCCCTTAGGCTCTTAGCGGATTAATTCAGATTGCTTGTGTCTCCTCTAGAGGGCGACATCACTACAAATAAAATGTATTTTCTCAAAAAACTGAAATGTATCATGAAAGTGATGCTTATTGCAACAAAAGATAGCCAGATAAGGGTCCCTCTCTCCTGACCTATATCAGTAAAATAAATAAAAACACGTGCTGCACAAGTCACAACGGAAATTTGGTACAATTCTAGAGAACTTTAGTGCACATAAAATAAAATACAGATACGTAATTTGAAACGGTCATTCATTGCATTATGAAATGTTTATGGGGCCTGACACACAACAAATGGTTATAATGCTGTTATCAATTTTATCTGCTCGTAGGCATTTTGAAACACGAAATATATTACTACATTCTGTTGTATTGCGTACTGTACATTGGTAATGATATAAATTATAAATACTTATTAAATAAAATTAGTTATGAGAATATTTTGAAACCAAGGAAATAATTAATGGTATTACGTTGTCCCAAGTTTTTTATAACTATTTTCCATTTCAAGTATATGATTTGAGACATTCTCTCCAATTACGTGGGCTCTACACTTCTAGCTTTATATTATTGCACCTAACTTTGTGGTGGTAATCTAAGAGGTATTTTACCGATTTTTTTTTATGACTTCGTTTACGAAATAAGTTTTGGTTAGTTTTGTTCTTAAAACTTTAACTAGCTGTTTTTTTTTGTATCTTCAAAATAAAAATCATGCTGACTAAGGAACTCTTGCAAATACATCTTTTTGCTGCTGATCGTTGGTATTACGCAGGTGAAGACAATTTTTCACTGAATTTTCAAAAAGTTCACTTATGTCTAATGAGCAAAGTAGCAAAGCGATTTGCACCCAATATTCCCTCGAGCTACAAATTGGATATCCTTTCTCATCTAAAGGCTGGTACATTCAAAATACAGTTCGATAAAAAATGTTGACATCCCTTCTTACAGTGACATGGGCGTCGGACCAATATATATTTTGTTTTAATACCGTGAGGAAGTTTCTTTGAAAAATAAAAAATAATGACCGTAACACCACTAATGTCAAAGGGCAAACTAAAGTTTAAAAACCTGCTGTACTGATAAACAACGCTTGTAAGTTGCCTTTTATTGGTTTGTTGAGGGTAAAGGTCCTTTCATTTATTATAGGCCAGGTAAGTCATGACCATTTGTCGTGCTGTGCACTCTACGTGTTCGAGAAGTATCTTTTTAGAATTGGAATCATTTTTCTCTTAAAAATCGAAATGTTGTGGTCTTTCGCAACGTTGAGCGTAATTTATTAAAAAGAACACATCCTGAACATCTAACAAAAGCAGGTGGGTTATCAATGCGGGATTTTTTATAGGCCCACCAAAATACACCGTGTTTTTTTGTTTTTCAAAACGCGGTTGGATTTTTAAAATTTCGAATTTCGTGTGGACAGATAGGTATATCGAATGAGTCTTAATTATTATTTGGTGTTTCCTTCTTTTACTGATATAGGTTAGGAAAGAGACATCAAGACACTAGCATGTTCGTTCCTTACTTGACTATCTTTTGTTGCAATAATGGTGGATACTGTTGCGTTTAATTGTTTGTAGAAAATAAAACAAAACGTCCCTAGGGATAAGTAATCTAAACATATCCAAATCTGACCAAATTTATTAAATTATTTTGAAGTTATTTCCAAAAAGGTTCAGGCACCTGTTCTCCCCTTCCCCCCTCTATTTTTCCTTAAGGGAATCGAATCTGTAATATTAAATTTAAAATTAAAGAATGCGATTATACTCTCAGCATTTTATCTTGATCGACATGCCCTTCTTAATGGTGCACCAAGTACAGTATTAAACGGCTTATCCGACAGCAGAATTAATTAAAGAAAACCCGAACGTTTCAAACCAGTTAACCAAAAGTGGTCGACCAGTTTATCACGGGCAGATACGCAGACCAGGCTTCCATAACTGCATCTTCCACCACGGCATTATAATGAAAAAGATTTCCTGTATACTTCGTGACTTAACAATTTCAGGACTACCAACGAAGAGACTTTATTTGATTAGCAGCGCAGTGCGCAAGCGTGGCCGCTTCGGACCACCACCATTAAAATAGGCTACTATATTAGTAGCTGGAAACGTAAATCAAAAGTTGTAGTTGGACTTTCGATATGGAGTAAAAGGCCGTGTGGAAGATTTCGCCTTAAAACGAACCGTTTAGTGCGAGACTTTAACTTCCGTTTCCCGAGATTCGGCATTACTGGCGTCAGCTTTCTGATTTCGCATAACTATTATTATTTTTATTAAATTAAAACTCGTATCGACTCACTAGTTGTTAAAAGTCCGTTGTGCCAATTGTTTAAATAGTATTATTAAAAGTAAATAGGGCTGATAAGGAGTTTTGTGATTGGTCTGTGGTTCTATAATATTGTATACTTACTATTGAACTTTTTAATGTTTTTTATAACCCGGGTTTCACTAAATAACGTGTCACTCACTTGAAACTTTCTGGAATGTTTAAACGTCTTTCTCTAATATTTAAGTAAAACGGCGCTCACGGAGCGATAGTTTGGAAATTGCTTCGCCGCGCAGAAAACGTCACGTGAGATCGAGTTTAAGTTTAAGTAAAGCTACCAAGAGAAAATACTCTAAATTATTTCCATACTAAACAACAGTTTTAAAGACTAGGCAAATTCTAATCTTTTTTGCGCTATAAATGACGTGATTACGGCTGCTTAACTCTCCACCAGGGGGTGTTTTCGGAATTTCGAAAAACAATGGAATTTTCTGGAAAAAGGAATAAATGAAACGATGTGTTCTTTTTGCGTTATTGGATGATCTGATAAGGAGTCGACAAACTAGTGAAAATCGTATCTCAATATTTTTATCCTAACCTAAAATATGAATAAATTAACTTTAAACCAAAAATAAGTTGAAGTTCGTGAAGCATTTTCACTTTAGGTAGTAGCTCCGTGGTAATTTTCTGCCCTTCGAATGTATTGTAAAAATTTTAATAAATTTAAAAACATTCTGCTGTGATTTTAAATATGAAAAATTCAACTTTTTTTGAGTGGTAAGTTCTTTTTATTCAAATTTTAGGTTATACATAGCATACTTGTCGTTGTCTTTATTCTTTTTTCAAAAAGTTATTGATTTTGCGGTTATATCACAAAACAGCACCTGGTGGCACTCAGAGCACGATTCGTTGCCTAAAAAAAGTTCTTTTTAAGGACTCCAAGTTTAAATTTAAAGTTGTGTCAGAATAGAATCGCTTAATGTGGAATAATCAGAAAACCATCAAAATGATCAAGTTATTTTTGTAAATCTAGATTTATGTATAAGGGATGTCAATAACCCAAAAGTTCATCCTTGAAGGAACGAAAGGGAAAGAAGTGACGCCAAAAGTCTTGAGGTTTTTTTCCGATCCTGTGCCAAGAATTACACACGAGGCACATTATCCAAATTTCTTCATCGTGAAGAAATACGCGAGGAAGCTTTACTTGATGATGGCCAATTGTTCCAGCTGAACTACAGCCCCGATTATCAGAAAATATTTTTCTTATCTTTTATTTTAATCGTACTTTAATGGATTGTTCTAGGTCTTCTTTGTTGGCTATACAAGCAAATTTTCCCCTTTTTCTGATTAAGTTGAGTATTGCTCAGGTGTCTTCTAAAGAAACTACTGTTTTTATTTTCTTTTTCTTCTTCGCAATTGAGTCTCTTTATGGATTCATTCAAACAAAACGATCGATGTATCACTCAATTGAATAACAGTTACCTCCTTATATTAGTTTTTGTTGCAAAAATGTATCGTTTAAGTTTACGATTCTGGCAGTAGACTCAATTAAGATGTTCAACTTAAGTCGTGTTCCACCAACCACAGGCCACAAAAAAAGATAACAGATCCACTAACCATGGCTTATTGTCGCTTATGCAGATACGGGCACATGTGGTACCATGGGAAAATAAATTTGCGGATGGGTTCATTTTTCTCTGATAATGTCGATCTCTACCGGACAGAGTCGCGCTGGATTGCAAATAGATGGCGCCTGAATTCTCCCAATCACTGAGTATTTCACATTAGAAATCTATACCACATTAGGCGGCTTTACTCTTGGCACTTTAACTATGATTAATATAAGAAACTTCAAAAACTGTTAAGTAAATTCTAGTATCTTTTCTTGGTCGATTTACTTATTTTTTTAAAATTTGTTACTTGTTTTACGTGAACGCCATCTACCCAGTCGTCAAGCAGTTTTGCCCAATTAAAATAGCTTTCTTGTAGTTGACTCTATCGAGAGTGAAGCGGCGAAATAATTTTTGAACTAGCCTGGTAACGAAACCTTTTCAATCTATACGCATACTCGAGACATAAGGAATCGACCTCTCAAATTGTCACTCGTAACATAAAAACCTGAAGACTGATAATAAAAATATTGTAAATAATTGTGTCGAGAATTATAATCAAACATTTTACAATAAGCAGTTCGAGACGTTTCGTGTTTTGCGGTTCGAGAATATTAAGTTCCATGTTGATGCGCAAACATTTTGTTAAAAAGCACCGAACCTGAATATCGTTTGTTAAAAATTGATCTTGTGATTTTACGTGCCAAATAATTTTCCCCAAATACCTATTAGTTTATATTTAGGTCCCCCCACCCCCTCCTAGCTTATAGCTTTTCCTTGTACAAGAGGCCTAAGTGATCGGATTTGAGACACGCGCGTTCGACCGAACAACCAAACAAAATTTTTCGGTTTAACGCTAAACGAAAGTCGTTTAAAAATGATCTATTTCGTACGAAACCGCTGAAACGCCACCAAAAATATAATATAGGTTTAAGTTTAATTAGACAAATTTTTGAAGAGTAAGTCAGAATTTCTGATATCGCAATTGAAAGAAAACTGTATTAAGTGCCTAATTAACAATTTTATAGGAGGAGCATTTAAAGAATTGATATAATACATTTTGGTCTCAGAGTTTATTATATTTATGATATTTGATATATTGCATTATTTTTGTTAACTATAATAAGTAGTTACAAAATATAAAATGATGTTTCGGTCACGTTTTCAAAAACCCCAAAAACTCTGATTTTGTTGACTTAATACAGTTTTCTCCAAGAAATATAATCCATTTTTTTCCGAAATGTCGATGAAAGGTGAATTAAAACAAACAAATGACTCAAAAAGGAATTTATTTTTAAGCATTATTAACATTTAGGTTAACACAATTTTAAAATTTAATTTAAAAATCATAAAAAACATTTTCAAAAAACCATTAAAACAGAGGCTCGTAAAAATGGAATTTTAAATCCTTTTTTTTTATTCTCATTAATTGGGCGTCTTGAATTATACGCTTTTTAAAGTTTGAGTTCTGCTGGCAAAGAAGATGCCGCAGATCTAGATATTCTCGTTATTTTATTTTTTTTTACATTAACACACTTCAATTGGCTATCCGAATATGACTGTTTATAAAAAAACATGAAAGCCTGTTCCTTTTCTACTTTTACAATTTTAATCTGGGATAAGTAAACCTGTTCATTTTCAACATTTTTATCGAAATTATTTCCAATATCTGTTGTTAATTGTTTGACATCTATAAAGTCTTTGTGTGTTAATTATTTTCTTTCTTTAAGTTTCGGAAGTTTTCGAGAACAGTTTTTTTAATTTGTTGAATGTGTGCTGTCTCCTTCATTTTGCGTGTGTCCGGCAATAAGGAATTTATGAGAAATGCTCTTTTATCTTGAGTACTTGTACAGCATACATTAAAAGAGCAATCATGTATCTGAAACAAAATAAACACCGTTTAATGTTATTTGTTCACAAAATTAAAAGTAGGGTAAATGTGGGAGAGATGCCGCACATTTTTATAGATTTTCATAACTGTTACACCTATCGAGATGAAATAAAATTAAAAACACATGTTTACTTTTAGAACATTTATTTAAAAGTAAATATGTAACAAAATCAATTTAAATAAAACAGTATTCTAAGAAAATATATTTTATAATCCCATGTATTTGGCCATCTCTCCTACATAACGTGGGTGAGTCGCCGCATAGTACATGGGAGAGATGGCTTACGAAAAATAACATTACATCTTTCTTCTAACTTGATCGGCTTTTAATAAAAGCCTTCCACATCGATTGCAAGTGGTTTTGTATATTGAGCAAGTCTCGTGTAGCCAATATCCACAGCGAACGCATTGAATCCAATCAGCACGTGATTTTGTTAAACAGTATTTTTCAAGACACTCCACACATTCGTTTTCGTCAATATCACTGCAGTCATTGGTTGAAGAACAAATTGGCATTTCTTCCTCAGACTCAGAAGACGATGATAAATCTTTTTTTTGTTTAAGTTTTATTTTTTTAGCTAAAGGCTTAACTTTTAGCTTTTTGTCCTTTTTGGTTTTAGTTTTGTTCCCTTTTTTGTGTTCAATATAACTGGGGCTTGTTAGATGTGCAGCCGACTGTTTTCTGCGCTTTGTAGTGTTAGAAAGAATAGGAATGGGCGATATTTGTTGCAACATTTTGCCAGGAGTGATATCAGTGCTAACCGAAGTAGAAGGTTGAGGTTGAGCTTCTTGCGATTTAACGTTGATTTCTAATGATGGATTCGGCGCAGCGTTTTCTTTTTCGGTATTGCAGGTTTTAGTTGCAGTGTCTTCAACATTGTGTGCATGAGCTACGTGCAGGTCTGATACGCTGAAAGCGTGGTCCGGAACTGACTCTGGATTAAGTGGAAATGCTCCAGTAGCACGAAAACCATTAATAGCCGTTCCAGCTGTAGCTGCGCGAGACCAAGCACTACTTAGCAATGTGCCAAATTGCATACGAGTAATTCGTCTGCCTTGATGTGTTTTAATCCACTGGTCGCAAGCCTGATAAAAAAACGTTTTCAACGGTTTAAAAAAACTACGATCGAGTGGCTGTAAATAGTGTGTGGTGTGGCTGGGCAAACATACCAAAGAAATATCATTTTCTGTCGCAAATTCGAGGCAATCTAGACTCATATGCGATCCATGTCCATCAAGAATTAGAACAGTCTTCCCTGGTGGCTTGCGAGGGGCAAAATGATTTTTCAACCAGTCAAAAAATAGCTCATTATTAACATAAGCAGACTTGCGGTTCATAACAACAACCGAACCAGGTGGCATGCCGTCTTCAAATTCCTTTTTTTTATTTACCCCTTTAAATATGCAGTAGGGAGGTAAGAAATTTCCTTCAGAGTTACAGCAAGCTACAACGGTGATTGTCTCCCCTTTCTCCCCAGACGTTACTGTGTGAACTTCTTTGCTACCTTTTGCTGCGATAACTTTACTTGGCACATTATTTAACTGAAGGCCAGACTCGTCAACATTAAAGACATGACCTGGTTTATCAAAGACATCGTTAGCTTCATAAATGCTTTCTAAAAGTTTAAAATATTCTTCAACTTCTTTTCTATTCATACCCTCCGCCCTTGCAGTTGATAGTCCCTCTGCCTTTCTTAAACTCAAATCACGATTCCTTTCCATGAACGATCGGTACCAGTGATCTCCAGCTTCTTCTTTTTCAGTGTTAAATTTGTGTTTTAACCCCAAACGTTGAGCCAAGGTATAGGCAATTTGTTTTACGGTTCTTACAGTGGGAGGAAAGCCTGCTTTCTGAAGAGCTTTAATATGCCCTACTACCTTTTTTTCGGATTCTTGGCCAAGAGATGACGAAGGCCCTTGTACACCCTTTTCAAAATTATTGTTTTTTAACCTTCTTCTTAGCGTTCGCTCTGGCACGTTGCATATTCTACCAGCCTCTCGTACTGGAATATTATCCTGTTGTACTAAATTTATGGCTGTAACCAAATTTTCTTGAGTCCATCTTCCTCTATTAGATTTTCGTTTATATTTGCGAGGCATATCCAACTAAAATAAAACATCGAATTAATGCGTCATCTCTACCACAAACTTCTGCTGCGTCTATCCCAAATGTATGGGAGAGATGCCGCAGCACATTTTTTGTGACACTTATGATCCACGAAATTAAAACCCGGTGGTAACATAACCTTACTTATCCTAAATCTCCTATAAGTTAATTGCAAACCAAATTTTATTCGTTTAGAGGTATAATTTTAACTTACAAGAAACACTGAATAAATTTTGTAACTTACCTGAACGTTATTTTAACAAACACACGAAATATTTCTTGAGAAAATCGTTTATTTTCAACCGGCGTAATGGAGTTCTCAAGGTTAGCCATCAACTAATTGTAAGGAAACACAAGCGCCTTTTTAAAAAGTCGCAGTGTTGCCAAACGTACACCGCGGCATCTGTCCCACTGCGGCATCTCACCCACATTTACCCTACTTGTTTTTATTCTGAGTTCCGCAGTTATCACTATAAAAAGTATTTTCCAAGTCTTCGTTATTGACGGTATTTGCCTTCTGTTCTAAGTACTTAAAAATACAAGACGTTACTTCAGTAACACCAGGAGCAAAGGAGGAACCTTTCTCTTTTAAGTTAAGAAAAATTTATTTTTTTTACTGTAAAAATGTATTAAGAACTTATACCACCTTTTTCAAATTTAAAATTTCATATAATAAAAAAATTATTTGATAAAAAAGGTGTCAATTTAGGATAATACTACCCACACGCGAACATAATTGAAGAATAACGCATTATCCTCATATAATACACCTATCCATAAAAAAAGGAATTTTCTTACTTTGCCAATTGAAGGAAAAGCGTATCAAAGACAAATAATACGCTTTTCTTTGAAAAATTATAAGAAATTTATATCGCACAGTACACAATTTTAATACTTAATACACTTTTCTTCGGAAAATCAGAAAATCCGGCGTAGTACGCCGAAATATTACTGCTTTCAACTGGCGACCAACACAATTTTGACAATATGACATTTTACCTAGCGCCATCTAGTGCATAAAACATAAAATGAGAGCTTTGTCGGCTTGTTAGGGTAAAGTAGAATCCTAAAAAGTGTTCTATTTGACAAAACATGAAAAATTGTAATTTTACTACTTAATACGGTTTTCTTCGGGATGTGCGATATTATATTTCTGAGTAACAAGTCAAAATTTCAAACTTAAGTCACAACTCAGAATTTCTGATATGTCTCGTAAGGTATATTGCCTGCTTGCTCCCATGCTGTTACAACTCGGATGGCTTTTGCCGACTTTTCTCTCCCATATGTGCAATCGTTCGTCGTTTTCGACTGTCATCGTCCATGTCTCGCAGCCGTACATAACTTATCACTGTTACTTATAGGTTGATCTGGGCTATCCTGGTGAGTTCTTTACCTCGTTTATTCCTGGTATCTGATATTGCCATCAGTAATCCTTGTTCCGAGATATTTGAATTCTTTAATTTTGTCAAAATTATAGTCCCGATCGATAGTTATATTCTAACCATTTCTGTTCTCTGAACCTTCCGGCTTGTGTACATATATTTGGTCTTATTTTCGTTGATTTGGAGTCCCCATCCTCTCTGCTTCCTTCCTTCCTGTAACGAAAGTTTCTCTCATTTTTATGCTGCTATTTATCATCAGATCTACATCGTATACAAGGGCCATAGTAGATCCGGACCTTCTCGACGGAATATTGAAGTTGGTTCTTCAATTCTCGTTCTCCTTGTGATATATTTCAGAGTCATATTGAAGAGTTATTGTCATATCCCAAACTTGCACTGAGGTCCTTCCATACACATCCTTACCAGGTTTTTGTTGAAGTCAAGTTCTTGCTTTGCTATCCACAGTTTCGTTCTACATACTCGATCAAATGCCTGTTCGATGTCTATGAAAATTTGATGTCTCGATCACATTCTGAGAATTTCTCCATTGTCTGGTGAAAATCTGAATCCATATTGATAGTCCCCGAGTATATCTTCAGTATATGTTTTGGTTCTTTCTAGTACTATATTCAAAGAACTTTATAAGTTGCGGTGGTACTAGTTAGTTGGTACATTGCTTTTTGTCTCCTTTTATGTGGATTGGTAAAACAACCCCTTCCTTATTATTTTTGAGCCTTCCGTATAAATGATCTGTCGTTGAGTAGTTTTTCAGAATTTCCTTGTCGTTACTTATGAGCTCTTTGTAGAAAATTTTCATTTCTTGGAAATATTGTCTCGCTTGCCTGTTTTTATGATTCTGTTCCAGTTCCTTAACTATGTTTCTTTGATGCTTCCTTTTTTTGCTTCTCGTCAATTTTGTTGCCTATTGAAATTTCCTTACTTGGTTGGATCTGGATTTTAGTGTGTCTCTCACTTATCGCCTTCAAGAAGTCATCTCTTTGTTTTCGTCTTCCTTGTCTCAAGTATTTCGTCTGATGTACTTCCAAGCCGAGTCTATGCTGTTATCTGACCCAGTTTTTCTTGTTGTCGTTGGATGAATTTGAGGGCTCTTTGGAGACGCTATTCTAGATCGTGTCTTTGTTCTTGCCAGAAAATGATCAGTGCCACCTCTCAGGATTCGTAGGTCGAAGCAGTTGCTACTTCTCCTGAGCACGTGGTATATCTCATTTCTGGCGACGCGGTTTGTTCGTATATGTTGTTATATACGAACATGATTGACTTTGTTAGGATTATTTGTTAGGTTTGTAGGTTTCGCTTTAGTCTTTCGTGGACAGCTTGTGACTGACCCTGCCAGGATCTCCTTGAATATCAAACCTGTACCAAATTGGTGCTCTCTTTCGCTTCCACTGAAGAACATGGTAGATTTGATGGTTTGTACCGTGTCATTACTGGTCTATCTGATTTCTTGTATAGAATTTCAGTTCTCTGACCACCTGAGTTACGGCTCCGGGTCGATATTAATGTAGCTCGTTCCATGTTCGTTTCGAGGGATGTGTTTTGTTTTCATAACTATTTGTTTGTTTAATTTCTCATCCTGAACTTGGGACGAAGCAACGGAAATGTCAGAAATTCTGACACGTTTCTCAGAAATTCTGACGTGTTTCTCAAATATTCCAATTTATGTCAGAAATTCTAACTTGTTTCTCAGAAATTTTGACTTAAGTCAGGAATTCTGACATGTTCTTCAGAAATTCCGACTTATGTCAAAAATTGTGACATTTTTCTCAGAAATTCTGATATATTCTTCAAAAAATTAAGCAAACTTATACTTATCTTCGATTTTTTGTTCAGCGTTTTCGTACTTTCGCATTGCCGAGGGATTATATTGGACGGACGATTCGTTCAAATGAACTACTAAATGATATTTCTAGTCAATGAGCTATAAGAGTAAAAAATGACATTCGTTGTTTAATTTTTGTGATATTTAAAAATTTGTTATAGACGAAATACCAGTCGTTGTAGTGTTGTAAATATTTTTTAAGCAATCTTTTAATTTATTTAAATGATTTCGCGAAATTACTCAAATAATGCGGATGGACGCACACCGAGGCAGTTGATAATTTTCCACTGAAATTAAAATAAACTTAACAATTACGCTATAAGAACTGGGACTGCGAGAGTAATGATTTCATATCGAAAGCCACCTTTAAAGGTCTGTTTAAGTTTAAGTATGGACGTGGTCCAAGTTACCAACTTACTCGACATCCGGCATCTCCTTACCAAAAATAATCTTAAATAAAGATTTAGATATTATTCCTCTTTGTGCTATGTACAATCATTTATCAAAATTTGGAAAGAATAATAGCATAACCCCCATACTGTAAATCCCATCGACAAAATAAATTACAAATAAATCGAGAGACGCATTTTTAATTCGCAACCCGATTTAGACTACCAATGGGCAAAAGGTGAGGTGATATCAGTTGATAGATGTTTGTCTGTATTTTTTTTTTATTGTATTTTGATTTGCGTTTATCCGCACGACACGTATCTGTTAGTTTTATTTAAAAATCGTTTTATAGAATTGCACGGATTCGTTTGATTTTGTTTGAACACTTTTCCGCTGTTTATTCGTCCGTATATATTTTTTATGCAGTGCGTTCCGGTTGGATTATGACATGTTAATACAATAGGTAAAATTGTCTATTTGAAAAAGTTTAAATAAAATTTTGATACTCAATAACGTAAAGCAAAAATATTGTAAACAACATAATGAACATATTAAAGTTTTTTGCCACTGGATGTACTTTTAGATTTGTCATATTTGCCATTGCTGCACAGGGTGTTCAAAATAAGATCCCCTACCCTCTTAATTTAGAAATTACAAACAATATGAATTTATAATTTTTAATTATAGTCTAACCGTTTTCGATAAATGTTTTTTTTACATGAAATTTTTTTTCCGTATTATAATAATGCCATAGTACAGCTGGTAAGTTTTGTTATTAGTTGCAGAAACGTTACTTTTCAAAACAGCATCTATTTAGATGTCAGTTTGACACTGGTATTCTGTCATTCATTTATTATTTGATTAATCTGATTTTTTCCATTAAAAGCCAGAACATATTCGTTAAAGCAAAGATTGAATTTATATAATTGTTATATTAAAAAGAACTCCCTTGTACAAAAAATTGTTAATTATTTTTAGTACCCGCAAACGTCATTTTTTACATAAAAATCAAGATTTGTGAGACTTAGGTATAGGACATTATGCTGTTTAAAATAAGTCCCCGCTATCCAATCTAAGAAATGGTAAGATCTACAAAAAATGTTTAATACAAAAATTTCTCGTATTGAGTTCAGCATATGCTTATTGGTATTTAGTTTTTTCAGCCCAGATACAAACTTATTTTAAATAGAAAACTGTATATGTTGACAACACACTCGGAGAGTGTGTTCCATGACAAGTTCAACGATATGTTATTGTAATTTCGGCCTGTCACTCGACGTTCTTTATTTTTTGATACAGACTACAATTGTCATAGAGAGAATATATTTAATGCCTTTCAATTTTTATGTATTTAAAATAAAGGACTAAATTTTATGTTGCGTTATGTCTAAGGTGATGAATTCGCTGCAATGTTGCCACGTTTCGCTTTGTGTAAATTTACTCTATTTTTTTGAATGCCGCCTCCCACAAATTGGCTTATAATTAAAATAACCATTAACCAATTTTAAAGACATAAAAGTGGCAGTTTAAGGAACCTGTCTTTTTTTTTGATACACTTCATTTTGGTTAGTTTTGAATATTTTTTTTCATATTAATAACATTAGGTGCTTATAAATAAATTAGAATTATTTTATTTATAAATTTACGCTTACTAGGCTGTTTAAATAATCAACAAAGTCTAAAAGTATAAAATATTAGTTTTCTCTTTTCTGATTTTTGACAGTGAAATTAGTTATTCAATCAATATGAGTCTTAATGATTCTCTATCATTATGTGTTGTTGCAATTGCATTTTAATGCTAACTTTAATTATGAAGCAATAAATAAAGGGTTTACAAAATTTACGAGCCTTGCAATATTGCAACTCCGTAAAAATTGTTAAAACTCTTTCTCTCTGCCTCTCTGCGACAGTTTCGTTATATGTCAAAAAATAAGGAACAATGCCTCTGGAACGAAGCTTTGCGTCACATATACCCACTGCTACACATCGTTGAACTCGTCTTAAAATGCACCCTCTGTAGGTGTTCTGTTTAAAATAAGAAAGTTTTGACTTACTCGTAAAAAACTTATCTCCTAATACATAAAACCCGAATAGTTTGAACTATAAAGTATTTTCGCATCTCACAGAACGAAGAAAAATTGCTTACGATAGGATTAATTTGACACATTGGTATAGGCATAATTATCAAAAAATAACATTTCGCGGGTCTCTATGATTGTTACTAGTTTATAAAGTACGTAGAGCTAGTTTGTATTTCGTAAAAGGAGAAACTAAAACTGAACGAATTAACTAAACAATATTGTTGTTCTAATCAATCGCACAATCGTGAGCATAATTTAAAAAATATTTTTGCTTCCTACGATTTGGTATCAAAACTTTACTAAATATATATATATATATATATATATATATATATATATATATATATAAATTGGTTCAAAATTCTTCCGGAACAATTTTTTTAGACTCCTACCTCCACAAGTTTCCCGTTTGAAGTTTCATTTGTCGTTTTCCTGTAGACGACCAGAAAGAGCTGCTGAAGATGAGGACGCAAAACAAGAGCCTCGACAACTTTTACACGTCGACGCCGACAAGTAAGACACCAAACGGCAACATATCCAATCTATCGTTGGACGTCGCCAACGGCAACTACAGCATTCCGAATTTGCACGAGAAATCGACCAATTACGAAACGGAACAGCTGATGAACAGCCTCAACGCGAACATCAACGCGGGTAGCAACGGAACCACGACCACCATCATCGCCGACATCGAGAACGATGTCAAAAAGATCAAGCCGCGACATCTGGTCGACAAAACTTACTTCATCGCGAAAGAAATTTTTATGACTGAGCTCACTTACAAAAAGGACTTGGACGTTGTCAATGTGGTAAGCACTCCTGCTGAGTCTTTTGAAAATCCGAAATTTCAACCTTAGAATTTCATTTAATCCCCATTAGTAATTAATTACCAGCTTATCGGGCTATTAGCCTACCCTAGATACCGGTTATTAGGTGTTATTTTATTGTGGTTTACATCTTACATGTTCGGTCCCTCAAAGACCAAATTCCATTTGAGATGCCAGAAGTTTACAGCATTCCATGCATATGCGGCAAAGAATACATTGAAGAGGCCGGACGAAAAATATCAACTAGGCTCAAAGAACACGAAAGAGCCTTACGACTCAGACAAATAAAATCATCAGCTGTTGCCGAACACAATCACGAAACCGGATATAATTTTTTTTCGATAAAACTAAAATTCTTGCATGTAATGATTTCTTCTACCAACGAAAAATCCAAGAGTCCATAGAAATCTATAAACAACCTAACAATCTTAACCGCGACTCAAGTCTTTATCTGTCACTAATATGCGAATCAGTCATCCGAGATTGTGTTTAGCTCCGGCCCCCTCAAACACTATATAAGCAGGTATAGAGAAAATGCGAGTGCGACTAAGCAAAAACCGACGCAGGAGGAATCCAGAAGTTTTGTAAAAACTATTACAGTAGCCTGTGGAAGTTTCTTCATTTAAAAATCAGGTATTGGATTTTAAGAAAACTGCTTGCACACGTTCTTCCATATTTTTTTCTTGCATTTTTTGCACAGAAAATATACAATTTACCAAGCTCCTGTTTTAAATGGAACACCATTTTTTTAATCCATTTTCGAATTCTGCACGCATTGACAATTTGCTAATTTTTCCTATTTCCTATCAAGTTCTAGATTTTAAATCATCTAAATTTTGTGGTTTTTCCTTATACACTTTTGATTTTAAATGCCCCCAGAGGAGAATAATATCTGGAGTTCTTCCAGGCCATTGTATGGATCGCCTTACCACCAATCGACTGTCCGGATAATACCGTATTTAAATATTCACGCACTTTCGAGCAAATCTGTCTATCTGGCATATCAGGCTGATTCGGATTTGGGAAAGAAACTGCGAGAGTACGATTTAAGTCATTTTAAAGAAATTGTAAATATCTGGCACCAGTAATATTTCGATCGAAGAAATAAGGTTCAATAATTTTGTAATTTAAAATCTCTGGCCATACATTTTTTTTCTGATGTTGTGTATGACTTCGTCTATCGGGACTATTTGTATTTCAATTCCTACACTTTTGTTTAATTACCGTACCCTTAAAAACAAAACTAGGCTTCATCACGATGACGATGAAAAAATAGATTTAAGTTGCACATTTCTATCAGTTTCACAAAACTGCAGTTTGCGGTCGGGAGCATCTTCGTTTAGCTCCTAAAGCAATGCAATCTTGTACGGAGGATACTTTTCTTCTTTTAATATACGCAAATCTGTTCGTCGGCTGACATCATTATTTGAAGCTGCTTCAGAAGATGCGCGACTTCTTATAAAATGTTTAATCTTGTATTCTCATTAGTTTTTGAATGACCTAGCCATAGACATAGAATACAAACATCTTTGTAAGTTCTCGTTTCATCTCCGTATCCAAGAAAAATTCTGACAATTTAAGAACTTTACTGGTTCTAGCTACTTACCTGTTCGCTTCAAAATTTAATTTCTGTTTTTTTATTCTTTTGCTCATAAAAAGGAAAGTATACTACGTGACTTATGAGTGACATTTTACACAGAATTAAAACATGGATTTTTAAAAAAATGGTGTTCCATTAAAAAAAAAAAAAAGGAAGTTGGTATGGTATAAACGATAGCAATACTGCTGGGCGTTTTTTTAACATCCAAAAAGTTTTTACGAAAAAAAAACAGGTAATTTAAAACTGCCGTTTTCATTAAAGTTGACTAAAATTTTGGTAATATTCTTAACGGAATGGGTCATGGTCATGGTGATCACAATAAATCCGAATATTATTCTAGCGATAGTACCTTTGTCCAAAAAATCCATAAAAATTATCCCTTCACGCAACCCCATAACGCAGTGTAAGCATTACATTTCCAAAAGACGGAGCTGCACGCGCATTAACTGAAGGCTGTTCTTCACTATTCTTTGGGTTGACTTTTGATTTAAGGATTTAAATAAGGAATCCAAGTTTTGTGAATGGTTAATCGCCAAAATTAGTTACCACAGGATAACAGCTCTTGAAGTTAACCACAAGTATCAGATCTATTGAGTTTTTGTAATGTTGTTTTCGTTTATTTGGGTTTGGCCGCTTACCGCAGGTCGCTGCGTTCAGACCTTTCACGTCTGCACGTCTCCCTAGAAGAGCTCTGGCACTGTCACGGAAATTTTAGACTCACTGAATTGTGGTACACAGCTGGTTAGGAGATGAATTGGAGTTCCTTCCTCTTCTAAACACCTCCATGATATGGATTTTTTCTCTCAGAGTCAGTAAATTCTCCTTGCAGTTGTTTAATAATTTCCGGTATTTTCACACCTTATTTGCAAAAAGATATAATATTGCTCTTTGAGATTTTGCTACGTCTTTCATGGTTACAAAAATAGTACCATGAAAGCGCGTTTATATCACGAACACCACGAAAGCGCTAAAAAGCCACCAAAAGTAACATATTTCTGACAGAAGTCAGAATTGCTGAGAAACAAGTCAGTATTTCTGACATAAGTTTTTCGTTTTTGAACTTTTTGTTACTACTATTACCAAAATTGTTATTGTTAAATATCAGTGTTTTATTGTTTCCGCACCTCTGCAGCTTTTAAGTAATTATGGCTAAAATCAGAAAAACTGCCTTGAAATTTTTGAATGCAAGTCATGAACCTACAGAGTTGGATGCCGTTTCCATTAAACATTGAAAATTGTAAAAAGTGTTGCACTGCACTAGGTAGTTGCATAAATATTTGAAGACATGTTTGGCACTAATAATATTGGCAGTACAATTTCCAGAACTTTGGAAACATCCATCCTAAACATTTTTTAAAATATAATTTTTTTTCCAGTGGTTCCGGGACGAGGTCGGCAAAGACGAACCCGAGGAATGTTCGATACTGCTGTCATTGATCGCGCCTCTGGCTCAGGCTCACGGATCGCTGGTCAAAGATTTGGAAAAGCGGTTGCAGGGATGGGACGGTAAAGGGGGTCCCAAAGCCTCCCCCGGACGAATAGCAGACGTTCTTTTGGCTCACCTGCCTCCCCTCTTACCGGTAAGCGACTATAACATTACCCGCGTGACTTCCGTTCCACGTTTCCATTTTCAGTTTTACGAGGAATACCTGGACGGGCACATTGTCGTTCTCGAAAGGCTGGACACCGCGTTCAAGCAGAACGCCCACTTTGAGCGGCTCTATCGCGACTTCGAAACGCAAAAGGTGTGCTACCTCCCCTTCACCACGTTCGTGTTGAAGCCCCTCCACCGGCTGCTGCAGTACCAGTCATTGCTCGACAAGTTGCTGGCTCATTACGGGTCCAGTCATCCGGATAGAGCCGACTGTTTGATGGCCAGCGACACTTTAAAAGACCTGATCCCCCCAGTGCGCGAAACTTTGGAACATTCCGAAAATTTGGCGATGCTCTGCGAGCTGCAAAGGGACATTACCGGCTTCGACAATCTGATCCAACCGGGCAGGAAGTTCATCCGGCATGGGTGCCTGTTAAAACACTCGCGGAAGGGCTACCAGCAGAGGATGTTCTTTTTGGTGAGTTTGGAGAAGTTTTGTATTTATTAAAGTCTTATAAAACTCCACGGACTTTGTTGTTAAATCCTTTATCGTTAAAACATTATATAACTTTGGAGTTAGTGCGTTTAATAATAATACAGTAGCTTCCCTCAGTAGCGACAACCCTTGGGGATCAAATATTAGTCGCTTCAAACGAAAACAGAAATTTAATTTATAATTTTAATTACAAATTACTGAAAATAAATTCAACTAAATGCACCCTATATGCACAAGGTGCCCTATTATGAATTACCAAATAGATAACTTTGTTAAAATTGATCCTGCAATGAAAATTAAATTACCAAAGTTGGAGCATTTTTCCTAAACCTTCCGATTCTGTAATCAAAAACATAAAATCAAAATGTTATCTGTTAAATTTTAACAGGTCGACATTTTTTAAAATTTGATTTGAATGTGTCAATCGATTGCATTTTTTCGCCTGATTTCAAATATATATGAGGTGTTAGAGTTATTTTTGACAGATTTTGAGATGTCGCGCATTTTATCTAATATTATAATAATAAGGAAGTCAATAACTGTTATTTCAAATATCTAATTAGCCATGCAAACTAATTTAGTTGCTTTTTTTTTAAATAATAAAAGAGTTTATTTGTTGTATGATTTTATATTATGTAATTATTATTACAAATTTTAAGTCAAATATAGTTTCATTTATTGGCAACATATCACCTACTACTTATAACAAAAAAAATATTACATACTTAAATAATATCAAAAAACGTCTTACTCAAAAACATCGTCTTTAGTATTCTAAATTATTTCACAAAGATGTTCCAAATGACCACCATTCATCTGGACGCATACACGAAAACGTTTGTGTAGGTTTTTCGATACATCATCTTAGAAGTTCTGGTTGCCCATTTAGGGCTTCAACTTCGTCTCATACTCTGTTTTGTATTTTCAGAATTGTTGCCGGCCTTGTTCTATATACTCTCGAATTTTAGGAATCCCCATAAAAAGTTGTCAATGGAAGTAAGATCTGGACTATCTTTTCCTAATTCCTATTTTTATAAAACTTCTGGATAGTGGAGCGCCTGGGGCGTTAAAAATACAAAAACCTCGAATTTTTGGCTAGAGTGAATAAAATTTCAAAATTCAAAATGAAATGTTTAGCTAATAGCATAAATAAAAAAGTTTACCTATTAAAAAAAATTGTGATCTTGATTTTAAAAAAAAATTGATTAGTGTAATAGTTCAAATAGTGAAATTCCTATGAGCCAGAAATTTTTTTTTTTTTTATTAAAATTAAATGAACAAATATATTTATATAAAGAAATTAGTTGGAAAAATGAATTAAATGAAGGAAAAATAAATAATTAATATAAAATTTAATATAATTTTTTTTTTGTTTATTTAAATAACTTACATTTTCGTACATATCAAACATTTTCTTCAACTTCATTTATTTGAATAATAAGTGGGCTGTTGAAACAACTATTATCGCTACACTGTACACATGCTACACTACAATCAAACCACTCTTCCGGCATCCACAAGCAGCTCCGCATCCTTTTTTGCAATTACAAAATAACATTTTCAATAGATTATCCGGAGCTGGCAATTGATTCATTGTTACTGGGATGAACGTGTTATTGACATGCTTCCACCCCCAATTTTCAATATTTACATCATTTCCCAGCGATATTTGGATTTGCAGATACACTCTTTTTAAGTGCTCAAACGCTGCATCAGTTGTAGGAGGCAATGATGACAAAATAACACTTGTATTTTTGGCAGTTGCTTTTATGAAATAATGGAACCTCAACGTATTCAAATCTTTAATTTTTACTGGAGCTCCATATAAAGCCAAAATGCATGCTACACCCGCTTGTAATATATTGCTTGAGTCTTCGTTGCTATTTTTAAATATTTTTCGCAAACTTAATTTTGCCTCTATTGAAAAACGCAGATGTAGTATCGCAACCCGTAAAGGCACGTAAAAAACGAATATGTTCTTTACATTTCGATAGCAATCGTTCTAAACTTTTCGAAGAAAATATTTTATGTGGAACTTTACCTTGGGACGGTTTTAAAAAATAAATTTCACGATCCCCTTCCGCTAATGCTGTTAATATGACCAACACGTCAATATCTTCTGAAACTACAACTAGCTGCTTTCAATATGTGAAACTCCTCGTCTTCTTTACTGTTATGTTTTTGGTTGTACCAATTTTCAGTCAATATATCGTGATTAATCTTCTTAAAACATATATTGGTATTGGCTGCAAATTTGCTTGATATAATAATATCATCATGATAGCGGTCTATCAGTCGTTTTCTAATAGTCTTTTCATCAGGGATATGTTCAGTAGTGATAGCGTTTTTCAACTCTTGCATGGTGAATTGACAGTCATCATTTTCTTCAATGTACTTGTAAATTTGCTGCATTGCTGTATCAATCATCAAACTTCTCGGACCAACAATCTTTTCAACATTACTCTGGTGAATAGAAGTATTAAGTGACTTATAACAATCTGCATGATATTTTGCTTCAAGTGACTGTAAATCAGTTATATCAGAAATTCGTTTCAGAATTTCCCGATAATAATGATCTTTCTGTACGGCAATAAAATTCATGATAGAGTGATTTAAAACTGGAGTATTGACATACGAAATTTGTCGTCGCCGATTTTTATTTAATTTAGCTTCTTTATTTTTATCAGCTTCTTGGCCACAGAGGAAACAATTCTTCTCCCAATCGAAGCCAGATAAATCAGTGCTACTTCGGAGCTTCTTTTTCGGAGTTGAAAACGAAGTGTTATGAGTTTTTTTTTACACATATCAATATAATTTTTATTAATATATTTTTGCCGACAACCTGCATGCGCATAAACAAATTCAGATTGTAAATGAGGTAATAGTCCATCCTGTCGTTCACTTGAAGCAGTTCGTAGCGTGGGTACCCCTCTGCTTATTTTTACAATATCACCCAAATCAGAATTGGCTTCGGAAGATGAACCTAATTTTTCACATATTATGCAGCTGTGCTCGTCAGCCATGCTTTGGTTTATTGTTCGAAAACTGTAATCGAAAATAAATAAAGAACTCAGTAATAAGTTAGTTTTGTTTAATTCGTTATTATTAAAGTCCGATAGTTGAGGCAAAATTGTACTTTACACAAATTTATATCACGATATATTTAAAATTATTAAAGTAATAAAAAATTATTGGACTATTTTTTTTCAAAAATTGAATTTCCTGCGAAAAAGCCTTCATTTGAGAATTGGTTATATAAAATGAATATCTAAAAAGTTACACCTATTTTAAATAAAATCGAAAATGATGTCTTTCTAATTATTAACTAAAAAATTCTGTAACTTTTTAATTATTATTTCTATCATTTTTTTTATCAGAACCTTTTTTGTAGAAAATTATATTTTTGATTCAAAATATAGAATAAAAATTATTGATATTTCTATTAGTTAATAAGATATTTAAGCAATTATTTTGCTCCAACTTTCGAAATTTAATAATATTTTTTTCATGTTAATCCACCTTTTATCATCAATTATTTGATCAATAATCTAATAATTAATAAGCTTATAAATTTTTAATAACATTACTTACATGAAATAAAAATATTCACACACTATACAAAAACACACAACACGTAAAGAACACGTTTCATTTAAAACTAGCCGAAAAATTTTTGTTTAGTTCCACTTTGCAGCTGTCGTTCTCCCCTCTACGTTTTATTACACGTTCAAGGTCTCGACGATCCTTATGATACACACGGGTATACCTTTGAAAGACTTTAGTTTACGTTTATTTTGGTAAAATCAAAAGTACACAACAAAAATTTAAAACAAAAAGAAGTGTACAAGAATTAATTTTTTAGGTTTTTTTGTTAAAATAATTAAAAAATTAAACGCACAAAAAAATTTTTGGTAAACATTGCAATTTTTAATATAAAAAACAAGAAGCCACGTCACCCATGCGAATTTATTCACTCTAAAAAAAGTCCGAGGTCGAAAACCCCAGGCGCCCTACTAGGATTCCTCCTGTGTCGGTTTTTGTTGAGTCGAACTAGCTAGCGTTTCGCCAATCATCCTGAACCCATAACTGTTCCCGACGTTTGTTCAAAAATTTGACCCTTATATATATATATATATATGATCCCCACAAGCATTTTTCAATTAAGGTGAGAAAGTTTGGTTCCAGATTCTCGGATTTTGCCACTGCTATCCTTCCTTATATTCAAAATATCGCTGACCAGATATCAAAAGTTCTAAAGAAATATAACGTCAAAACCAGATTTACCACTTGTCCAAAAATCTCTCAACATCTTTGATCCGTCAAAGACAAAATTCCATTTGAGATGCCAGGAGTTTACAGCATCCATGCATATGCGGCAAAGAATACATTGGAGAGACCGGACGAAAAATATCAACTCAAAGAACATGAAAGACCCTTAAGACAGGCAAATAAACTCATCAGCAGTTGCCGAAGAAAATCACGAAACCGGACATAAAATTTTATTCGATAAAACTAAAATTCTTGCATGTAATCAATTCTTCTACCAACGAAAAATCTGGGAGTCTATAGAAATCTATAAGCAACCTAACAATCTTAACCGCGACTCAGGTCTTTACCTGTCACCAATATGGGAATCAGTCATCCGAGACAGTGTTTATGCCCCTCATTTAGCTCCGTCCCTCTCAAGCAATATAAAATCAGGTATAGAGTAAAATGCGAGCCAGTTTCAGTCAAGCTCTGAAGAAGCCAACAAGGTAATTGACAAAAGGTTAGCTAGTTCGACTCAACAAAAACGGACGACCGAATCCGGAAGTTTTATAAAAAGTATTACATTAGCCTGTGGAAGTTTCTTTGAAAAATTGGTCTCTTACGTCTCTCGCATTGTGATATGGTGCCAATATGATTGTCGGCCAAATATTTTAATTGGCAAGGAAATACCGACGAAATGTCCAACTTTTTTGCTTATGTAAATACCTTTTTAATATATAATGGCAGTTAACTTCGCAAGTTTTTTTGAAATAATAGTTATTGACTTTCTTACATCCAATATTAGAGAAAATGCGCGATATTTCAAAATTCTTCAGAAATAACCCTAACAACAGATATTTGAAATCAGAAGAGAAAATTCAATCGATTGACATACATATTCAAATACAGGGTATTGAATTTAAAAAAAAAATTCGACCCGTTAAAATTTGTCAGATACAATTTTAGTTTTATATTTTTTATTGCAGAATCGGAAGGTTTGGGAATAATGCATCAACTTTGGTAATTTAAACGTCATCGTAGGATCAATATTAACAAACTTATCCATTTGGTAATTTACAGTGGGACACCCTGTATAGGATGACCGTTTATGAGGCACCACCTTATCAAAGGAGCTAAAAGAGATTAACATTCAAATGTTGATTGAGTTGATTTAAACTTTCGATTTATCATATTTTCATGTGACTCGATTCGTCGTGATCACTGCCAGCTTTTTTATTTCAAATGGAACACCCAATATATTAATACTTATTTCGACTAAAGAGAAGTTCAACAATGTATAATATATATATATGGACCGTTTCGGAATTATTGACGTTCATCTTCATATTCTTGTCGTTTATTTATTTTGCAAAACAAAACAAATGAAAAAAAAATTGCAGCGTAGCAGCACTTCGCGCATCATCAGTTTTCTCAATTCAACGATATATAATACGAGGGGCCTACAAATCACTGTTTCTGAATTATTGATCATTGGTCAGTATGAAGCCTATTTTCAAAACAAAATTCGGCCTTAAAATATCTGCAATTCTGTAATTGTAAATCTTGGCAGTAATAAGTGGTCTTATACAAGTAAATAATTTTGACATTGCCTCATCCTATTAACTATTTTTCTTTATTAATTTTGAAGACAAGCAGCTAGATATTCTATGCCCTTTGAAGACAGTTAGTTGAAGTCTAACATTACCCCGAAATCCTTGGTAAAGGACAGTCTTCAGGAAACATATTATTTAAGCTGTAATCAAAATCAATGTTTTTTAGAGCTTATTTGAAAACACTTATTCGGCGTTAATCTTTGATTTGGCTCACAGTACTCGATAAATTTATTTAAGTCTGCATGTAATTCCCACCAGTCAGAGATAGTTTTAATTACGTTATGTATTCTTGAGCATGCAAATTTAGAGTATTGGAAACAAAACTTTATATCGTGTACCATGAGTGAAAGGAAGAGTTGACCAAATGATTCTACAAGGGTAAGAGGTCACCGTCAACCTTAATAAATGATAATGTTCAACTGGAAGAAATGAATGACATATGCTTAAAACATACACCTTATTCTTGGCCTTGAAAGAAGAAATCTTCCTTTTGAATTGGATATTCCATTATACTGTTGCAAAAGCGTTGGTTAGAGTAAATATTTTTTTTCTATTTAGTCTAGTGAATACTTGGTAGAAGAAAAATAAGTTTAACATTGTTCCGTGCAATTTTCGAAAACTATGGCATTATCTTAAAATAATACCACTTTCCTATTCTCTTTCTTCGTCTTCAAATAAATCTCGCGTAGACACCCCTTCATAATATCTCCTGTCATTCACGTTTTTTCATTTGATACCCATTGAAGAGGTAACTGAGTGTGCACCTCTATTCCATATTTGCACAAAAGGAAATAATAATTGCTCTTTATTGAGAGTGGTTTAGCCTCTCGTTTACACTGAGACAAAAGATATTAATACTTCCGAATGTACAATTGACCACCTGTAATTTTAAATTATTCAACGCCAGTTGGTTAGCCAAGAACCATTGCATTATTTTCATGTCTTAATATCATAAAATGTTGCTTCATCAGACAAAATAACTGTGTTGTTTGTTCCACTGGGACTCAATACGCAACCTCGAGGTACATTCTACTTAAGCTGTTCCTTTTTTGTATTGATTGATTGCAGTGAATATACTGATTGCGATCAGAAAGATGTGGCGTAAGTAATTGAGTTGCATCATGCTGAATATAAACTAATCAACCAGTATAAAGTCTAAAAGGGATGTAAGTGTGTCAAGAGAAGTCCAAATTGGTATAATTTGTTAGACTCAAAGTAATATGAGACAGTAGTTATTTCAATCATTGGCAGAACTTTCAGCATTGATGAAAGCTAGGAAACGAGCTATTAGCAAATGACTGGTTTGGTTTGTTTTGATATTGTTTGTATTGAGTCCCTCTGGATTCTTGCTACTACTGTTTTTTTATAAGGCACCATGCATGAAGACATTCCAAAACCATTCTATTCCTGGCGCTGACAATTGCATACCTTCTCACATGGAACAAAAAAATTCTCACTCCAAGAATGGTAGTTATCATATATATTCCACAATATTCGCCTACCTAAGGCTAGACATCAATTTAAAAAATTAAAAAAGATTACTTTTAGAAAAGCGTTTTTACTCTTCAGTTGAGTTTAGTTTCTGGACCACCTGGGTTGCTGTGAGTGGGTGTCGAGTAACACGAACTAGTTTGTCTGATGTTTTTTTTGCATTGCGTACTTTCAATTTTTTGATTTGTCTCGTCAGACCAGTAAAGCTTATTTCATCTTTGCCTGCAGTTTTCCGACATCCTGCTGTACACGTCACGATCGCAGGCAACATTGCAATTCAAAGTGCACGGTCACATGCCCCTCCGTGGAGTACTGATCGAGGAACCCGAGGGCGACCTCTCGTTTAACGGTTTGATCATATACGGAGGCAACAGGGCGCTGACGGTCGCGGCCAGCTCGCAGGAGGAGAAAGACAAATGGAAGCAGGATCTGCAGACTGCGATACAGCACGCCCGTGACAAGTCCGACACGAAAATTACCTATTTGAGCTTGAAAAGTTGCAGTAAGTAGAAACATTTTGACATTTGAAGACCCCGATTTAAACGGGAATGCCCCAACCTGTAGCGGTCCCCGTTTGTGGTTTGTGTTGGATTCCACCAAAGCGGTCTAAATATTTTTCCAACCTCTAACTTTGCAAATGTTGAATATACCCCTCCCAAAAACATATTCAAAGGAGACACAACAATTCATCCATAATATGAATAGAAACCGGCAGCCAATGTAAATACATATTTATGAATGGTTTCCATAATTTGATTCAGACAACCACAGCTCTTTCCCATTACATGAAAGTTCTGCACTGGGCAATGTAAAAACTGTGCCATGTTACCATAGGTATAGCTTGTGGATGGTTCGTGCATCATTACTAAACACCGTTTAAACAAAAAGAATCACTTTTTGCACCTCTTATTTTGACGTTGTTGTGCGTTAATTGAATTGAATTCTTTTGATCGCAGGCTCATCTGACGAGCACGTAGACCAAGTGAGCGTCGAGGCTAGCACCCAAACCAAACCCCAGGCTCAAAGGAACAACACGACGGTGCACGTGTGTTGGCACCGCAACACCAGCATCAGCATGAAGGACGAATTGTCGGCGGTCGAGGTTAGTGTGTAAAAAAAAAACAGAAATTTCGGACCTCTACTTATATTTTCTTTTTGTCGCGCAGAACCAGCTTTCCGGTTACCTGCTGAGAAAATTTAAGAGCAACAACGGCTGGCAAAAGTTGTGGGTGGTGTTCACGTCGTTCTGCCTGTTTTTCTACAAGGGATGCACGGACGATTTCCCGTTGGCGTCGCTACCCCTACTGGGCTATTCGGTGGGGCCGCCGTCCGCCGACGATCAGATCGCCAAGGATTACGTCTTCAAACTCCAATACAAGAACCACGTGTATTTCTTCAGGGCCGAATCGGAGTACACGTATAGCCGGTGAGCAATGTCTCTAAGAATATTTTTGTTGTTTTCTTTTACATATGTACCCTTTTCGTTTCTCAATGCTATAGGTAATAAAACGTAAATTTCGAACAATAGGGATCATGAAACAGGGTATGTAACATGAAAGTTATATCATAAACTTCAGATAAATTGCAATAATAATTTTCCATATTTCAGTTTTTTTAAGACCTGCACCCTTCCTATCATTAATAAATTGGCGTCACACTAATTTTCATACCATAAAAAGATGAGTTTGGCGAATGAAAGTAATGTGACAGTGGCGTTACTACAGGTAGTTTATTAGAATAATAAATCTAATAATAATTCTACATGCTTATAATTTAAAAGATGAGCAGCTAATTGAGATATTATTTAATCTAAGAGCAAGTATATAAAAACTTAGATAGTCTATTCTAGCATGTTATCGAACTTCCTACATTCTTTCTTCTATTTCAATCACAATACACTGCCTTAATTCCCTCTTGCAAGAGGGTTTTAACGTCCCTCATTTTAAAAGTGATGTTATGCATTGCTACCATTCAATTCTTGGGGTTCACTATGATTGGCAGACGGCGAATTACTGTTATATTTCGTTTCCGTTACCAATAGCCCCTTCTTCAGCATATCTTTCTGAAATTGCTTCTTATTTAAAATAAGTCTACGTTTTCGAAAAAGACGTGGGTATTTTTTCGGGGTTTCTTAAGTGGTAGCTGACATATCCATGACCCAAGATGAATAAGATCTAGCATTATATCAACGTAACACACATAACAAATATAACAAATCAATTTCTGCCACCAACGTGAGTAATTATTAATCTTTTACCTTTTGCAGATGGTGCTTTATTTTGAGTTCTAAAAAAGCGTCCTTACGCTTTCTAAGGTTTATTCTGTCATGTTTTAGGAACGGTATATCCTTCATTTACCCAAATTTCGTCTTCACCAGTAGATAATGTCACGTTTCTCTATTAAAAATGATTTTCTGTTTTGATCTTTTTGTAACGCAAACAGATTTCTTTTAAAGTTTTCCACAATTTCTTGTTATTAATGAGTGAAATAAAATCAGGCATTTCTTCTTAAGGTAAAACACGTGTATTATTCTTCTGATGGCAGTCTTTTCATGCTCATTTATTACAGTTTCTTTTCATCTTGTTGACTGTTTAATCCCAGTCATATTCAAACATTAATTTTGCAGAAAATATTGGGATTTGCAGCAACAAACTCGGAAACGCTAGCCATTTTCAAGAACGAACTGTCAGAAAGTAACAGTAATTCTAATTTTAAACACTAAGAAAAAACCGGTAGGTCAACTTCCTGTCCGTCTACCTGCAACTTTCGGGACCCTTGACAAACATCCAACAATATTAGTACAATACTACGTCTAAGTCTTACAATATTACAATAATGATTTATAAATCTCTCCCATTAAGAAACAGATAATAAATTTTTATTTTCATAAATTTCATAACATGATTCCTCAAATGTTTTTAATGTAAAAAGTTATTATTAATGTGTTTCGTTTTTTTAACCATAGTGTGTTCCAGTTTTGATGATTTTACGGCATATCTAAATCCATCCCACCATACACCACTCAAGGCTGCTTTTTAATCAACTGAAAGGGGTCTCAAACAGAGAGATGTAACACATAAGATATAAAATAAATCTTCAATCAATCTTCAACTAACTAAATATTTTTAAAAAGATCAATAAGTGGTAACACGCTAGTTTCATTAGTAATAGATATGAGTCATAAAACCATCAAAAATGAGACACTGTACAGGATGTCTCGATTTGTTTTTTTTTTGCGTAATGTACGGCAAAATTATCTTATGTTTGTACTTTTTACATGACAACATAAACAAAATACATTGCAAAATAATATTACTGCTTGCACTTTTTTCCTTATTAGAATTGTTTTAATTTTTTAAAAACGCATGCACTGATTACATCAAACCAAAATATTTCGAAAAGGGTTGAAGGATCTCGCTCCCGTAAAAACGATGGAAGAACACAAAAATACAATACAAAAAGTCATGTGTCGAAGGTTAGAAAAGGCGTGCAGGTAGCACCAAATTCTCATGTCAAAAAACTCCCCAAATATCGTTTTCGGCATTGAAAAACAAAAATCAACCCACTGTATTTTGAAAACGAAGCATCTTGCTGTGAAAGATTGAACGCTGATTAAAAAAAAAACGCTCTGTATAATTAAAACCAAATTACCTTTACTAGTTATCAAGTGCAGACCAGGAGGCTTATATACTAGACTACAGCGTGCACACATGACGTAGTCTGGTGCAGTCAAGTTGTTCCGCTAGGACGCCAAAATTGTCGCGCTCTATTAAGTGCTGTCAGATTTTAGATATTTTCCCGCTAGGATTACTAACGATGTTTTCTTTGTTTATAATGAATACGGTTCCTTAAACTTGCGTTTTTTCCAATGGTACAATCCGAGCTTAAGACCAATTGATGTATTTTTTGGTCCATACATGTCCAGACCTTTGGATTTCATATTTCAAACTACCCAAACTAGGAATCTCAGAAAAGAACAGTCGAATGGCGAAAACAATACAAAGTCCAGGAACGACATTACCTAAGGGGCTGCTAAATCGAGTGTAAAAGAGTGTATTTACTCAATACTCTGTGAATGTGGAGTCATATATCGTAGAAACAAAAAGACCTTCAAACGCTAGAATTGAAGCACATAGCAAACACACAATGAGGGGTGAAAACCAAAGGTCTGAAGTTGCTTGACTCCCTCTGAGTCCGTCACGGGTGAATGCTGTAGCTCGTTGCCTTCAAATTCAAATTAGTCGTCTGCACTTGACAAGGTTGTGTAAACAAAAAATAAAGACAATAGAAGTTCAACAATCACTTATTATGTTCTCTTTTACCAGTTTCACAGTAAGCAGAATATAGATCATCTTTTCGTACACTTGGTATCTTACAGGAAATGGGATATAACATAACATAAAATTGCTAATTACAAAATAAAAAGCAAATTAAGTAAATGGGTTAGGGGAATTCTAAAAATAAAAACGGCATGGCATCCTGTCCACTTCCGCCATAAGCAGTATTGCTATTGTTAGCGTTAATTATTTCTTTCAGGTGGATAGAAGTAATAAACAGTGCAACGCAGCATAAAAGCAAAAGGCTACCTCTCAAAGATCCGAACGAGATTTCTTTGGTACTTCCAGATTAAAATTTTGCCTCGTCAACAATATTTAGTTTGCGGCAAGTATGTATTAAACAAGCATTTACTCTGACGATCCATTCCCCGTTTTAATAAAGAGAAAATAAATTGTGCCTTAACATTAAAATTATATTTATAAATCGTGTTGTAAATATTTGTATATTTTAATAAATGTACTTTTATAAAATTTTACCGATTAACCCCGGAAATTTTTGAGGAATAAACTGTTGTAATTGATTACTTTTACTTTTATTTATTTGTAATTAATATTTTTTTGAATTTGTTGACTGGAAATTGGAATATATTGTATATGACGGCTGAGAGTTTTTATAAAAATAATCTCCCTCTATTCCTGTTCCCTCTACTTGCAATTGCATATTATTTGATTTTTATTTTGTTATATACCTTAATTTTTGCATTATTAAACGAACACTGATTATAAAAATACATATTTTTAAATTGGGGAAAAACTATCCCTTATTCTCTTATCAAGGAAGCCAGTGTGTTGCAGTTTTCTTCACCCAAGGCTACTTATTTTAAGAAATGAAAGAGAAATGCACCCTTGGTTTTTATGTAGGGTCTCGTGGCGTTCTCTTCGTAAAACAACTCCTCGCTACTCAAAACAAATATAAAAATTGTTATTATTATTCTATTAGGCAGTAGGCGACAAAGCCGGTAAAACTGCAATTTAGTATATGCATATACACTATATACAGAAGTAACATGTTGACACAGCAATTCAGGATAGAATAATATCATCTGATCAACTGTTCCTCATTTACAACAGGGTTTGTTATAAATTTTTAGGGTGAAAGTTATGACAAAAGTTCAGTACACAATTTTAGTGAATTTAGTGATTTTGTAGCATTCAGTTAGGTCCCCCCCTTCTCCTAAAGTGGTTAGGTTTTGACTCGTTCCAGAAGATCTATGTCCTTTCAGAAGTATGGAGACCAAGCCATTACAGAATGTTCCAGGACCGGTCTGAAGAAGCTTTTATAGGCTCGAAGAAAGGATCAGTAAATACAAATACCCCATGTTATGTCCAAGTACTAACTGGTACCAAAAACCTAAAATACAAATAGAGATACTGAACAAATCAGTGAAAAATCAACCTGCCCAAACACAAAACACCATTCAACCCCACGCAGTAGAAATTACCAAGAAATTAAATGAAAAAGAAAGAAGAAAACAAAATGTAGTGCTGTTTGGAATAATCATAGAAAACAAAGTTTTGATGAAAGAGTACAGAATACGGATAGAATCATATTCGAATCCAAAAAGTACTCAATTATGGTTCTGAGGAACAAAGGCAATCTTAGAGATAACGGCACATATTTCAAATATGATCTTGCCAAGTCACGAATGTGCTATCTTAGAGAAGTACAAGGGATTGTAGAAGAAAGAAAAGAAGGAGATCCGTTACTATAAAATATATCGGTGGCATCCCAACAGAGGTCTAAACCAGCCTAAAAAAATATATGCAAACTTTTATTTCTTCATTTCCCTAGTCTACACAAATCTTATCTCTGATGTAGCAAAATTTAATGAACTAGTTGAAATACATCACAAGCAACCAGATAGTATATTTCTCACTGAGACATGGCTGCATGTGAACATGAATGAAATTAAAAGATATAAGCTGTTTGACAAAGCGCATGAAATTATTAAAATACATACAGGGTGTTCCATTAAAAAGCACAAGTTTAATTTATTTTTAAAAAACCTAACCAAAGCTATCCAAACCAGTTTTCAACATTTCGATAATTTAATTACTATGTCTAAAAATGAAGACTTATAAAAATTCTTTTTACAAAACTTCTGGATTCCTCCTGCGTCTTTTTTTGCTTAGTCGAAATTGCTGACGTTTCGCCAATCATCCTGTTGGCTTCTTCAGAGCTTGACTGAAACTGACTATCTGAAGAAGCCAACAGGATGATTGTCGAAACGTCACCAATTTCGACTAAGCAAAAAGCGACACAGGAGGAATCCAGAAGTTTTGTAAAAAGCATTACAGTAGCCTGTAGAAGTTTCTTTGAAAAAACTTATAAAAATCGCTCCATATCTAAAAATTAGAGATAGCCATGACATTTCTCACCTTTGATTTTCATGAAAAAGTAGCCTTAAATCTCAAATGTCCCAACTATCTAGTTTAATTAATAAGGGGGATATACTGTAAAACCAGCAAAAATGGGACACACTGTACTTATTAATGCAACCCAAAATATTCATTCAATGTTGGAGGTGTCGTTCGAAAATATGTCGACGTTCTGCTTCCGTATAGGCACGTATGACAGTTGGTCAATAAAGTGGCAACCTTGTACAGAGAATTGAGATCCTGCATAGACAGTTTTCTGTTTTTCCTAAAATCTACAAATGGGAATATGGCGATCACTTCCTGGAATCCCCACTCGACACCTGCCCTAAGGTACTTCATAGACTGGTTGAATATGCGTTGTCGGGAAGTCAAGCTTAGCGGTTTGCCCTCGTAGGGGGTCACAACTAATGTCATTAGCGCGTAATGCTCTCCATACAAAGCAAATGTTTGCTTATCGAATATGACTTTGGCCTCTAGTTGTTTGTATAAAGAAGAAAGTCTAAATATTCCAGCATTATGCTTATCCGCTGCATAAGGCCCTTTTAAGCTAGCTATAATACCATCTGGACAAAGTACAGATTGGAATTTAAGGCAATGGCATTCCCTCCGGTAAGAATAATAGTCGTCAGGATTTTTAGTTGGTGTTGACATTTGGCGTTCGATGCCATCAATAAATCCCCAGCAATTACTAATAGCGCCTCCCCTTGCTTGGACGGCCTATTAAATAAAGTAATTTTTATCACCCTATGTTCATTTTCTGGTTAAATTAAATGGAAAGATAACCAGTCTGTTAATTTTGTTTTGAGTTAAAAAAAGAAAATCCCTCGCTACCCAAGGATAATAACATTATTACTTACTTGGGCATAATATTTCAGTTTTCTCTTATTGAGCCACTGTAGGTCATCTAAATTGTCCAACAATTCGCCGCAATTGTTTATTATGATCGTACTTATGGTGTGTATAATTTTGGAAAGATTTTGGGTCGATAACCCAAAAATTTCACACAAATCTTCCAACCCACCGTGATATGCCAGTCTCCTTAATAATACGCATAGTGCCGTAGTGCCTAAAAGATTCAATCTTAATATATGGGGTAACTTGCAAGTGTCCACACTTTTTTTAATTCTTACCAGACACTGTAATCCCCTTTCCAATCTCCACTTTCTGCGGAATTCTAAATATTGATACTAATCTCTCAATATCTTTTCTTTTGAAACGAAAACGTCGTTTGATATCTTTGTCGGTCATTTGGTTCAAATTAAAGTAATCCTCGACGTGCGCATTTTTCGTGCCGCCTAAAATATTCTGTAATATAATAAACTCGATATCGTCATCGTTGGCGCCTGCTAGGATAGCGGTTTTTAAGGTTTCATCCATTTAACAACCTTTTACATGAAAAAAAATTCAAACTAAGAATAGACAACTACAAAGGTTATGTTATGAAGGGAACATAACCTGAATCTTTCTGCATTAGTTTTTTTTATATAAAAAGATATTCAACAAATCAAACCAAAGTCAATTTGAAATGAGCGTAATAGAAATTTAATGAACCTTTTCTCTAACGCACTGAGTAAGGGTAGTGGTGCCGAATATAAGTTTATTAATTTTGATTTAAACAGCAAACCAGAATTGTTAGGTGTAGTATCTCCGATCTCAGATAAAAAAGCTTTGATCTAATTTTTTAGAATATGTAGCGAAAACTTAAAATTTAGCAAAATTTCTTATGCTGCTGATGGGGAAAATTTCCCTTAATTACTGCAAAATCTGACTCGAGACAAGCATTGCTAAGTGAAATTTATATTATAATAACATACTAAGTTATATTTCCTTAATTTGCTTTTAATAGCATTGGGAGATATCTGAACATTAGGGACTCTGGGGAGAGCAGTTTGCAGGTACCTAGCTGTAACATGACATGTACGCAAAGATAATTAACGTTAATAATGACAACATCCGCATTAACAGGTGTAATGAGCAGGGTCATTTTCCTTAGTGCTGGAAAGTTTCTTTGATCAAATCACTGCCAAAAGAGGCCGCACTCAAGTCATTTGGTGACTTGCGCCCTGTTAGTCTTCTACCAGTTATTTCTGAAATCCTAGACAAATTTATTCATTCGTGTTAAACGAATAACTTATATCCGAGTGTCAAGTCAGGATTCAGAAAAGGATACAGTTTGGATGAGAGGCTGAGATGCAGGTAAAATCTCGGTACTAGTGTAGCTTAACTACTCGAAATGATTAGTTTTGTACCAAACTTAAGCTCTCAAACGCTGCAGTGCAACTTTTGCCTTCTTATTTGAGTGGCAAGTATCAGATGGTGATGGTCAGGAGTATCTTCCCCTTTACCGGCCTGGTAAGTATCAATTTTGAGACAGCTTCTTTTCATATTATATTCGGCAGATATTCTAAATGTAATAAGAGTTTGTAGTTATCAAGATTATGCTGATGATACGCAGCTCCGATTAAGTGTTGATCCTCAGGAATATCATGGGACCGACTATGGTATGAATGAGGAATTGAGATATATAAAAACCATATCAAAACAAATTGTTTATAAACGCTGATAAATCTAGTTATCTACTCATGATAATATCAACTCAACCGTAATAGAATGTGTGACAGGACATGAAACTAAATGTTTTCGGCGCAGGTGACATATCAGCAGTAAAAAAACGCGTTTTCAAATTTAAGGATACTTGATGCAAATATTGTCAGAAAGTTTGAAGGCAATATTTATCAAAAAAGATTAAAGGAAGTTAAAAATTCTTGCTCTCTTAAAAAGTATGATGTTATCTTACATAAGTTTAAGTCAAAAATTTTAAAAAACAAGCATCTCAGGCTTCTGCATTTTTCAGCTTTTATAAAGTTATAAGTTTATAAGCTGGCAAACTATAACAATATTTATAACAACTTTAAACCTGTAACATTAAATAATTTTAAGCTTAAACGTAAACAATTTTTATTACTCTAGAGTACCATACTATGGCATCTAGTACTTATGTTGTATTCTTCTGATTTTTCTTTTTGTCTTGTTTCTTTACGTTGTATAAACCTGACTTAGGCTTAATATATTAATTAGTATTAGCGTTGGTTCATGTTTGTGTTTTTAAATTGAGTGTAAGAATAGTCTTTTGGCTAAACCTTGCCTTGAGATTGGGTCCTTATATACAAAGACTTAATAATAAATAGCAGGCACTGGTAACTTACAGTTTGTCTAAATCTTCTGAATGTTAAAAATAAAAATGATCTATTCGTTGGTAATTTTTTTTTTGTTCCGAACAAAGACATATTTAGAATTGAGGGTGAATTTTCAGTTTTTAAAATTACCAATTTTAAAACCAGAAAATTGCTTTTTATTATTTATATTGACACTTAAACTTATAAGCTTATCGTTTTCATGGGAAGATAGTATACTATAGTATACATTAATAAGATGAAAAACAAACGATAAGACCGATTTTGATAATATTTTGGGTATGTGGTCGAGGAAAACAAAACCTCACGGTAAACCTTGCTTTATTTCCATACATAAGCAGTTTAAGATATATTTTCGTCCATTAACAATTGAAAAAACTAATCCCCCCTTTCCGTCTCCAACTCGGAAGGACTTTCGCTCGGCGAGGCGACGCCCGGACAAAAACGTCGCGATATAAGCCCAAAACTACAAAGTCAAAGTCCGACGCTTTTGCCCGGACGCCCTCTTTCCGATCGACGCTTTATTTACAACTCTTCCCCCTCGAACCGCATCATTGAGACAACAATAAATATTACAAATCACATTCGAATCGAAAAATAAAGCCATAAAACGTAACAGGGAAAAAAAGACAACTTTATTCAGAAACCGCGCGCCCAAAACAATGACGAAAATTAGACGAAACCGAAGTTTTTAGTTTTAATGGCAAGTAACAGTTTCTGACGCAAAACAGTTCGGCTACTATATAAGGGTATATATAGGCGGGAGATGCACGTGTTAGCCGTGGGCAGGTGGGCGTCGTCGGCGGGTCGTATGGTCACTGAGGGCATCGGCTGGAAACCGTCCTCGCTGGCCGGTAATGCAGGCGAACCGGTCCAAAAATATACCTGCAAGGCTCGAGTATTAGGGCCGGGTTATTATTAATCTAAGTTAGAGACGAATATTGTAACCTTTTTAAGCAATTAATAACGAATGTTATGCTAGAGTTGCCAACTCTCCCCTCCACCAAACATTTAGGTGAGAGGTTCCCATTTTTTTACTAAATCTTCCGCTCTTTGACAAATAACAAATACATTAATTTAAATCATTCCAAATATCCCACCAGGCAACCCAATAGGTTATGATAATCACCACACTTTAGCTAAAAAAGTATCAACAATCTGCAGCAAAAAAGTGAGATTGCAAGAGAAAAGAACAACTAGTTGAAGCTTTAATAGCCAAATCCTATGTAAATTGTATTCCCTAAAGGAGGTCATAACAGAATCCGGCAGTATACCCGTTAGATTACTATACAAACACATGCGCACGCACACACACGTGAGAACGAAATATAGAGAATAATAATTGGAAACAATTATGAAGATGGAGGTCAAAATAAGGTCTTTCCATAGATACCATAAAGTCCAGCCCGACCCATGCTAATTAATTATTTTTTAAAAAATTTCAGCCTCCCACAAAAAACGTTCCCCACGATAAACGGTACAACTTGAGTGAGACTTTGTGGTATCGTCGGATGGAGGAAGGGCCAAGGTATATAAGACACTAACTTTAAATTCTCAAAATTATAAATAGGCGAGGTATAAAACTTTCAAAATTAACCATCGATTTTCGGGCTGATTTTTCAGGACAAAATGGGATTTCTCAAATGTAATAATTTGTAATATTTTTTTGAAAATGTCAATAAACTATCGACATTTTTTTTTAAAATTGACATTTTTTTGACTAATATTTTGTCTCCCGGAGGAGCTAAGAAACTTAGAATTAAACACTATTCACACTTCCCGACCCCCTACTTCGTGCCAAATTTCAATTTACATTTTTGATTTTTTAAATTATCTACGTGGCTCCGAAAAAGTTGAAATTTTTATGGAAGATGGGGGTCAATGATGTATTCCGGCCAATACCATAAAGTCCCCCCCAGCCCGCTCCATTTAATTGTAATTAAGCATTATTTAAAAATTTGCAGCGTCCCACAAAAACCGTTCCCGACGGCAAACGGTACAACTTGGATAAGACTATTTGGTATTGTCAGATAGAGAAAGGACCAAACTATATAACGTTAAAAATTTAAAATTCTCAAAATTATAAATGAGTGAGATATAAAACTTTCAATATTAACCATCGATTTTCGGGCCGATTTTTTTGCCCAAAATTTGATTTCGAGGTGATTTCCGAAAAGTGGGTAAAATTCAGCATAAGGGGGTTTTCGAGGACGAGAAATTGGAATTTGTAATAATTTTGTTGTTTGTTTTGACCAATATTTTGTCTCCCGGAGGAGCTAAGAAAGTATTTTTTTTAATATCTTCCCAACCTCCTATCTTCGTGCCAAATTTGAGCCGGATCGGCTCGTCCTCGATTCAAAATTTTCATGTTTATTTGGTCGTGATTTTTGTATTTAATGTTTTCACAAATTTGACAAATTGTAATGACGTAATTTTTAATATATTCCAAACTGCGATGACAACGAAGTAAAAAAAAAAGATGTCGGATGGTTATTGGTTTTTTATATATCTTGATTTAAGGTTATGAGAAATACCCAATACTGTTAGACAAAAACACGGTTTTGTCAACTGGCCGAAATTTATTTCGAAAAGTTTTAAATAATGCCGAAGAAAAGATACAATAGGTATCACAACTGAAAATTACAATATTCTTTTAGACACCTTTAGCACCTTTAAAAACAAAATTAAAACTCTACGCACGGTATGGAGAAGTAATATCATATTTTTGTTCAACAACGCCAGTGAAAGTAATTAGCACGAAAACTTTTAAGATGAAGGAAAAACTCTCCTTATGCAAAAAAAGATTATTGCATAAAGTTACTATATAATGTATCTTTGGTTATTTGTGTATTAGAAGTTATTTTTGCAAAATGAATTCAAAGTAAAGAAACCAAACACCTTTTTGATTCCCTGAAAATAAAATTGACGTCACCACTTTTCATACTTTAAAATTTCTCTTTCTCTTTGTTACACATATTATATATTATATTATCGGGTGGTATTTGCCTTGAGCAAGAAAGTTTTAGTATAGTTCCGAATAAAAATGGTGAAATTGAACACATCGAGAATTTGAAAGTTGAGGTCCTGCGTCTAAAATATACATAAGAGTTCCAAATTCAAAAAACAAAGAAATAGCTCCGATTTTCCTACTTTTTAAGTGGGAAAAGTGAAGCCAAAAATTTTGTTGTGTAAATTGTTTCTAAAGGAAAGATTGCTATTTTCATGGTTCATGATTTTTATTATTTATATGAAAATGCAGAATCGCATTCTGACGTCATTACAGTAGCAGTGAATGGATATGTTGGAAAATAGATTGTTCCTTAGGTAACTTAAGTGACGTTTATTTCATGTCGCTGTTGTGACGTCAAACATTATACTGTAGAAAAACGGACACGTATATTTTATGGCGCACGCAGCCTTTAGGAGTCACATAGCCAGGATAGCTATTCAAAAATATGCCAACAATTATATCTAAAAAAATACTTTTGTTGAAAGACTATGATAGCTTCCATTAACCTTTTTTACTTATAAGAACTCACTTTTTTATCAAATAACACGGAAGATTTTTAATAGCCGATATTGGTAAGACAATATTCGTGATCTAACTGTTAACATTGTTTTTAATAATCCTAGATACTTTAAGTAGGGGGAGGGATTCAAGAAAGATAAAATGAATGAGACACATCGATAACAGCGTGTGTCAAAAATTATCTTCTTACTATCTTATTATGGTACTCCTAGTTTTTGACCTAGATGGAGCGACAGTCGCCTTTAGTGAGTATTTATCGGTTATTATTAAAAATGACTGACACAAAATGGGTTGTGTTGTGGATACGGCCAAATGTGTGTGGCAATGAGTGGAACGTCAGTAATATTTTGATGAGTCACTACGAAGAACCTGAGATGTTTAATTTAAAGGACGCGAAGTAGAGAAATAAAATTATGCTGCAGCATTAAACATTTACAAGGGCACGTACCAAGTCTTGGCGCTCGAGGTGGCTCATTTTCTCCACTATTGACCACAACCACCGCTTAAACTTGACAAGTCTCTCGCTGCTCTCGCCCGACTCGTCGTTGAAGGACGTGTACGATATTAAAACGGCCACGTTGATGTCCCCGACGCCATTAAGTAAAAGCCTAAGGTCTTCCGCCGTAAGACCATCCAGTGAACCTTCTGGTAACACGTCGAATACACCGGTACGGATACTCTAAAAAGCATGGTTTTGTATCCGTCAGATTAGTAGTTCAAACGTACAAAAGCCAAAGAATAACGCAATTCCAAACGGCCCGCCCAGATAGTAAAGGTTACCGTTCAAATTTAATAAATTTCCATTAGTCGATAATATGACTATTTATCGAAAAGTTACTTAAACATTGGAAAATAAGTGAGTGATTTGTGGCCAACAAGAAAATGTAGGGGATTGTTTATCTTTTCACAAGTAAGTAGTAAACAAGTCTAGGTGGCGATTATTGCCACATAAGAGCGGCGGATAAAGTGATCAGAGTAAATAAAATAGTAAAAAAATGCGTTCAAAACATTTTTTTTTTAAAAACTGGCTTAATATATTTGCTTGCCATAATTTACTCCATATAGTATATTGAAGTCTCAATTTCAGAAGTATCAACGGACAAACTATTGACCAGGAACCGATATGTTTGAAAATTATTTTTTTCACTATTAATCATTCAAGTTCTAATGATATAAATCGATAGAGAAATAAACCCCACAAGACTAATAAAGCTTAAAAAATCAATATTAGTAGAAAACAGTATTTATGCTAGAATTTCTTGATTGGCAAGATCTTCATCAACGAAAAATTCAGTTGTAATTAAAAATGTTTACTGTTTTTTTTTTAACATTTGCTCTATACATATTTGTAAAAGTAAATGTATATAATTTTGGAAAATCATACGATAGCATCTGGAAAGTACCCCGAAGGTTTATTTGCTGATTTAATTACAACAGCAAGAGATGATCAATGAAACTATATAATATATATTTATATATATTTTTATTATTTTATATATTAATTATATATTTATATATTATATAAAAAAGGATAGTGATAATTTTTTTGCACAGGTAAGATATTACTAAATTTTGTGGGATTGTATGAAAAAAAATCTGTTGTGTTGATGTCAGCAGTGGAAATTTAGTTACTGCAAGAAAAGCAGCAAAATAGAATGAAAATTAGAGTAACGCGAATCAAAATACATACTATTCTTTGTGTAAAATATTGACAATAATCCAAATGTAAAAAAAATAGTCTTTTAGGAGTAAATAGAAAGAATACAGTTGTAGGTTGTTCTTTCTCCAATATGGGTCATATTTCACTATTACGAATTAATGAAACATTATTACAAAATTATTTGTATTTACGGGAATTTTTCACTTGTGGATTGGAACGATTAAATGGAACACTATACTTTATTGCGTTTTGGAATTAATGATAACAACAAAGGTAACTTTCATCTATCCAACCTACTCGATATCCGCATGGTTTGGGAAATATTTAAGGTTATGCGACTTGTTATAGAAAAATCAATTTATTAAGAAAAGCCCGCAAAATAAATATTAGACTAAGTAGTATTATGAAAAATAGGATCCACTATTTAGTTCCATATTAATTGCACAGCAAACATTATATTTAAATAAAATGCACAAAAAAATGAGAAAAAGTCAAATAAATCTACAATCACTAGGTCTAGGTATGGGACATGTTGTCTGCGCGTTCTGTAGTACACAATTTTGAACCTCATGCAGTAAGAAAGACACCCGTTATAATTCTAGACTCAAAAAACAAGAAACACACCATATATATAATCTTGAATATTTCCAAAAACGTCTAATGAAAGTTACCTTTGTTTTTATGATGTCTATATAATTTTATAATAAATATATATAATAATAAAATATAACTTTATAATAGTTTTGCATTTAAAATTTCTGTATATGGGTCACTTTATGTGAGACACCTTGTACATATTGTAACGAACAAGGACATGTTATAAAATACTTGATACATCTTCTATTATTTGTTATTTAATATAACAAATTTTAAATTTAAATATAGATAATTCGTTGGTTTGAAATATACATAAAGTACTGTTCCCCGCCTATGCAATTTTTTGTTTATCAGTGAGGCTTTCTTATAGGTGTTATGTATCTTTAACTATAGTTAATTTAAGTACATCGGGCCTAATTATTTTAATATCTACTATTAGTTCTCCTTCAACCGCGGCGGTAGCTCACCTCTATGGCCTTTTCCTGAACCTTCAGCATCCTGTATTTCGCGTACTTCCTGACGTAATCGTAGACGTTGGAGGACGTCACCTCGATATCCTTGCCTCCGGGCACTATCTCGACGGTACCGCCCCCTTCTTCGTGAGCGAGGTCAATCCTACGAGTCCCAGAAAACAATCAATGAGGTGAAGTCGACCTACGATCGGTTGAAACTCACGTGAAATTCAAGTCCAACGCGGAAAACAGGCTGTTGCTATCTTTGGTTTCCGCGTCGACGACGAGCTGCCTGAGCGACTCGTACACGACAGGATCGAAGAACGCGAGATCGTGAAACTTTATCGGCCTGCCCAAGATCGATTTGAGCACGTGTCTCGTGAGGAAAATCGGACACAATTCGTTCTGCAACAGGCACAACCCGAGCAACCTGAAAAAAAAAAGAAATTCATCCTCTTTTTACCCACTCACAAGATATTTGATCATCGGGTGGGCACTACTAAAGGCTGCAGAAAGTGGAGCCAAAACTTTTTGTATGAGACCAGCGTTAGTCAAAAAAAAAATCCCGCTCTACGCAGAGTCGCCTACTACATACAATCGTTGTCGAGAAGGTACTTTCTATAGATATCTTTAAACAAGTTTAAGCCTAAAGTATTTTAATTCTTTAGGAACTCTATTGTACAGCTTATAGATGTTATAAGAGAAATCTGTGAAAGAGGGTTAGTTGATGCGGTGGAGGCGATATATAGCCACGAAATCTCAAGTTCAGCGTAAGTACGGGGCACTCTTATTCAATAGAGTAACAATTTTGTAGCTTAAGTTTATATAAAACGACATCCCTGGCACGTATACCATAAATGAAACGCAAACATGACTTTTAGACCCTTTGTATTCTGTTGATGTCACACAAATCCAAACATGGGCCATATACACTGTCACAAAAATTAAAGTGACTTAAAATCATTGAATCAGTCAACTTTGTTTTTAATGACTTTGACAACAAATGCCTCTTAGGAAATCAAGTTCCAAATTTCTACAAGTGTTGGAGCATTTTACTTCTTCACCTTGAAATTTTGTGCGAAAAGTATCTTTTTACCAAATATTGAAAATTTTTTTGCTTTAATTTCTAAATTACAATTATTTGAAAACTGGATTAATCTATCTAAACCTTCATTTGTGCTTTATTGTAAGTTGACGGAAAAAATGAAAAGTACAGCTTGTGCATCATCTGCGTAAGGGTGTACATTGCAAAATCGCAAACAAAATGTTATGTCACAAATATAGACAGTAATCTCTTACTGAGATAATTGCGTAATAGACTTAAATTTCCCAGTAATAACTCGTCGCTTTCATTCCTTGTTCAACTTCATAGGACAAATTAATAGAATATGAATATGAGAAAATTTAAGCGAGAACTCGATGATTTTGAGGTCACTTATTAAAAGATTCTAGAATTTACTTTAAAGAGTAATCAATATGAAATACAAAGCACAATTCTGCCTCTTTCTTCATTAAACTTCATAGAACTACTCTACATAGTCTCAAAACGTTCTATCGCAATTTTCAGAGAGTCAAAGCAGAACTGCATTCTTTCAACGTCATTCATTGAAAGATTCTAGAATTTATTTTAAAAAAACAGCTATTCATGGTTTTACCACGTAGAGCCTGTTAGTATATAGTAGTAGAGCATATAGTATATGTAAATTCCTATAAAAAAAATTGCGAGAACTGGATCTTTAGAGGTTATTCAATAAAATAATCTCGAATTTACTTTAAGCAAAAGTATCAATTTAAAACACAAGGCAGAATTTTACTTCTTTCTTAGTTGAATTTCATAGAACAAATAAGTAAATAGTCTAAGAGCTCTCTGTCGCAATGTGCAGAAAATTTAGACGAAACTGAACCCTTTCAAGCAATTGATGAGAAGCGAAAAGCAAAATTTTGCGTGACTCTTTATCTTACTTCGTATTCCGTTTATTAACAGATTATTGAATTTACTTTAAGAGATAGTAATGAATATGAAATAGAAGGCAGAGTAATACCTCTTTTTTCTTTGAACTTTAGAAAAAAATTAGTAGATAGTCTTAGAGCGTCACATTGTAATTTACAGAAAATTTAGTCTAAATTGAACCGTTTCAAGGTTTAAAAATTTAAAAATTCAAGCTTTCATTTTAAGAAACAGAGATCAATAAGAAGTGCAAAACAAAATTTGAATTGTTTTCTTGTTACAATTTGCGTGTAAATTCCCAAAAAGAAATTTAGCGACAACTGGATAGTTTCCAGCTTATTCATTAGAAGATTTTAGAATTAGCTAGGAGGGTTATATCGTAATTTGCGCACATTCATTAAAAAATTCTAGAACTTATTTTAAGAAGCTGCAATCGATAAGAAATGAGAGGCCGAATTTTACTCCATTCATTGTTTTACCTCATAATTCACATGGGTAGATAGGCTATGATCGTTCCATAGCAATTTTACTTCAATCTTTGTGCTTGATAAAACAAATTAGTAGATAGGCTATAAGCGTTATGTGGAAAATTTAAAACACAACCGGATCCTGTCATATCCTGGTACTCTGCACCTGATAGCAGATCCGTCTAGACTATCTACTACTCAAATTATCCTTTTAATTAATTAGCAAATGAAATAAAACGAATAAAGCGTACCGTCCGACGTTTCGGAAGGCGTTCAGCCTCTCGTAGGTGGCCTTGCCCTGTCGCGGTGCATAAAAGCCCCTCTTGCCGGGAGAGTAGAATAGGGGCGCGTTATCCTCTTCGTCGGGTGCGGTTTCCTCTGTAACAGAATTATCAGCATTGTTCGATCGACCGCCATTACCCTTTCTCGCATTATCGCCCCGCTCATTCAACGAAAACACATCTAACTCTAAAATGCAAAAGAAAAAACAACGTGTAAAACCAAATAAACCAATATAATACGAGTGGAAAAGCCGAAACGTCCGGATTTTCCGACGAAGCGAAGCGTCAACTAAACAAATCTAGACTCCCACTTCGAAAATTCACAGTAATAAAAGCAGAATTTTAAACCATTTTTTGTTTTACTTCACGTAGGATAATTTTAGCCGTTTTCAATATGAAATACAAAGCAGAATTTTACTTTGTGTTACTTCATAATTTGCACGTAAACATTTTTAGTGAGAATTGGATCCTTCAAGGTCATTCATTAAAAGAATCTAGAACTTATTTTAATAAACAATAATCAATAAAAGTGCAAGTCGAGATTTATCTGCATTCTTTGTTAAACTTCATAGCATAAATTAGTAGATAGTTTGAGTAAAAGTGTAAAATCCCATAACAAAAAATTCATTAAAGGGTTTTAGAATTTACTTTAAGAATACAAAATACAAAGTAGCATTTTATTTCATTCATTGTGTTACAAATTAAGATAGTACAAGATCGTTGTCACAATTTGTAAGTAAAGCCCCATACAACTTTTTACAACACTTCTGGATTCCTCCTACGTCAGTTTTTGCTGAGTCGAACTCGCTAACGTGTCGCCAATTATCCTGTTGGCTTCTTGAGAACTGAAACTGAAACTGACCCGTATTTTACTCTGTACCTGCTTATATGGTGTTTAAGGGGGGCGGAGCTAAATGAGGGGCATAAACACCGTCTTTTAATCGCGACTCAGGTCTTTACCTGTCACCAATATGGGAATCAGTCATTCAAGAAGGTGTTTATGCCCCTCATTTAGCTTAGGCCCTGTCAAACACTATATAAGCAGGTACAGAGTAAAACATGAGCCAGTTTCAGCAGAGCTCTGAAGAAGCTAACAGGATGATTGGCGAAACGTTGGCAAGTTCGACTCAGCCAAAACCGAAGCAGGAGGAATCCGGAAGCTGTGTAAAAAGTATTACAGTAAGTTTCTTTGAAAAAAAATCCCCATAAACATTTTTAGCAAGAATTGAATCCTTCACGATCATTCATTGAATAATTCTAGAATTTATTTTAAGAAACAATAATCGATAAGAAGTGCAATTTAAAATGTTGTTGTTTGTTTGTTGAACTTCACAGGACAAATCAGTAGACAATCTAAATAAGAAAATGTAAATTCCAAAAAAAAAAAAGATTAATTAAATGTTCTAGAATTTACTCTAAGAAGCAGTAATCAATACGAAATACAGAGCAGAATTTTACTTCATTTTTGTGTTACTGCATGGGAAGAATTAACAGATAGTATGTGAGCGTTCTGTCACAATTTGTAAGTAAATCTCTATAAACGTTTTTAGCGAGAATAGGATCCTCTCCAGGCCATTCATTAAATGATTCGAGAATTTATTTTAAGAGACAGTAATCAATAAGATGCAAAAAATTAAGTTCATTATTTGCTAAACCTTATAGATCAAATTAGCAGATAATCTAAAACGTAAATTCTCACACAAAAAATTCATTCGAGTATTTATTTTAATACGCAATACGAAGCACAATTTTACTTCATGGGACAAATTAATAGATAGGATGTGAACATTCTGTCACAATTTGTAAGTAAATCTCTATAAACGTTTACATTTTCATTCATTAAAAGATTCGAGAATTTATTTTAAGACACAATAATCAACAAGAAGCGCCAGTCAAAATTTAAGTTCATTATTTGCTAATTAAAATCTTTGAGAATTAATTTTAAGAAGCTGCAATCAATACGCGATACAAAACAGAATTTTACTACATTCTTTGTGTTAATTCATGGCCCAATTTTCTATAGATTTCTGTCACAAATTGTAATGCAATCTCCATAAACATTTTTAGGGAGAATTATTATTTTTATTTTAAGAAACGGCAATCCGTAAAGGCAAAATTTTATTTATTTTATTTATTCTTTGTTATAATTCGCAGACCAAGTTAGTAGATAGTCTGCCGGTCCCAATCTTTTAAGATCATTTATTTAAAAATTTTAAGAAACAGCAATTGGCAAGAAGTGAAAATCTAGGTCTGTCCAGTCTGCGCGGAGAGCACTCACCTAACAGGGCGTCGCTACTGAGTTCTGACTGAGAGTGGGAGTGAGCCAGAATCATCTCCACGGCCTCTTCCACTTTCGACCTGAGCGACTCCTCAGACGCCAAGAGCAAAAGTAACTGTGCGGGGGACAACTCCAGCAACATACCTGATGCAAAAAAAAATGATATTTTAAGATACAAATACCAATTTCAGATGTTTTATGCAACCGATTGAAACCGAAACCACAAACCTGTTATTCTTCCCGCGAAGGTGGGGTGCAAATTGTACACTTTCGGGTAGAGCCGATCGCCCAACTGCTGCTGGTGACTGGTCAGGTGTTCGTTCCTGATATTGCCGGCAGGGGGATTCGACGCGGGCGACGAAATATCGGGCATGGAGGGGGCGTCGGTGCTGTTGTGGACGTTGTCGGCGGGCACGAACGCCCTCGCGTACACGCTCATCGTCCGCCGGTGATGGTCCCTGCTTCGGCTCGAACCTCTCGACGGTAACGACCTCCTCAACACCTCCCTGTCCCTTCGAAGTCTTTGCAACACGGTGTATTGTGGGGAGTACTTGTTGTCCACCTAGAATCGTTTTTTCATTACAATGAGGCAGTTACCTTGACAGCTGGGGTGTATTGTGGACCACAAACCTGTTAAAATGTGGAAAAAGGGCATAACTTGTAGAGATATATTCTAATAATGAAGTAACTATGAAAAAAAGGAGAAGGTTCATTCAACGACTGCATGCCTGAGGTTTATAACTAACCAAAACTAACCGATGACCTTGCGACATTCAACAACTAAAATGGCCTCAAAATATGCCCAGAACCCATTAAATCTTGAGATAAAAAGAGCTAAGTGCGTGTTGATGTTGCTGTTTATAAACAAAAATGGATAAAGTGAGAGTTAGTTTTTTCTTGATATAAACCAACATAGTTTAGCACAGTGTCTATACTCTCCCATATTTCGTTGGATGTTATAGGTCTAGTGAACGGTACCCGACCCCTCCAAGGCAGTAATAAGATATTTTTGGTTAGTTCCTAAGAATTTTGTTGCACCAATATGTAATAATTGCGAGTATTCCTGCACCGCCAAATGGAATGACGGAAAATTAATATCTTAAAAAAACGAATCGACTTTCCTACATGAACGTTACTCATGGCAAAATATTTAGTAAATCGCTAACCAGTTTTGACGATTTTAATATTATTAGTTGATAACTGCTCACACCAAATAAGTCAAATTTTTGTTTTATTTATTTATTTACCCACAGTATTTACATGGAACCAAACAAAACGCAACAAGTACAATATCATAATGTATCTCACAATAAATGGCACCCAAATACAAGAAGCCCTATGTTATATTGAGGAGTTTTAATCCACTTATTGCTTGTGTTGTAATTGTATTTCAGTTATCACCACTACAAAGAAGAACAGTCTCATCTGCGTATGATACAGTCAAGGCACAGGTGCTTAAATTCAATAAATAGTTTATGAAAAGTATAGGTCCTAAGACCGTACCTTGCGAAACACCAATTTTTATTTTGAGCTTGTTACATGTGCAGCTATTTACTTTCACAGTCTGATACCTATCCGCTAGACAATTTTTTACTAATTTTGAGACTATTCTTCTGATACCATAATGATATAACGCTTAAATAAGAGGAACCGAATCAAATGCTTTTGCCAGATCAATAAAGGCCATACATTTTTGTACCTAAATTTAAGTTTTTAACAATAGTAGATCACCAGTACTCCGCCCTCCAAGAAAACCATATCGATTGGGAGAAATTATGGATTTAGTATTTAAAATATTTATCCATCTGTCCTTGAAACTCTTTTAAAAAATCTTACCGAAATTACTAATCAAACTGATAGGTCTATAATTTGTTATGTTAGCTTTAGTACCAGATTTATGTAGTGGTGTGACCATCGACATTTTAAAATCTGTAGGGACAATGCCTGTTTTGAAAATTAAATTAATTATGTGTAATAATGGATTAATTATTTCTTCATCAGTTGCCTTTATCACCAAAACGGTTATCCCAACATGGCCTGATGAAGCGTTATGAAATATGTTTCACAAGTTCATTCTTTGTCAAGGAGTCAGAAACATTGATTCTGGAGTTCGTATAATATTCTCCATTTTTACTCCAATGTTTATGAAATAATCATAAGCGTAGTGAGCCATGTCTTCAGCGCAACAAAACTCATCACCATTAGTATTATGTATAGCTATATTATTGTTTGTAGGGGAATGTTTTGGGATGCTTAAAAAAAATGGAAGCATATTTGAAGTTTCATACTTTTTAATAATTCCCTATTTTAAGGAATTTCTTTCTCATAGTGCGGTAGAATGATAACTGCTCCTTACCTGAGCCGCCTCGAGGTTGGGTAGTTTCTCGTTGGACAGAATGGCGTCGGCCACGGCCGTGTAAAAGCTGCGGGCGACTCCGCTGCCCTCGCCGGGCTCGTCCTTAAAGGTCACCTTGACCCGACTAACCGCCAGCGGCGGCGACGACGGGTTCCTCCTGTTAAAGCTGTTGTACTGGCTGTTCAGCTCCTTGAACGTCTGAATCAGGAGCTGGGTCCGATCTCTTTCGATCTGAAACCGTCCGTCAGGCTATAATACCACGATCGAGAGACTTACAGAGGCAAAGAGTGACGAAATATCCACCAAAATTGGAAGAAAAAAAGATGGTTAAATGAGGAATTTAATTATAAGATATTCTTTAATACCCACTATCCTTGCAGATATATTCGAATTTTTCACAAAAAATGTCATTATTTATACTACCAAATCTAAGCTTTGGTCTATCGACTAGTAAACCCAAATATGAATTCTTTTTTTATTTTGCGGCAGTTTTTCTTAGTTTTCTTTAATTTTCTTGGCCAATTTAAGGAAATGATATTTCAAAAGTACCACAAAATGAAATAATTAGTCATGAATTTCAATCGCAAATTGAAACTAAAAATTGTCGATGAAAAAATGTGGATTTTGTTTACGGTAACATAATTTTTTTTAAAAAACATTTCAGACGCCCAATAAATGATTGGCAACGTCATTAGCCATGTTAGTTAGGGTCTTATTTCATAACCATTATTGTTAAGATGAAAGAAACAGAATACGATTTTACATACCCATATTGCCATCGTCTAAAGTTTTAACAATATTGCTATTCAACCACGATCATAACAATGTTATTATTGCTTAAGAAAAACATTACATTCTGCTAAACAAGGGTCTGCACGATTCCAGAAAAATATATACAAATAAAAAAAATGTCTTTTTTGGACGTTAGATTAAGCAACGATGTTGAAATAAAGGGCATAAAAAGAGCACATGGACAAAAGTTTCTAGTTCATGCCTGTTACAAACAGAGCAATTTTTTGAGAATTTATTTTAAAGTTATTATGATTGTAGGTTAAGTAGAAAGAGAGACTTGTTCCTTGTTCTTATTTGAGCAACTAATCTGTTAATGAATATTGGATTATGGAGCAACAAATATTCTGAGGATGTGATGAGTCAAATGAGGATAAAAGTTGGCAAACGTTAAGTTTTGTGCAATAGCAATGAGCAGAAAAGGTTCGTGCTGTATTAAGTAAATTTTGGTTTTCCTAGTTGTCTAAGCACTGAATGTTTTCAAAAAAAAGTTTTGCCGGCAACGCCCAGTGAAATTTGATTCGAAAAGAATCGAGAAGTTGAATATGTCGGTTAACACAAATCTTAGGAAGCCGCGAGTTTTCCATTTTGTGAATTTTAATGAGGAAGTTTAGAAGACAATGAATCGACTCTGTTTCGAACCTAACAAAAGCAGAGGCAGTTGATTTCGGTAAACATAGAACCATGATCATAACCATGTAGAAACAGAATACAACTTATTTGATTTTTGATCGGGATGTGCCCGAAATTCTGTGAGACTGTCAAAACGGTCTCTACCTTTGCAAGGGTCAAATCTTTCTGCTGGTTGTTCCTCAGCTTCTCCATGTCGCGCCTGAACTTGGCTTCTTTTACCGGGAAGCCTCCGAGTTCCGACACAATGGAGCCCGGTTCAAGACCGACGTCTTCCATGAAAACCCGCCCAAACAGATCCAGGGACAGTCTCCATCGGCCGAGGAGTAAATCGTGCGAGACCAGCTGTCCGACGGTCGGCTGTTTGATCGCCTGCTCGCAGTTCACCGACGTCGTCACGATCGTTATGTTGGCGGATATCTCCTGGTTTTCCAGGGTTTCAGGCAACTGGACGTCCATTAGAATGTCCGAATCGTTCGATTTTTGGCTTTGCGTATTGGAGCCCTGTTACAACGAGGATTCGGTTTCAGTTGCACGAAACGTTCAATATAATTTATACCTTCTAAGAAGGAAAATATTCAACTAAGTTAGTTTAAGGAGTGCAAAACTGAATGGAATTTGAGGAAAAAACCACTGTATGCAAATTTCTAGGGCCGCCCCTTCTGATGAAACGTACAATGAAATATAAGAGGTATAAATTATTATAGGTACAAAAACCAATGTATTAATAATTAATAAAAAAAATAACTTCAAAACCCCTCGAACGATATGAGTGAATTTATAAAAACGATATGAGTGAATTTATAAAAACTCGAAACTTGCATGAATATTTTGATTTACATATGAAACCATAATGAAAACAAAAAGTAACTAAATAATACATCACATATATTTCTAAAATTATTAGAAAGTATTCAGGTGGCTAAGAATTCTGATAGATAGACAAATAAGAATCGCAATAAAGAGAATAAACATTGTGTACGCTTCGTATCTGTCCCCAACCAAATACTCAAACGGGTGGAGTCATCAGAAAGCGATAATATTTTAGGAAGGGTTGTGATGTGCAAATTTTAAATAACTTACACACGTATTCTTTCTTCCATAAACTACTAAATTATTAATTTTTCAAAGAATATTTCACAGGGTACTACGACACTCGTTGATAAATCGAACTTGATGTTTCGCCCATCATTCTGTTGGTTTCTTCAGAGCTTAACTGAAACTGACTCGCGTTCTGCTCTCTACTTGCTGATATACTATTTGAGGGGGCGTAGCTAAAGGAAGGACATGAACATATTCGTGAAAAGTAAAGACCTGAGTTGCAGTTAAGATTGTTTGGTTGTATAGAGATTTCTCTGGATTCTCGGATTTTTCTTTAGTAGAAAAACTGATTACATGCAAGAATTTTAATTTTATCAATCATTCAACTTTTAGTAGGCCCTCCTTTAGCTCTGCCCGCGTCAAACAGTATATAAGCAGGTACAGAGTAGTTTGCGAGTAAGTTTCAGTTAAGCTCTGCGATGATCGGCGAAACGTCTGCAAACTCGATTTTTCAACAATCCCTGAATTATAGACTATTTCAGAAAAATGTAGTGTAACAAGCTCTGCTCACGAACTTTGTGCAGTACAATTAGTTTTGATCTCTATTGTAAATACGATCCTAACTAGGATTTGTTGTGATTGTTCACCGCTTAACAGCGGGTCAGATGGAAATGCCCAGGCGGTCCAATAAAATTCCTTTAAGACAAAAATTGTAAATAATCCGTTAATAATTAAAAAACTTTCATGGATCACTTTAAAAAAGATGGATTTTGCCTAAAAAATTTATAACCACACATTTGGATGTTTTTGAAGGCGTTTTTCAGTAGTAGTAGACTCCAACTTCATCTTGGAGGAAAACAAGAACTTATCGACTGCTAAACCACAAAGACTATTGAATTTGAAGGTTTGAAAAACAAGAAACTATTATACTATTATACTACTATTATACTATACAAATATGCCGTAGAAGATAGGACCGTCGACTCGTTAATTATACAGCCAAGAGGAGAGCCGACAGTTCCTCAGGTGACAAACAATATGATTTTTTATAATTTGATTTCCTTATAATATATACTTTTGTAAAATTTTTAACAAAAAAATAAGGACACTTAATACCATGCACAGGGTCTATTATAGGACGAACAGTTTTTCAGAATTTGTAAAGAACATGGACATATTTGTAATGTAATACCCAGCACCATTTCTGAGATTTTGGATTTTATGTCAAAAGTGACGCGGGTGTAAATACATATATCGATATCTGTGACTTTGTTACATATTTAGGGTTAACTTTCGTATAGAAGGAAATATACTTTAGGAGTATGTATCAGTATTTCAAAAATAAATAAATACAGCGTGGTCAAAAAGTAACAAAAATCTTAATGAAAAAATGGTAAAAAGGACTCTTTATAATTTTATTGTATTTCGAAATTAAGAAAGTGGGTGACTTTGTTTCCTATTTCAAAAACTTGTAGAAATATTAGAAATAATAGCAATAAAATACTATTTTCATTACAAAAATGCTACGACGACGAAATATTGCGAAAAAAACAATGAAGCGCTACAGAAACGTCACTATTTTATCTTGCTGTGGGTTTGGAAATCAATGTTTGGACACTTTTATTGGACCTAACTTTGTCATATTTGATTGTTATAGTTAAATTAATAAAAAAAAGGATATCAAGTCCATAACACATTTTTCCTTTAAAAAATGGAGAAAAAGGGTTTATTATTTACAACATTCACAAAAAAAAACATTTTTTATGAAAATACATATATTTTTGCAAATATTTTTTTCCAGTGATAGTGATTCAGTAGTTTCAGAAAATATCTAAATGTTTTTCACAAAATCTGTTCCATTTTTAAATATGAAAGAAATTTCAAAGCTCTATTGTTAATAGCTTTATGACCGGGTATGCTTTTGATCAATTAATAGCCGTTTGGCATTTTTACAATGGAAAAAAGCTTAATATTACTATTACTACAACGAAACCTTGTGCAAAGACACTGCTTTTTTAAATGCGAAATACGGAAAAAAATAGTAAAAACAGTGTTTCAGGCTTTCAGTTGTAGAAATCGATAAATACATTTATTTAATGGTATTATTCATATAAAAATTCAAAATAGGTCAGAAACGGTAAGACTTCGGTACAGTTCAGCGAAAGTTACAAGTTACTCAACAACACCTTGACATACTTGAAAAGTACAAGTGAACCCAAACAATTTTATTCGTCACGTTTTTTTGATATTTTCTACAGATTCTGAGATAACTTATCATCCCGTAATTAACGGAGCATCCCGTACATTATACCTAATTTTTATTCTGTTAAAATACAATTCTTTCCTTTTTACGAGTATCCTAACTGCAATGAAATCAATGCCAAACAATAAAAGCAGCTTAAGTATTGCTTGGTATACTTAATCAGCTTTTATTACTCTACAAGTTTCTGAAATAGAGTATATTAACTTTGAAGTAGTTTTAAGTAGTTTTTGAATCTTAATTTATCTTTGTAATGAAATGAAAAAACAATTTGAACATTTGACAACAATCCAATGTCCCATCTATACAGATGACGTAGGAAATAAGGATGCGGTACGGTCAATCGTAAGTGACGTAAGTAAAGCTCGAGTAATAAAGGTACTCACCATCGACGATCCCGCCCTCACGATAACGCTCGTCTTGCTGGGACTCCTGGAGGCACCGGGAGCGTTCAGCGACGGGCCGGGAATTCCCGCGATCCCGTGAAAACTGCTGGTAGCCGGGCTGGTATCCATACCGCCAGACAAGTTGGAGAAGTTGGATGAGGTATTTAGTTGCATCTAAAAAAAAAACACCGATTAGGAAGAGGCAGGCCTTCGGAATGGGGGAAGAAAACCCGCACCCTCTCGAATCCCGAACTTGTATCGTTAACGACAGCGCTGTCCACCCTCCTGGGCGACACGATTATTTGGGGTCGCGGGGTCTGCGAAATGTCACCGGGGGCGGGTGTCGTCGACCTCGAATTGTTCTTCGACAAGTCCTGCGGGCTGTCGTTCATAGATTCTTCTAAAAATATTTAAACCCACAAAACAACGATTAATACACGTATGATAACAAAATATATTGTAAATTCGTATTTAATTTTTACCACCGGTATACTAAAGATAATTTAACTTCAGAAAATAAAAAAAAAAGAATTTTTAAAATATTTCAGGATTTAAATAATGAGCTATTTAGCAAATAAATACGGAGAAGAGAAACAAAGCTATCCTAATACCTATGGGAAATCATATTCAAAAATGTGATAAACTCAAAGTTTCACGTAGAACAGGCTTAGTTTTTTGAGACAATTTGAGAAAAGCATTTTTTAGATATAAAGTAATGTGTAGAAGGTTAAATTTAAAATTCTTATCAAAACTAAATTTTTACAAAAGTTTTTAAATGTGATCACACTTACTGCCAGGGTTATGGAACTGACCGGAGATATTTTTTTTGTGTCAATTAACCAGTCAGTTAATTTTAAAATATTATCACTTTGTCGTGATAATATTTTAAAATTAACTAGACTTGGAAGGATTGATTTATAGAACGTGCCGACATATTTTTATCAAGTCAAAATTTAACAGGTTATTATTATATTATTAATATTATTGGGGGAGAAGAAGCTAGAAATCTGGGTATCGCCTGAGTATAAATGTTACTTGCGATACTGAAGACAGTTAAAACTGTATATGCTATATAAAAATGGAGCGACAATGCTGCTGTAACCTAAACTATGTCGACAGTTATCCTAAACCGTCCTTTGATACCTATCGGTCAAAAATGACGATACTAGTGAAAGGGCTGATTTTCGGATTGATATTCAAATACCGTGATAAATGATATCATATGCCTTAGTATAATATCAAGTGTAACTAGAATTGTAGCACTATTCTCTCCCGTGATTTAAAAACATCATTCGCAATATCAATCAGAGCTGTCACACAACTTGATACTATTCTAAATGAGGACTGCCTATAGAGAATCAACTGGTTTAGTGTAACCACCACAGGCTAATATAATACTATTTACAAATATTCTGGATTCCTCCTGCGTCAGTTGTTTATAAATAAAACTTGCTGAGGTTTTGCCAATCGTCCTGTTGCATCCTTCAGAGCTAAACGTCGGTAAATTTGATTTATCAACCGACGCAGGAGGAATCCAGAATGTTTGTAAATAGTGCTAACATTGAAATGAAACATTTTTTTTAATGGAATTATAAAAGGACAACAAAGAGTACGTGGAGTAATACCTAACCTTTCTGATCCATGAGCAAGAAAATGAAAAATTTTTATTTACAAAAAAATTGCTAGAAAAATGTAGTAGTTCGTTATTAGGTATACGATTGTTCCCTATTATTTGTGTACATTTGTTCTACATTTTTGCAATTATTTCTTTTTAATATTTAGTTTCTTTAATTCCTTCCATTTTTGCTGAGAAGAGTTAGTTATAGTTAGGATATGCTTTCCTTTCAGCCCTTATAGATAATGTAAATTTGAGTTTATAGTAATTCCAGTATTTCAAACTTCTAGTACTACAAAACCTATTTAAGTAATAATTTATAAATAAATTTAGTATTTTCGGTTAGTCATGCAGAGACTATACGGTATATTTGTTCACTTTATTTTAAATGGCGCATACTTAAAAATTGTTAAAATTGTTTTACTAAGAAAAGGCGCTTTATCATCACATATCATCCAGATCAAATATGTTGGACCAGACAGCATTTTTCAAATTTGCTTATTGTGAAAACGAATAACTCGCCTGTTTTAGTACCGATGGCGGCCAGCAAGCTCTCGAAGGGTTGCATGATTCTTTTCTTCGCCTCCTGACCCGGCCTGGGATTAAGGCACAAGCCGCTAGTGCCCGGCTCTCTTGCGCTCTGACCCTCGGTTTGCACGTGAACTTCCTTCGAATCTGATGGGTGTTCTTGTTCCACGCCGGGGAAGTAGTTTTTTGGATAGGTTAGAGGATTTGGTCCCATCACGTTCAGCGAATTTGATATGGGATGATTCGCTTGCGCGGGCTGATGCATTGCGTAGTCGTTTGTGCGAGTCGAAAGGCTCAATTTCGTCGGCAGCTGTTCCAGGGGATTGTCAGAGTTGTCCACTAAAATCCCGTTAATAGGTTAATGGGAAAGTGTTCTTTGTCGGTAGTTCAAATGAACCGCAAATAAAACTCAAGAAATATAATTGCCACTGGGGTTAACCATCTAAATATCATTCACAATTTTTTTTTATATTGCGGAGGTTCAGTCAAAATTTGTCACAAATGGTGGCAAATTCTAATTTATAATTTTAATTATACCGATCTTTTAACGATTAAACCATTACTTTTAGTCTTGTCTTTTAACGGACCCTCCTAAAGAGTAATTACAATCTTTTTACCTATTGTTACTGGGCAAACGCAACAACCAGTAATTTATTCATAAGTAAGTGCTAAGACATTTCCGTCTAAACAATAGTGAACAAGATATATATTCTAATTTATCAAAACAGATGGTTCCGACTTAGAGAAAACTGAAAAGGAAGCTGGAATTATTTGTAAAATGGGATTTGAAAACCGCACAACAGACAAAAAATCAGTAGTAGTAGAATCGCACAAAACATTGTGAAAACTGTTTTCAAAATTATTTTTCGAAACAATATTCCGGATTAAAAATTCAAGAATATTAATATTAAGTTCATATTCAGTCAATTTATCAGAGAGTCAAACAGAATAATATTTTGAATAAAAACGTACTTATTTACGTAACTACGGACAATAATTGACAAGTAAAGTTGACAATGCACTAATCAGTATTTAATATATTTAAATAAACATAATGTAATATTAAATCTCTCTATTTTGTGAAACACTTTAAGAGTCCGTCCTAATGCTGTGTCCTACAATGACGACTGGTTGGGTGTTTCGTTGCAGTCGGCAGGTTATTTTGATAATAGCTGTCCAAAGCCAAGACGGTATACTTTGAGACAAACGTGAGATGTCGATATTTGCAATTCCTAATGCCTAACACTGGGCACTTTAAGTCCATGAGTCTAGGATATGGCTGTTACCGTCGCTCCTCTGGACTAATTACATGAACGTGATTTTTGAGTTTGTGAACGAAATTTGCCTATCGGATCTTTTTGACTTACCGGACGCGCTAAGGGTAACCGGCTGCTTGGGAATACCGAACAAATCCTCGCGACGCACGTTCGGCTGCAGCAGATGGGGTTGATCGGCGAGGGGCAGCGCCTCAGACATGGGCGTCTCGAACGGGTCGGGCGGCGGGCAACCGAGGCACAAAGTCGATTCAGATCTCTAAACAACACCCTTTTTATATATGAATTCGCTTATATCTCAATAGTTCATTTTATCGAAAATTTTGAAATACAAAAGCTCCGTAATTTTATTTTTTATATTAGAATATATGATTTTTATGTTTCGGTTATTTCTAACAATATTAATAAAACAAGAACACCAACAACAACAGATATTAATTAAAATTTAAATACCTTATTTTATACTATCCATTTAGCAAAGGAAAGGAAAACTATTTTTATTTAATACCCCTTCTGTTAATAAAGGATCAGAACTAAGTAAAAGTCATTCATTCATCCATATTACACTTTGCGCGAGACATTTTTCGAGCATAATTTGGTCGAAATCATTTATACTTTTTACTTTTTGCCTCAAATCCATGATATTCAGCTACCAATAGCTCAATCATACTTTTTTTTATAAACTGCATAATATTGATTTTGAATCTTGATTACATGCAGCTTAAACTTGCAGAACACTTTTCTAGAAGGCTTTTACTTCTGTAATTTCAGAAGATGTCAGTCATTGGAAATACCGACTGCTCAAAATTTTCGCTAGTTTTGGTTAGTATCAATCCAATTTATTTCTGAATCTCGCTTTTCCTTTCACATAAATGTTGATTTTCTTCTTGAAACTATTTTTGCCATTTTAAAAAATTTAATCCATATGAAATATTCAAACAATCGTACATAATTCTAGGCGGGCTTGTTCTTGAGGGGATTAACCAATGTCGTCAATTCTTTCGGACTTTAACCAGACAGCAAACATTTAGTTGAAGACGATTTATTGCTACAAATCTATTCTTTCACCATAGTTAGCTGCAGCTTGTGCTTTAACGAACAGTTTTTGTGGTTAGATAAAAATAATGATTGGCTTATGCCTTTGGCTATACCTATTTTTAATGGTTATCTTGTTATTTGATAATTTATACCAAAAGACAATCAACATCCAACATTCTTTCTAGCTATAACTGGTTTCACAAAATTTCATATTCTATACATGGAAGCACAATGAAAATTAACAATTTGACAATTGTTTTTATCACAAACAGGGTGTCCCAAGTTTTTTTTTACTTTTTTATTTATTTTTTGCTATATCTACTTTAAATTTAAATTAAACATCTAGAGTGTTTTACAATCCTGCGATATATCGAAGAGTTTTTTCGCTACATTCAACACCAATCCGAAGAAGAAAAAGTTATGCAAAACGAGATCATCACGATAATTGCTTCTAAGTGACAACACATGAAATGTAATACAATAATATACGTGGTGTCGTATTTGAAGCTGTCAAGAATGTAGAGGAAATAATCTATTTGGGTACCCACATTAGCAACAATGGCGGTTTAAGACAAGAAATTAGAAGAAGGATAGCTCTTGCTAAAGCCGCAATGAACAAACTTAACAAAATTTGGAAAGATCAGCATATCACAACGTCAACAAAATGCAAATTAGTCACCACTCTCTTTTTTCCAATTGCGTTATATGCAGCAGAGTTTCGGACTTTAAAAGCCACAGATATTGCCAAGTTGAGATGTGGGTCTGGAGAAGATTACTCAGGATCCATTGGACAGCCGATAGAGATATGATATCCTACTTGAAGAACTTAATATCGAAATTAAATTGTCAGCCAAAATCAAACAATAGATTCTGAAGTATGTCATGTCAGCGGGAGACCAGATGACAATCTTGAAAAACTTGTGGTTCAAGGAAAAGTAGAAGGAACCTGACCTAGAGGCCGCTCTTCAAAACGGTGGCTGGACCAGGTGAAGCAGTTTACAGGAAAATCGTTCCAGTACAGTACGCACGATTGAAATGAATGGAGTGACATTGCATTGAGTCAAACATAAAATCACGACACTTTATCTTTGAAAATGATGTAGTTGGTGAATTTTGGACATCCAAAAACTAAAACCGTTCTATTCCTATCAAATTAAAAAATATATATATTGGAATTTGTTTTTTGGTTGTGTGTGTGTGTGTGTGTGCTCGCGAGGGTGCGTGTATGTGTGTGTCCGCGCACGCGGGTGTCTTTAATGATTTGACTTCGTCTGTAACCTTTGGTTAGTAAAGTCCTGTTATTATTATTATTATTGACGCTAAGTCCCAGTATATTAATGTGCAGTGCCAAGGAGAAGCAATTCAGACATCCTCGAATGAGAACGTATGTGTCACGCTGCCGAGAGGAAAAAAAAAGTGTTTGCATTTACACTGGAAAAATAGTGGACACTACACAACTGAGTATGGCAATCTTTTGATATGCTCTGGAAACGAAAACCACAGCAGTAACGGTGTGGCCTTTCTGATACATAAGAACTTTAAGGAATCTATTTTGGGATACGAAGCTATCAACGATCGAATAATTACCCTGAAAGTGCAAGCAAAACCGGTCAACCTAAACCTCATGCAAATCTATGCCCCCACATCGACATGCCCTCAAAATGAAATAGACAACTTTTATGGTATACTCTCGAACACAATAACCAGAATGCCTAACAGAGAGCCTTTAATCGTACTGGGCGATTTCAATGCGAAGATTGGCGAAACGAAGACCGATACACATCTACGAACGGTAGTAGGAAAATATGGCATAGGAGAAAGAAATGAACGTGGTCAAATGCTTATCGAATTCTGCGCGGAAAACGAACTATACATATCTAATTCCCATTTCCAACATCATATTAGAAAAATATATACCTGGAGATCTCCTGATGGACATACACGCAATCAGATTGACTACGTTCTTATCAAGAGAAGATGGAAAAGTTCTATTAGAGATGTGAAGACCTATCCTGGCCTGGATTGTGGAAGTGACCATAATGCTCTGGTCGCGGAAATCTGTCTCAGACTGCAGCGCAACAAACGCCGTCCTCCAAAAACCAACCCATGGTACAATGGGAAAAACGAGATCTTTCAAAATGCAGTCAAAGATAATCTTGACAAAATATCGCAAGAAAAAATCAACCAAATGAACTCCGATGAACTCTGGACAGAAATGAAACACTCTATTGAGCTCGCTGCCGAATCTGTAAAACCTGATAAAAACCAACCAAGGAAACCATGGATAACACAAAGCACCTGGGAAATGATCTCCGAGCGAAACAACTTAAAAATCAAAGGACTGCAGGAGAACGAAGCCCAAGAGACATATGGAGAACTGAGCAAAGCCATTAACAGAAGGCTTAGGATTGACAAAAATGCGTACATTGCTTCAGTATGTGAGGATATCGAAAAACATGCAAACCAAAACCAACCACGGGATCTATTCCAAAAAGTGAAGATGCTCTCAAGAACCTTCCAACTACAGTACCTTCCAATTAAAAATACCACCGGTGTAAGATTGACCACGACACCTGAAATTGTAGAAAGATGGCGTCAATATTGCGAGAATCTTATGGCCGCTGAAGAGATGGACCTACCAGAGAGCCTGTCACTTGAAGCTCGGGTACGTGAACCACAAATTCTGAGAGACGAAGTTGAAACAGCTCTTAAAAAACTTAAGGACAGAAAAGCGCCAGGCTCAGATAATATTGTAGCGGAAATGTTAAAATGCACTGGAGGCAAAGGTATTACCTTGCTGCACCAAATCTGTCAAAAGGTATGGGAAACGGGAAAATGGCCAGAAGAATGGACGAAATCTGTATATATCCCATTACACAAAAAAGGCCCAAAAGACGACTGCAGTAATTATAGAACAATTGCTTTAATAAACCACGCAAGCAAAGTGCTACTGTACATCATACAAGGAAGGCTCAAAAATTACCTCCTCCCCAATATACCCCCAGAACAAGCAGGTTTTATGCCAGGACGAGGAACAAGAGATCAAATTCTAAATGTGAGACAGATGGTGGAGAAGCTCTTTGAATACAATGTCTCTGCTATGTTATGCTTTTTGGATTATAGCAAGGCCTTCGACACGGTGCACTGGAATAAAATGTGGTACGTTTTAAAAGAAATGGGAGCCCCCGACCATCTAACCTACCTTATTAAACAGCTATATGACAACAACCTAGCCCAAATAAAAATAGGAAACGAATACTCAGGAAATTTTAGAGTTGGAAAAGGCGTAAGGCAGGGATGTATTCTCTCCCCCATACTCTTCAACATTTATGGAGAATGGATAATGAGGAAGGCGTTGGGGAACTGGAAGGGTGGCGTATCTATTGGAGGGAAAAAGATATCAAACCTTCGATACGCAGACGACACTATCGCAGTGGCTAAAACCGAACAAGAAATGTGTGTACTATTACAACGAATCGAGCAAGTAAGCCTGGAGTGCGGACTGCGACTAAATAGATCTAAATGCCACCTGATGATAATAGACCGGGCAGGAACAATTCCTTTACCACTGCAGCAAATCCATGACATAGAAGTTAAAGAAGAGGTTATTTATCTGGGCACGAAGATAACAAATAGAGGTGGTTCAGAACAAGAGATTAAAAGAAGAATTGGGATGGCAAAGGAGGCTTTGGGAAGGCTGGTTAAAATCTGGAAAGACCACCGTATCCGCAAGGAAACTAAAACAAGACTTGTGAAATCTTTAGTGTTCCCCATTGCAGAGTATGGCTCGGAATCCTGGACCATAAATGCTGCATCTCGAAGAAGAATTGAGGCGTTTGAAATGATATGCTACCGAAGAATGCTGAGAATACCCTGGACAGCATACCGCACCAACGCATCCATCTTAAGAGAACTAAAAGTACGGGAAAATGAGAGATTATTACCAACAATACAACGACGTATGCTTAAATTCTTCGGTCATGTAATACGAAAGGACGGTATGGAAAAACTCATGATACAGGGGAAGGTTGATGGAAAAAGGGCAAGAGGAAGGTCACCAGTGAGATATATAGATCAAATAAAGGAGCTCACACAAATGTCGGTCTCACAAGTGATGCGTACTGTAGAGGACAGAGAAGCTTGGCGAAGGGTCACTACACAACATCCATGAACGAGTCACGACGTCCGAAAACGGACAACGACTGAAGAGAGAGAGAGAGAGATTATTTTTATTATTATTAAATCTTTTCAATCAACTATTGAGATTAATTATAGGGACACCTGAAGGAATCTCGTACCAACCATAAAATTTCCTCAGAAATCAAAAAATGAAAGAATCTATCGGGTGCTCTATTTAAAATAACGTGCTGTGAGATACTTACGAAATAACCTTATAATGGTGTAAATTTTTGTTTTACAAAATTTTTCGATAAAATAAAAGGGACATACAAGAATCCTGCAGTAGTAAACACCTTGGCGAGGCCAAACCGATCCAAGATTACTCTACGCGATCGTATTCAACTATCAAAAAGAAATACCTGGAAGAACGAGTGCTTGCGTCCTTTGCCCGCGCCGGCTCCCTGCTGCGACGATCCGTTCAGGTTGGTCGATATATTGGTGGCCAGATTGGACACTTCCTGGTCGTCCAGGGACTCGGTTTCCATCGCGACCGCGATATCTTCCTCGCCCTCGTCGTTTTCGTTCTCGTCCTGGTCGTTCCACGGAGGTAACGGCAAGTTTCCGCTCTGGCTCCTCAGATCGTCATCTCTAACGGTGTCGAAAAAAAAAAAAAAAAAAGAACATGTTACAGGGTTCTAGTCAACAATCGATTCGGAATTACAGACCTGTGCTCGATCATGCCGGAACGCATGTAGTAAATCAGCGCGTCGAACACGTAAGCGACGTGCTTCAAAGCCGAAACGTCGAGAATCGGCAGCGAATCCAAATGTTCGCTGTTGTGCGCACGCATTAACGAGAGACAGTACGATAGGAACTCCCGTCTGGCGGCATGCGCGTCGCTACCTGCGTTTCCATCAAATTGAAAAAAAAATAACATCAAATCAGTAAGTACAATAAACCAAAAGAAAACTTAAAAAAAAGAAAAATAAATTTAATAAATAAAAAGTTGACCAATAGTTTTTGCTTTGTGTTTGTGTTATACACGGTGTTATTGAACTGACATCATACAATTTAATGAATGAAGTCTGAACTGTAAGATGGATCATTAAGTGTTTTTCCAGTTCACTTCCACCAGTTTCAGCTGTGTCGCAGCTGATGTGTGGAGCCTGGCGTTGTCGTGAAGGAGCAACATCTCGGGACGGGAAAATCTCGTTTTTTTTGCGACGATACTGAATCTATATACCCAAAAGACCACGTCCAAACTTTCTCCACAGATAATCGTGTTTCGACTTTCACGGGGTTTTAGTCGCCATGCTTTCTTCCACTCCATATACTTTTGATTGGAGGGTGTTATGATGGACTCATGTCTCATCACAGGCGTCACAAGTGACAATTTAATGCAAAAAAAGCTTCCCCTTCTTCTAGAAAAACAATTCAATGCAATTGACAGTCTTCTGGTCTCGTCTGATAAGCTCACGAACACGTGCAACGTGCAACACTGGCGCGGGGACAATGGAGCTGGAATCTCAACACTTTCGCGGCGTTGCTCTAAACTCATCTCACTCATTCTAAGGACTACTAAGTTAAGCACTGGATAAGCCGGCGGATGTGCTTTCTCTACTCTAGACATCCCCACCCAACGACCACAAAGACCCAATCACAAACTTCCCAGTTTCAGCCACTAAAGGTTCGTGTATATTTGATTGAACCTAGCAATTTGTTTCAGTATTGGCGTTAATAAAGTTTCGGCATCGTAGTTTTAATAAATTCCAATATAATAACAAATTAAGCGTTATTATTTTGTCTACTAACCCCATAACTCCCGAAGAATTTTCGTTACGGACGCCGGTAATTTAAAGTTCAAAAAACATTTTTTTTTCATTGTTAATTTTGAAAAAAAATATCCGCCATTAGTTAAACACGTCCAGATATGATTAGGCGGCTTTATTCCTTTGTCTTGTTAAGTGGTTCTTGTTTTGAACAAAACCAATCCCCATTCATCCAGCATTCACTATTTTCCAAAAAGTTCTACACAAATTATTACGTCTTCAGTTTTATGATTGGGCTACAAAAAATTTCAATTTCTTCTAGATTTAGACACTGATAGACAAACAGACTGTGTACGGTCAGAATCCTATATTCCTTGAATAGATCCCTAGAGCTGTTCCAGGGTTTGCGGTTACCGATAATCCTTAGTGCGGTCTTTCGCATTTTAAATACCCGCTCCCAATCAGCAGAGCGCCCCCAAAATAAAAGTGCATATGATATTCGTGACTGAAAGAGACCAATGTAGGCAGTTCGAAATACATTGATGGAGGTGAAGGATGTATAATATAGAGGCTAACTTTTTTGTAAGCTCATTTATGTGATTCTTCCAGGACAACTGGTTGTCTACATATACACTCAGAAATTTCAATGCCATACTCTGTTCATGTTCCTTAAGAGAAAAGATACATATCACGGTTTTATTGAGACTTGGGCTTAGATTGTTATCTGCGAACCACTCACGAAGTTTTTATATTTGTACATATAAAATAAACAATAACGGGCCTAAAATAGATCGCTATGGGACACCCGCTATGACGACTGATAAGGCTGAAGATAGGTTTTAGGACTGGACTATCCGAGAGAACTCTACCGATCCCTCATGAGAATGAGAGAATGTCCAGAATAAAATCCCCTAAATTAAAAACTGGCTTACTGGAACACCTCCAACTTAGCAATTGTACGGCAGAATTTATTTGTGATGTTGTAATCAGGCAAACAGTAGTTCCCGATCGCCGTTTTTAAGCTTTAACAAATACTTTAAAATTGTATGTGCTCGAGTGGCGAGAACTGAGGAAAACAGTATTTTTAACCTTAAACAAAGACTAATATAGGCAAAGGTAAGAAATATATTTCTTTTACCTTTTTCAGTGGGATAAGTTACATCAAAAATAGTTCGGTATGCCCGGAACGCCATGTATGGATACAATAACAACTATTTTGATGAAAAAGCAATTTCTCGAAAATGTACTTCATCGCTTTCCCAAAGGGAAAGATCTAGTATCCCGAACTATTCGGAACTTAATCCAGATAAAAGCTATGTCTGCTCAGTTCATTTTACTGAAAGTGATTACGAAAGAGACTTACAAAATGAGTTATTAGGTTTTTTTTGTCTTGAGTAACACATTAAATTCATCACAAAATTTAAGTTTTAGGTTTACCTTTAAAAAAGATTGTAACAAAAACTGCTGTTCCAACCCTATTTTTAACTAGAAGCCACCAACAGAAGCAGGATTATCTAGATTAAAAAGATTTCAGGTATTGTCTGAGCTTTTAGCAACAACATCGAATGCCTCAAGTGAAATTCTAGAGAAAAATCCATCTCCTGAACCCATGTCAGAACCCCAAAAATAAATTATAAAGCTAAGTGTATGGATTTGTTGGATAGTTTTAATAATTTAACCAAAAAATATTCTTGCATTTTCTACTTTTGAAAGAACAGTTGTTTTACAGTATGATGAGGTTAAAGTGACGGCTGTGGAAGAATATAATGTCGCTCAAGATGAAATTTTAGGTCCTTATAACAAGTGGATCCGATTTTAATCAGGGTGCTAAGGAAACTACTGAAGATGCTTTGGAGTACATTGCGGACTACTTAGCTAAAAAACACAAAAAATATATCCCCAGTTTAGGAGATTATACTTATAAAATTACCACAGCATTCCCTCTTGGGTACAACAGTTATCATTTGGGGGGCCTTATAAAGCCTTCTGATCATTTTTTGAAAAAAAAATAAAAAATGGAACTTTTATTTTGAATCCCATCATTTCGAAAAGGGCAAGGGGTGGTAAAAAACTTAGTAAAAAAATATTTAAAACAGAAAAAGAATTACGATTTAGATTAGTTACAGATTTTTGTAAGCTGAGAACGATAATGAACGCTATGAATCTCAGAAACTTAAAATCAAAATATAACGTTAGTCTAAAAAGAAAATCTTTGCAAGATGATACCCGCAGAAAAAAAATTAGAAAGTATGGTAAAATTGTAAAATAAAGATTTAAGTATATGTAGTAATATGTATTTTTTATATTATGTACATACGAGGGTACATATAAATACATATTATCATTTACCTACCACCTATAAATAGTTATGTATGCCTAATATATTTTTTGTTTTTTAATATGTTCTTTAATATATCCAAAAATAGGGATTTCCAGTTTATAGGTATTTGTTGATTTTTGTATATTTAAAATGGTAGAATGTTGTAAAACACAAAGTTTTACAAGTAAATCGTTTTGTTCGCTAGTTTTATGTATTTATGTGTAACAATATTTAATTAATATATGTATTTCAAGATAATACATATAAGCGAAACTTGATTGCAATAGTATTATTTTTATCCTACCTGAGATCCTACCCTACCCTACTTCCCAATAATTACTAATAACTAATAACTCGGATCAGTTTCGGATTATTTCCTATTAAGTTTACGATTCTTGGTTATTGACATTCATTGCAATAGAGGTTAGCCTGATAGGATCTTCTTGTTTTACTGGGATCCTGGAGCTGCCGTTGTTAGTTCAATGTTTTCTTTGTCCTGCCTGGTTGTTGAAACTGCTTTTGTGGCCATAGTTCTTGTGGATTGCAGTTTTTTTGCGGCAAACTACCTGATCGTAACCTTACTTTTCAAGTTTTTCTTGGAGTGAAATTATTTTTTTTCTGACAATTTTCTAACATCAGATTGTTTTTCTGTTCGAGTTCCTCCATAACTCAAAGCAGAAGTGATTCCCTGTCACTAAGAAAGTTCATCTCTTGGCTATCTGCTGGCTGTATTGTAAACTCTTAACGAAGGCATGGCGAACTTTTTTTTTCCTGTGCTCTCTTAAAACACGACAGATGATAGATTTCTATGCACTTTTTATACTGTACACCGGTTGTAACATTGCCCTTGCAATGAAAACACTGCGATACACTCAGTTTATTCAATATTTCTTTGAGTACGAATTTTAGACACTTCTGACCTTTCCGCCATCTATAACATCAAAGCGAGCGTTAAAGGTATTTGTTTGGAATTTAATGTTGCTTCTCGTTTACGTTTGGAGCCCTACTACAGTATTTCACAATTCTGTAAACCAAAGAAAAAAGCGTGAAAAAGCAGCAAATTGCTGCGAGAACGTCTAGCATCAAATATTTGTAAAATGGTAACTGTTCTTAAATTTCTGTTGTATAAAACGGAATTTTGTTAATAATGGTTTGAAGATGTTGACAAATATGTGGTCAGTAATATTATGAATGTAAGAACCACTGCAGCAAGTCAGGGGTTGCTTTCGGACTCATTTTCTTAGAGAGGTTGTGGTGTGTCAATATATAAGCAGGTACAAAGTAAAATGCAAATCAGTTTCAGATAAGCTCTGAAGAAGCAAAGAGGATGAATGGCGACGCAGGAGGAGACCAGAAGATTTGTAAATGTTATTACAGTAGCCTATTTCTTTGAAGACTAACGAGGTTTTTTGCAGGGTATTTATGATACGAAATATTTGTCCTAATTATTTGCCATCATTTCAACATCGGCTCCAGATACACTAATTAGAATATATGATGATATTTCAATAACATAATTTTGGAGAAAGTGATAATTTATCTTCTAACTCTATTAAAAAACTTTCCTTACCCTCTCTATCGGCCCGGGACCTCGCGCCTTCCACATTGGTGGTAAATCCAACGATTCTGCTGCCGCCGGTACCGCTCGTAGTTCCCGTGACGGCGTGCGTTCTATAGCTTGACCTCACCACTCCGGTACTACTCAGACCCGCTATAAATAAGAAAAGAAAGTTGCAGGTCGGTAACATCGTTACCGATCCCTACAGCTCTTCTATCACACATTTTATATCTTATCTGCATTTTCTATTTCAATTATATTTATTTCATGTATTATCGTCTAGACACGTAAAATGCAAATAAGCGCAAGGATGACGAAAAGGCAAAACAAATAATTTTATAAAGTTAATCCAAATAGAAATCGCCAAGAATTGCTTTTCTATTTTTACGCCCAAACCAGTCACAGTCACAACGTCGATTACATTTTTAGTCATGCAGACAACAACTGTTAAGGTAGAAATAAAAAATAAAATAGTTACAGGAACGTAAATGCCAAAATCCAAAGGGTTTTCTTGCGAAATGACTTGTTTAACGCAAGACAACCTTCAACCCCAATAGCGCACAGTGGACCGGTTATAAGAGAAGAGCGGGAGGATGTAATATTTTACAAAAACGTCGATGATTAATAAATATGGGATTTATATTCATGAATAGTTACAGAATTCAAAGCTTAATTTTTGATAGTAACGATTAGAGCAGTTATTTTTTGAGTTATTAATAAATTACAAAGCCAAAATATTTGCGTTATTGTTTATTTTTAGAATTCGTTCTCAGAAAAAAGAATTCGACGTCGGAAAAGTAACATATATGTATAATATCAATTTTTAACGAAACGGCCTGCATATAAGTCAACTTCTTTACAGAGCACGTTCGTACGTCTAGAAAAATATACAGTTTTGCGTATGTTTGGAAAAAGTGTTATTTGGTCTAAAAAAATGAATGAAGAGAAAGTAGGGAAAATTGATTTATTAATAAACAACTTATTTACAAATACTTAAAATGACCCCTGTTTCTATTGATGCACTCTCTATAACCGTCATATGGCATCAACGATAAACTGACAGTGATTTAGTTCACTGTATTACTTTTATTTTCGTTTTCATTTTTTTATACTTTTAGCGTGTTGTGGGTGCCTTTTTAAAAAATCCAAAACAAAATGATCATCTTGACTTTTAAATTGTTTTTCGGCATAATATTTCCTTGTTCTTTGCAAAGATTCTATTTTCGTGTTCACTTAAAGAACTAAAATAAAATTAAATATTTTTATTATACTTATACAGGGTTAGTAAAAAGTAGCGGACGTTTAAATATCTCAAAAACTGCCAAAACTGGAACGATAGAATTTTTAATCAATGGGGGGTTTTTGGAACCTGCAGAATTGAAATATACCACCAGCTGTGTTGTCATATTTATAACTGTTAATGTAAAATCTCCTAACATCTGAACATTTACGAGGTTTGTGAACGTAGGAAACTTTATAAGTGTATCAGTGAAAGGTTACCAGAATTATAAGTAATATCGCAAAATCTGACAACATTGCTGTTAGCATTTTTTAATTCAAAAACACCTAGGCATTGAATTAAATCGTTTTAGTTTTGGCAATTTTGAAGATATTTAAGTGTTTCGGTACTTTTTACTAACCTAATGTTTGATAAACTCAAATTGACATGCAATTTTGGTTGTTTTTCAAATTTCAAATTCAGTATTAGCTTCAATTCTTTTAATTTTTAATTTAAGTAACTTCTTTAAACAAAAGTTAGTACTCATATTAATATAAAAAAAAGCAATATATTGCACAATATTTTCAATCCAACAAAATATTAAAGTAATTTATAATTACAAAAGGATTCAAACATGTACTGGACAACAGCAATATACTGTAATTTGTAATCACTGACTATATCGGTTCAGATAATCTGTTATTTTCAAAACATTGACATTTATGTATTTTTACCATTAATTAAATAAAATAAAATTTTAGCGAAAATTAACCGAGATTTGGTAATTAACAAACATTAACTAATTTCAAAATCTTGCAGTAAATGTTTATTTAAATTTTTTATACAGGGTGGTCCTAATGGAGAAACAACGCATCCATCAGGTAAAAATAAGTAAACAAGTTCATATATACATCCCCTAAAATGCTTCATTGGGAGATACAGGATATTGTAATTCTGTCGAGTTTGCTTCTAAACTTGGTAATTAGTATTGCCACTTGTACACTTAATTTTCGCACTACTTTTTAATTATTAAAATTACATAAAAGGTCTCACGAACTCCTATGGTTAAACAAAAACAAGTTTATCGGTCCTATAAATTTGTTTTGAAGTGGCGATAATACCTACAGAGTTTGAAAGCAGAATTTAGAAGAGGTATTTCAAAAATAGTTTAAAAAGCTTTTCTTGTAATATTTCAATACTCTGTATATTCAAAATGAATATGCTTTAAAAGTTCCTCTATTATAATTTTTTTTTATTGCTTTTAAACAAATAAACATAAATAATAAACGATTAAAATTATAAGACGGCAATGAATTTCCATGCTGTCAATTTCTTCTTATAGAAACATTTCGTAGTCTCTTTTTATAGAAACTTTTCAGAGTCTCTTTTGTCTTTTCGCCTCCACCCTATTGTATACTTAAATGTTGGGTTGTACTTCGGAGCACGGTAGTTCCAATGAACCGCCACCAAAATGTCATTGAACAATAAGCGCCAAAGAATCGAACGTAAATAAAATTATCAGGTAATTAAAGGAGCATTAAGAAAAAGTTGTAAGCGCTCATCAGCACTAGGGACAAACACACGTCATGCATATATGTACGTTCTCATTTGGAAAGCAAAACAGTGGTGAAAAAAAATCAAATTCCTAGGTGTAGGTTTTCTGGCCAAAAGTAATACAGCGATTACGATTTTATGAAAATGATAACACAGACGCTTAAAACGTTTTTAAGAAAATGAAAAACTGAATATCGTAATTTCAAACAAAAATGACGTTTAAAGATAACTGTTTTCAGAAAGATGTTTTGTTAAAAATATTATCCAAATTTAAGATTTTTTACTGCCCAAGCTGCGGTATGTTTTTTGAAAGTTATTTTTAAAAAATACAATTCTTTTTTTACAATTGAATTTTTAGCAAAATTTTGTACTACACCTCATCACCCATTACATATTTTTAACTTAAAAAGTTCCATATCATTGAGGAAAATAAAGTAAATGCCGCAAGGTACTTTAAAACGGCATATAATAGACCTTTACATCCTTATCACATATATGCAGTTTTTCAAAACAACTTCAAAACTTAAGGGGGGTCATTTCCTGTTTAAAATAAAGGGCAGTTTGTCATATATAAGCTGAATCCAAAGCGAATCTTTAAAAATATGGGGGAAAAAAATTGTTTTTATTTTTTATCTTTAAAAGGAAAATAGATAAAACAAAATTACACACTTTTTGCATATTCTTTAAAAATCCGGGAAGGGGATTGAACTGGTCTACCCCCATTAACTATAATTAAAGAAAAACTTAAGCAATGAATTATTAGAAACTATTTTGTCTTCTGCTTTTTTTTCCAAAAACTTGCAGTTTCCAAATAAAAAAACAAAATGCAGAAAAAAAAGTTATTTTGGAAACATCTCTGCAATAGTGTAATTCACCATTACTGAATTAAAACCATTACTAGGGAACAATTAAATGATTAGATAATAAAACTAACTGAGCAAAGTCAAATAAAGCAATAATAAGAAACGTCAGCAGCCCACTAGATTTTTTTTATCTCGTTATGCATTTCTTTAGACTTTATTTTTTATTTGTAAAAGGTAAGTCATATAAAAAAAATTCAAGAAGCAAAAGTTTCAAAATAAAATTTAAAAAATATATATTTTTTTAGTTTAGTTTTAATTTTTAGTTTTTCCTTAAATTTAATATTCCAATCCCGCCATTAAAAAAATAAATAAAAAACATGCATAAAATATGTAACACTTTTTATCACCATATTTGTTGCCTAGTTTGTCGTCCTTTGAGAAAACAAATTTTAAATTATACTATTGTAGTTGGTACACTGTCTTTAATTACCTCGAAATATAATAAATTTAAAAATTAAAACAATATGGAGTTAATATTTGTGTTGTATTTTTTACACAATGTTAAATGTTTATTATTATTGTTCGTGGTCCAAAGTTTTATATTGTTACTTGAAGGATAATGATTCAGTGGAAATACTAAGGGATAGTAGGACCTCTATTGTCTTTATTTTTTGTTTACACAAAGTTCTATCACTGTCCCGGTTGCACTTTATAATGCGTGGTGTAAACAAAAAATAAAGGCCATCGAAGTTCCATATATTTCATATATAGGCAGCTGATAACTTTTAGTATTTCGCTTTGCTTGGTTTTTCTCGCTTTTAGTTCTGTAAATCCTTACAAACCCAAAATTTCTTTACACATTATTATATTATTACATTAGCAAATGATGAATTTCTTACCATTCTGTCAAATGTTGTGTAGGGTTAAAAGATATAAGAAAAATTGGTCAACGTCCAACAAAACAATTATTTCAAATGAAATATGTAAATTTTACTAATTTTGGCCAAAAAGTTACGTCGCGAGAATGCAGAACTACCGTTTACGGACCAACAATGCTTTCGACAGGTCCTCGGCTAATAAACAAGTCCAACCTTAAGATAGATTTCTAAGGGGCCATATTCATACCAGTTCATCGATTTTTCAAATATGACGAGATAGAAAAAAATGAAAAATGTTTTTTCCCGCACTTTTTTTGGATATCAGTAGAATGGAGGGTTGTCTTATAATTTAGGTGCAGTTTTCTAAAACGGAAATGGCGGGATGATATTAAGAATTCCTTATATAAAAGTCTATGAATATGGTCCCCGCATCGTAAAAATGCCATCAACCGTATTAGCCCCCACCCTCCCGTAATTGATACAGCCCGACCGCTAACGGACAAATGTCGAAACAAAAGCTCCCCAAAAACAAAAAAGCAGTGAAACACCTAATGAAGCCAATGATGCGGGAGCAGGCACGTTATTACGATGCCCACCTCCTGAGTTGATTCCGGAATTATTCATCGTATGGCCGGCGGGGCTCGGTAAATCGAATGAATTTGTTAAAGACGCACCGAATTTCAGCTGGGCCTCGGTCGCGTCCATCACCGTCAACAGCCAATCCCACGTCGGCTTCAGTCTGAACTCTAAATAGATCTACGACGAAACAAATGAAAAAAATGGGAATCAATTGGTGCGAAATACATGCGATTTTTATATGATCTCGTTTGTAGTTCAAATGAACCACTTAAGAAAATTGATACTTGGAAATGAGCTGAACGCGAGAGTCACTTTTTGGAATATTTGAAGAAAAAACTTGTTCCTACACAATAAATGAAAATGATGATTGTTTTGTACTAAAAAAAATGTTGAGAAAAATCAGCCCCAAGATCATTAATTCATAAAATGACGTCTAAACTAACCCGCCATTTAACATCTCGTAGGAGGTTTTCCACAAGGCAAAAGTGTATACAAGCATAGGTCAAGTGTCAAACTTACAAAAAAACAGCACTACTGACTTATTAAAAATATTCCTTAAAAACACAAGTTTTTTAGTTTGTTTCGGTTTCAAAATAAAAAATTGAAAACTTAACTCCATATACTCCACGACACAAAGGGATACGAAATTAAACTTTAAAAGTATTTTTTTAACAAATTTTGATTGGAGCAAAATTAAACAAAATCGGCTGCAAGATTTGTAAACGTTTTTTTTTTTAATTTAACACCTTGAAACATTAAGATGATTGAAGAATGTAACTGACATCCACGTTGGAAAAGAAAACAAAAAAGAGCACCACCAATTCCAAATTTTTCTTTAAAATACTAACCTAAAATACAGCTAAGGCGTTCGAAATAATCCATTTTAACTTGCCCAATCCGAAAAAAAATACTTTTTTTTTAAGTCAGCGGCGTACATCTCTTTGACAAAAATATAATATTATTATTATCCAGCGCGCCAATGGTAGGTACTAGTGCCCGATTTTAGAAAAATCGTCTGCAAGACTTTGAAATAACTTAAGAAACGTTGTCAACACTTTAGGATGAGGTAAAAATACAACTGACCTGTACATTGCAAATGTCATCCTGAGTGACGTTCATGCACGCCGACTGTGGAATGCCGCCGATTGAATTGGTCGACATGGCCGCAAGCAAGTCTGCGATTTGTCTCACCACGATTCCTGTAAATTAATAAGACACATATTTCGATATTCCGAAAACTAACCGAAACAAATTAAATATTATCCACGAGGAGAATTTTATAAATAATTTATCTATACTTAGTAGATGAAATGAACCGCTGACGAAAAACTATTTAGAAATCAACTCTTTGATATAAGATCCAAGCAGTTAAAAGCGCGAAAAGTTCAATACGCAACTCCAATCTGAACTTACCGAAGGCCCTCGCCAAACAGCTCGCCGTCGTGGCCATGGTGATGGGTTCCGAGCTGGCCGCGACGGTGGTACTACCCGTCGTGGATCTTCTTAACGAGCTCGGGTCGATGAACACTAAATTCGATCCGTTAGCGAGACGCACACCGGTCGATCTGCCGGCTTCCCTCGACCTGATGGCCCACTGCATGTTTTGCGGCGCCAGATTCGACCGGTTTCCTTGACCGGTTGGGTTGCTAAAAAAGTTTGATTTGAGCCAGTGTGCCAAACGAGCCGACGATGCCAGAAAAAAAAACTTAGACACCCGAACAAGAAGTTTGCTTTGTCTCGCTTTGGTTAACGATGGCATCCAAATATTTTGGCAACCAGTCATTTTGTACCTGATTTCAATGCAAAAAAGCATACTCCTAGTCCCCCACGCATTCTACGCTAGTATAGGTTAGAATATATTTACACTCCGCAAAAAAAACGTATCGCATAATGCAGTTTTCAAGTGTTGGCGATTTCGAGGTTTGACGATTGTATTAAACATTATACATGTATAAACATGTTTGTTCTGTACTACGCGCTAAGCAACCACTTGCGAACCGGATATTTTATTAATGCCACATGTTAGGGCATCATATATACTAAAAATAGTTTTCGCGTGCAGTAAGACTTTAAGAAATATCCTTCGGACAGTTCATTCGAGCGTTACGTTATTATAGGGTTTGCGTTGAGTTAAATTGCGAAGACTTAGAAGAGGTGAGTGTTCTCAGGAGTACAGTAATTCAAAATTTATTTAGTTCTATACCCGAGGCATTAGATAAATTTAAATTTGTTCTTTCTTTGAAATAGTTCAAACGTTGTTACTTTGTTGCTTGAAAGTCATGCGTGTGTGTGTGTTGGGCGTTTCTGCCCTTCAGTATATTATGATCTATGCAAATCTGGTATTGTTCGTTAAGTCGTACTTGGCAGTCACAAGTGGAGCTCTCCAAGGGAGTAAACCTTGCCATCTCATATTTTTCATTAAATTACTACTATTTGCAGAAGATATGAGAATATTAAGATTTATCCACAATCAAGATGATATCACCTTCAGAAGGGCCTTCAAATTGTTGACTCTTGGTGTAAACTCAACAGATTGCCATTGAATATTTACAAATGTTTTTTTGTTAATTTTTCAAAAAGGGGTTGCATTGGTTTTGATTATTTTCTAGGCAATATAAAATTAAAACGAAAACTTGGGGGTTTTATTTGACACTAAGCTTTTGTTAGCTAACCATATCAATCAAACTTGCAACAGGGCGTTGAAAATGTTAGGATTCATATTTTTCCAATACTAATGAGCTTACGAGCGAACAGGCATTAGTTATGTTAGACCTAGGCTGGAGTATGGGGTCACTATATAGCAGCCTATTTTCAATAAATATATTATTCAATTATAAAAAGTTCAAACGAAATTTTTAAAATATCTAACTTTTAAGTGTGATGGTGTATTTCCACAGAGATGCTTTAATCATAATGTTCTCTTAAAGCGATTCGAAATACCGGTATTAATTAATAGTAGGTACTATACTTCAGTTCAAATTTTATTTAAATTATGTAGATATCTTATAGACTGCTCTGAATTATTATGGCACATCGGTTTTCATGTTCCTTCCCGTCAGTCAGAACATCTCCAATATTCCACCTTCCAAATCCCTCCATGAACTTCTTGATCAGCAGTCCACTCTTTGAAGCAAGGACATTCTTAATTGTATTTGTAATGATATAGATATCAATTGCACCTGCTCAGCTGTTTATATGGTTTATTTTGGTTTTGTTGGTTTTTACAATGTTGTTTATTGGTACGTTTTTGGTATTCAGAATTTTGATTTGACCTGGTAACTATACTTCGCGAATTAATTGTTTTGTTATTGGATATTACTTTATACCATAACAAAATATCTGTCATCTGTGTTGTTTTATGAGACTAAGTAATATTTACTTATATTTACATATATTCCTTATTAATTAGTAAAAATATATATTACAAAACTTTAAACTACTTTTTATTATATTTCTGGGAATCACAGGCAAATAAACTAGGTAAAACAATAACATATTAATTATAAAGTGAAGGGCAACGCAGAAAACAAAATTTATTGTTTAAATAAAATGACACTATAATAATTTAATAATAACATAATATAATAATTTAATACCGGCTGCTCCGGTTCTAATTACTGCTCTCATGGGACGTGGTATTGATTCAATTAGTCAATTGAAAATCATCAATCAATATACAAATCATCAAAATTATCCCATGCTTCAATACACGTGCTCTATAGTATTCATAACCGAATTTACAGCAGGGAAATCTATAACTTCTAATCCAACAACTTTTAGGTATTCAGATACAATTCTTGCCACGTATGGCCTTGCATTATCATGCATTCAGTTAAGTGAGCCAATCTCCAATATATTGCATGAATGTTACAATATACGGTTCTAAAATGCCTCTTGTATACCCTTGTATAACCCATCATTGATCCTTCATTCACCGCAGCTAAAAGGCCTCCCCACACTGTAAGAGATCCTACACGAAAATTGGAGTTATGTCACATTAATTATTATTTAATTATTTCTGAATATCTTTCAAAATGTCGTCTGTAAACTGGTATGTCTATTAGAAACAAAAAGGCTAAACTTAAACTCGTCAGTAATCAAAACATAAGCTCAATAGATTCAATTTACACGTTCCCTGGCAACCCTAAATGGCTTACACGATTTGCTGTGGTGAGATGAGGCACTGTCACTGCAACTCTTGCTCATATTTCATTCTCTCTTAACCTACTACATACATACAGCTGGGCTACTCAGGCTTATATTTCGCACATTATTTAAGTCATTTCGCAGTTCTCTTGCTGTCAGATTCTTAGCTATCATCATCAAAGCAAATAACAATCATTTTAACAGCTTGTGCATCGAGGACGCCCAAAAACAGACCTCTCCTAATTTCCAGTTTCTCTATACCGAGATACTGCCCACGACACACTGGGTTAATAAACAGTTATTAATTGATTTAATCATTCGCTGGGGTTTAGTACAATAACAGAGATGATTGTTTTGTACATTTCTATAGGCTCTACAAATATTATGTATCATTTTACCGATTATGCAAAACTTGATTTGCGCGTGTTTTTTTTTTCCAATACTTAATTTTTCAAAAATCTCAATTGGATCTAACCAAGTTTTATCAAAACCGGTAAAGGTGATAATACTCTATTAAAAACTCCTTTTCTTAAAAAAAAAGCACCCTATGCTTTTGGAATTGGAGGATACCTGACATGGCGTAAGAGCATCCTTAGTTTTACTTGCCCAAATATAATGCCATATTTGAAACATTTTTTAATAAAATATCACTTTTGACAGATGGCAAGTGCCACTGTGGCGAGTCTACCAAAAATTTGTCAAATTTCGAACATAAAACTAGCCAAAACTAGAATTTAATTAAAGTTTCATTGCAAAAAATCTTAGGCGTTGCGAGCTTTTTAAAAGAAATCGTTTGATCAGAAGCTCATCATACAACATCCGATTGGAGCAAACAGTTAAAAAAAGAAATATGATCTTATAGATCAGCGTCTATGATTGTGGAAGGAAAACAAAAATTGAAAAAATACGGTAACGCCCCCACAAACGCTTGTTCGGACTATTTCGATGACCTCAACGCCCCCAACGTGTTTTAAAACTAACCAACCTTCGTCTTTCCAACTGCTCGTCGTTGAGGGTGTAATCCTCGGTGTCTTGTTCGTCGGTCTCCCCCGCCTCGCTCTCCTCCTCTTCCTGTTGACTGGATTCGCCGCTCTCGTCCTCGGGGAAAAGCAACATGCCTCCTGCAAATCGTCAATTTGTATTCGCGAATCAGAAACAGCAAAAACACTAAAATAACATAGATTTTTATTTTTAAATATTTAATAGTTCACCCATACATGGCGTCGGGTCTAAAGGCACTAACTAGTGCTTCTTGTTTGTCATAGTGGATGACTTGCCAGATAAGAAGAAAGTAGCCCTATTCAACACCTTTGCGTTTGCTTGAGCAGAAAAGGATACGCTAGATGTTAGGGAGTTTGATAGTTCCTTAACTGAGTTTTGTGCACCTGTTGAGATGACAGACTAAGATCAAAACGACATGGCTAGAGGCAGCAGAATTATTATGGGCATTTTGGTTAAGCATGTCCGAGAGACATTATTAAGAGAACCTAAGCAAACTTTAGAAAAGGCTGTTGCAGACTTCTTAAGCTAGTACGTCTATAGCAGTATTGGTTTTATACAATAGTCCAAAGCGCATTATGGATCTATAGACGAGTGGTCCAAAGGACAACAACAATTGGCCCAGGCCAATAAAGCTAGACTACAGAGACAGGCGTGTATGGCGGCTACACTAGGGGCTGCCCTACAAGGTGGACAACCCACAGAATATATCATGCGGCCTTCGACAGGCTGCAGGCGTGCGTTATGGAGAGCACTCGGTGGCTAGAAATGTTACTGAACCATAGCGTTTTGGAGCTCCCATCAGGCATTACGCCTAAGGCAACTACGTCGAATCTGTCAAATGGGGAAGAGTGGCACAGAATAAGACTAGTCTACTGGGGAAAGGATAGCGTTGGTTCACAGGCGATTGCATCTACTCGGAACATTGAAAGATGGAGGTAAAGATCGGCCTTCGTACATATCCCAGCATATTCAAAGCGAAAGTGCATGTCAGCGAGATCAATATACTTACTGATGGCTAGAAGCATTGCAGGTGTTAAAATTGCCTCGATGCTCCTCCAAAACCATAAGAAACTGTCAAGAGGATGAATGAAATACATGTTAGAGACCCGAAATAAGGTAACCCTGATGTGGATATATGCACAGAGTCGTCTGAAGGGAAACGAAAAAGCAAACTGTGTGGCAGGGAACAGGACAGTACTAGTCCATTTAAAGACAGTAATAAATATAATGTAACATCAAGCACACAACTCACACCCTGGGCAGGGCAAACCTGAAAACCTTGATAGGGACACTGCAACCTCAAACACTACGTCCACAAAATCGGTTTTTGGACAAGGAAGAATGCAGAATGTGTATAGAGGATGACGAAAAGGTCAAGCAATGCGTTGATACCGCCCCACAAATTAACGGACTTCATACGACGGCCGAACTTGATGTGATAGACATAGCAGCATTTGTTGCAGGAGAAAGCCACAAACAATAACCTATACATAACCTAACTTAAGTCTAAAGTTGAAATGCCTAAGAATGAATGTAACATTGAGATTTGATAAACGAAAAGAAAAAACAAGAGTTGAAAGCTTTTATAGTTTATATGGTTACGAAATGGAGTTGAAAATAATAACGATAATAAAGGCGTTTAATAGAGTTATAAACAATATAACAATAACAAGTTAACATTTTGACAAAAAGTCTAATAAATATTGGTATAATGTTCTACCTGAGCGAGGAAAGAGAAAAAGTGTACATAAATTACATTTGTAACTTATATCAAACAAGAATGATTAATGTTCTCGCGAGAATCAAACACAAAGTAATAATAAAATTTAATTCCACTGAGGAGCGCACAGCTACGAAGAAATTTCTTTTTGTTGGCTAAAGTTTTTTATTATGTTTGGTAAATTATTTAAACATAAAACAACATTATATGATAAGGAGCGTTTAAAAATTTCAATTGCATGCGTTGGAGGAGTAAGCGTTCCCTTAAATCGCATATTCAGGTTATGTAAGTCACAGCGATAGCTTATTATATGTAGCATGGATGAGATTTTATACTTAGTAGAACCGCAAAATGAAGAAATATTCTATTTATCATATTTACCCAATTAACTCTCTGTGGACCTTTTGAATCCCAAAATTAACCTCAACGTAACTGATACAAAATCAGAGATTTGCAGGACAGTGTTATATGATTCCTGCTGAAAAATTCACGATATTGATTTATAAATTAACATTAAATAAACCTTTTGGACATATGCTTGGAAAATCCCAAACCTCATTCAATCCATTATCATTCTTTCTCACCGAATCATAAAACTTTATTTTTTTCTTATTATAATTTCATAGTAAAGAACATCACGTATACAATGAAGAATGGTGGTCCAAAAATGGACCCCGAGGTATATCTTTATTGACGTTTATTAAGTTATGAAGTTATGAAGCTAAAAGAAGAAGCCTAGACACTCACCGGTATCAGATCCGGCCGTGGCGCCGGTTTGAACCGACCTCTGCGCCGACGCCGCGTCTTGATTGCTGTGATTGTCATCGCTGTCCGACTCGGTTTCCGCCAACAGATCCAGTTCGGGGTCGCTCTCCTCGCCCTGCAGCCGGTTCTCCTGCTGGTCGGGGACCACCTCTTGGTTCTCGTTCTCTGCCAGGGAGGAAGCCTGGCCAACTAAAGACAAATCTCGATCGGCGGACGCGTCCTCGTGCTCAGACGCGTTGTCGTCGTCGTTATCGATGGCCATATCTAGGAGTCGATTATTTACAACCCGCCGGGGAAGATCGAACCATCTCTTACTCTCCCCGTCGACGATGTTGAGCAGTTCCCTCGCGGTTTGGGATCTGCGGATCGAATCGCTCAAGAACGGAAACGGCTCGGTCGAGTTGTGGGCGGTGCTCGGTCGCGAACCGCTAGGCGCCAGCGGATCGACCAGAAACAGTTCTTCCGATCCCTAAATTTCAAAATACGAAGTTAAGAAATGTTTTGTTTTATAATGGTAACGGTTAAGTTTTTACAAACCCCGAGAATCTATCAATTGTACGCGAAACGTGTTCATTATTCTTATAAAACTTTTGAGCAATTTAATGGACGATCTTATAAAGGTGCCCAAGTTTTAATCCCATATAAAACTAAACTCTTCATTTATTTGTAAATAAGAAGTCGTCGTTACCCCTATAAACCACAAATAACTTTTATAAAAGCAAAAAATACATTTTCGTTACAGCTACGAAACCTACCTACAGTGTCTATAAACACCAAAAAACGAGCCATTTCGCTTCGCTTTTTCCACATAATTTGTTCACAATATATTTTATGTCATTGTCATTGCTTTTTTGCAGTTGTTCTAAGTTGACAGCAATGAATTTTTACTTTGACATTATTATGAAAATGTCTTAAAATAACAAACTCAAAACTCTGAAAATTTCTTCTGAAGACTTAATTTCATTTGGAACGAAATATATATATATATATATATATATATATATATATATATATATATATATATATATATATATATATATATATATATATATATATATATATATATATATATATATATATATATATATATATATATCCCACTATCTTCCAAGCGTCCGTACATTAACAATTTGCCATTTTCCGAGCGTCCGTCTACAACCGGGCGTCCATATAAGGACGCTCGGATGCAGAGCTATAGAAACGGAATATACACCATCTAACTAGTCTAAATTAAAATTTTCAGAAGGACGCTACGATCATACAAAACTGAATTTTCTTGTATATTGTTAGTCAACTGTATACCCGGTAGAGGCGCGAGACCCAGTCTCTGTATATTTTACAAGATATATTCTACTTTCAGCTAGTTGATTTCCAGGCGTCCTTTGCGCCTTTGTTACGTGGCAACACTGTCACTAGTAACTTTTCCAGACTGGCGCGAAATTGTGGGGTAACGGCTCTGCATTGTCTAGTTGTTTTATTAGCTTGTAGAAACGGTGGAAATAGATAATTTAATTAAGTACGCTAAGTTGGAATTAACGGAAACGTAACACTTTTCTATTAAAAAATTAAATAATTAATAAATGTTTATTCATATTCATCATATTTATCATATCTATCAATCATATTTACATCCTGTTGCCAATGCCGTACCCTTTATATGATGTTAGATGTTAATGATATTAGAATTTAAAACAATATTGTGTGATACACATCGGGAAACTCTTCTGTTTCGCTTGCTCTCTTCTTATCGAGAAAATCCGCTCAATGCATAAACATTCTTTTTTCAACTACTTGTGAACTCGCGTCGGACAACAATCGCAATAACAACACCCAAGGCTCCAGGTGGGAATCAAACCTACAACCTGCTGCAAGTCAAGTTGGCAGGTCTAACGACTTACCAACCGAGCCATCCTCGATCACTTAAAAAAAATTATTTTTTTTATTTAGTTGCACGAATTGCTATTTTTCGATTATTTAATTATTATTGTATTATATAAATCTTCAGCTCCATTAGGCAACATTATTAAAATAACATTTTAATTAAACAAAGTGGCACCAACAAGTTTTGGTCTTTTATATGCGAATATTATGCAATAACTTCAGAATCTTTTTTAATTTTTGGGTACATTTTTAGAATTATTACGTTCTTCCGATAATTTCTGCTAAATACTATTTAGAGCGGTGTTCGAAATATTAAAAATATCGAATATAAATAATTATATTATATAAGAAGTAGTTGGAATTTGCAAATTAAAATATCGTTTGCTAAATACTTATCTAAATAATTGCGTAATAAAGTATTTTGATTTTATCATCTAATATTATATTAATATTAATTATAGTCCGCAACATATAAAAACTATTTTAAACTATTTTATTGAACGATTTTTGCTTTTAATCAAACCAAAATAAATTTGAAAAGTAACGTTTCTATATTTTAGTAACAATTATCATTTTGAAATTAACTTTGATAAAAGTTATTCGATAAAAGTGTTCTTTTTAATAGTTACTTTTTTTTCATTGTAACCTAAGATATAAATAAAAATAAAGTTGAACAAGGAATGAGAGGAATAGTAAGTAAAGTACGGAATATTCAATAATGTGTCACCACTGCCACCGAAAAATATTTGGCTATATGTAACAATGTTTTTCTAAATATACTCTCAAAGTGCATACCTAGTGCAGACCTCTGAACTAAAGTATCTTTTTAGGTGATATATTCTCTATAAACTTTTGCCTCGAGATAAAAAGTGACTCTTTAGTTCCTTAGATACCATCTAATTTTTTGTCCCAAATTCATTAAAAAAAAAAACTTTCAAATTCCTGCTCTAAAATACCTATTATTCAGTGTGGCTTAAAGACGTTACCTAGGGCTGCGAGCCACTTCGGATATTTCCGGTGATATATCACCTTGTTGTAAACTTCTTTAGTCACTTATTTATTAAGCACTAGCTCCGTTCGTGCCAAATAAATTAATCTGGCGTTTATCAAACTTGTCTAGCAAAAAATTTCTAAAGATTTTTTTTTAAAGGAAACTTTCACAGAATAATGTAAGACTATTTACAAATATTCTGCATTCTACCTGCGTCGGTGGTTGATAAAACTTGCTGACGTTTCGCAACCATCCTGGAGATCTCACAGCTGGTCCAGTTCATAAATTTGACCGTTACACGAAAAATATGTTCCCGTCAAGTATTTTTCAATTTGGTTGAGTAAGTTTGGTTCCACATTCCCGAATTGCAATATATCTGAAAGAGCTATGTCAAAACTAACCAGAGAAACAGAATAAAAAATATACGACTGACGAATAAAGTCATAAGCAGTTGCCGAAAACAATAATGAAACCGAAATCTCATTCGATCAAATTAAAAATTAATCAATGTAATCAATTCTTCTACGAGTGAAATATCCGAAAATCCATAGAAATCTCTAAATAACCAAACAATCTTAACCGCGTCTCTGTCTTTCACCAATATGGAAATCCGAGACAATGTTCATGTCCCTCCTTTAGCTCCGCCTCTCTAAAACAGTCTATAAGTGGGTTCAGAATAGATTGTGAGAAAGCTTCACTTAAGCTCTGAAGAAGCCATCAGGATGAGTGGCGAAACGTCAGCAAACGTCGACAAACGATGCTGAGGGGATGTATAAGATCTATAAATAGCCTTCTGAAGAAAATGTTAATTTTGACGAGTAACGAATGCCTCTCTCATCGCAGTTGTCTGCGTTCTTTATAATTTTATAAAAATTTAAAAAATGCTTAGTTTTATTAAAACTAAAATAGTAACCTCTAATTATTCCTCCTAAATATTCCAAATAACTAACATCGGTCCATTTTAGGCCAACATTAAACACACAAAACACAGTAATATGATGCCTCCGTTGGCCTCGTAAAAGAAAATAATTGAAAATGATATTAATTTCTAAATTAACAGTTTTTCTTAATTCGGTACAATAATTTATTGATCTGCAAATAAGTCAACCGTCAAGAACTTAATTTTTAACAAAACTTCTGGATTCCTCCTGCGTCGGTTTTTGCTGGGTCGAAATTGCTGACATTTCGCCAATCATCCTGTTGGCTTCTTCAGAGCTTGACTGAAATCCAGAAGTTGTGATTAAGATTGTTAGGGTGTTTATAGATTTCTATAGACTCTCGGATTTTTCGTTGGTAGGAGAATTGATTACATGCAAGAATTTTAGTTTTATCGAATAAAATTTTATATCCGGTTTCGTGATTGTGTTCGGCAACAGCTGATGGGTTTATTTGTCTTAGTCGTAAAGTTCTTTCGTATTCTTTGAGCCTAGTTGATATTTTTCGACCGATTTCTCCAATGCATTCTTTGCTGTAAACTCCTGGCATCTCAAATTTAATTTTATCTTTGACGAACCGAACATGTAGAGAGATTTTGGACTTTTGATATGCGGTTAGCAATATTTTGACTGTAAGTCGCAAGTGTAGGATTGCTTTCGGCTTGATTGCTATTGGAATGTTGTGGTGAAGTGTATATCGAACGCTTAATAGCTTTAATGTGGAAATTATTAGAGAGAAGAGCAGAGAAAGAGGTTGAATTAATGTTTTAATTCTGGGTTCAGTGACTCGGGCTGAGATAGTTTTACGGCTCTCTAAACAAGAGAGATGTTGAGAGTTTCAGGAATAGTAACTTTGGTAAAGAGGGATTCTTCGTCGAAAATAACTAGAATATCTTGTGTATCTAATGTAATTAAATGAACACCAACATGGGAATCAGTCATCCGAGACGGTGTTTATGCCCCTCATTTAGCTCCGCCTCCCTCAAAAAATATGTAAGCAGGTACAGAGTAAAATGCGAGCCAGTTTCAGTCAAGCTCTGAATATGCCACAGGATGATTGGCGAAACGTCAGCAAATTCGACTCAGCAAAAACCGACGCAGGAGGAATCCGCAAGTTTTGTAAAAAGTTTTACAGTAGCCTGTGGAAGTTTCTTTGAGAAATTAATAATAGTATTTATTTTCAATTATTAAGTTGTAAAAAAAGTGGTTTAGATTGCCATTTAAAAAATATTAGTTATTAAGGCACCTCTGAAATTAACACTTTTTATGTAAATTTAGATCCAACCAGCAACTGATTAACGTAGTTACAAGTGCAATATTTCTGGCAAACATATTGCCTTAAAATCAATCAAAGAATTACTTTCCGAAATCGGGCGACGTATTAAAGAAAACATCTACAAAAAGAAGTTAAGTTTAGCAAGATCTTTAAAAATTAAAAAATCGACCAAAAAAAAAAAATAGAATAAAAAAAACAGTTCGCAACAAAGTATTAATCAGAATATAGGGAAAATATGAATCGCCTTATACCCGCTCGACTATGCACCGTCATGTTAAAAACGAGAAGCGTGTTCTGAAGACGATACCTATTTATATGTATTTTAATACACAATCAATCGGGCAACGTTGCTCGGACGCTCAGAAATCTGCGCAATAAATGAAAAATATACATAAGGACGCTAGGATGCTGGAATGTAAAAGTTTTTCCGTGTATATTGGACGCTAGCAAGTTACCTTTATGAAAGGACGCCGACATATTAGTATCTTAAAACTTCACAAATGATCTTCGTAATATCTGGCCTAAGGAAACCCAACGCCATCTCGTTTACAAAACTTAAAAATATTCACTTGCTAAAGTAGGGATCTTTAAGAAAACGATACTGGACTCTCAGAGACGGACCTATGAAAGGACGCTCAGAACAACTTTTTCTAATTATTCCATAAAATCGGCACTTTCTATCATCAATAATTTTCCACATTTTCAAAGAAACTGTGACCTAGTGTGCGGCCTACAGGTTGGTATAACTAGGTTGATATATTTTTTTAAAATTTGACAGGATTATTTTGTTTCCTTATTTAATATATCAACCTAGTTATATCAACCTGTAGGCCGCACACCAGGTCACAGTTTCTTTGAAAATGTGGAAAATTATTGATGATAGAAAGTGCCGATTTTATGGAATAATTAGAAAAAGTTGTAATATGCAATGAAAGCACTGTTACATACGGGGTGGTCCAATAGTAGGATTAAAATTAACATTTTATTTATGTAATACTATTTCAGACAAGTTTTACATGTTTTTTGTGAATACTTTAAAGCAATGTACATAACATACCAGGTGACCAAATAAAGCGACTCAAACTTAAGATTTTTTAAGTGTAACATCCAAATTTTGGTTAAGTAATATATATATTATAGTGCATGGGTGTAACAAACTGCTTTCATTTTCTATCCAGTAAGATGTTACAGACACATGACATTGGACGTCGCATTAGAATTGCAAGCAAGAACACGAGATTGTAACCTAAAAGTTGTTTGAAAATGATTGCCCAGTTAGAGCAAATTCAAGTAAGAGACAGTTCTCAATGAGTTTTTTTTTTCGATTCTTAGTATCTCAAATAATGAAAATGATTCTTTTTGAATGAGAAACTAAAGCTACACACAGCTTGCTTTTGATTCTATTAACCTTTTTCCAATTCTTGAGTAAATCTAATAGCAATTTCTAGCCAAGATTTCTTTACAAACGGTTAATTTTAAATTTGACATCAAAGATAGAGAAAGTAACTTCTTTTAAATAATTTTACCAACTTTATCTGTATCAAATGCTGTTTGATTAAAAAAATGCACTTTGGGGACATTTAAATATTTCCACAGACGCAATAATCATCAATTTATTGTATTAACTAGATTAGCTCCTAAATAATATGATAAAAATGTAACCTAACCGTGATATAAAACATTTGCTTTGCCTATTTGAAGGCAGTCCAAAGCAGAGTTTCCTTTGTAGCTTTTAAATACCTTTATACTAACAAAAAGCATTAATAAAAAAATACTGTTTTTTTTATTTAGCAATCTACACACTCTCTTCTTAAAAGCTGACTTAAAAAAATACTTGTTATTTTATTGATTAAATTTGGGGTAAATTTATCAAAATTTAGAGATAAATGTACATAAGAATAAAGTTTAGACTAACCAATAGTTATTTCATGAATTTTAAACCAGTTATATAGTGATTCTAACAAAATTAAAACAAACTTATAGATTAAGAAACGTGCTCTCATGCGCACCGCAATTCTTATTAGATGCCCCAAGCCTGTCTAATAAATCTGAGTAGGCAGAATGTATTTTTTATGTTTTAACTTTTTCAATAGTGCCCATCGTGGGCGGGTACCTACGTTAAGCACGTCGCTGGGAGAGGTAGCCAAGGAAAACGGGGCGGTAGGTCGGGCCACGCCCAACCGGACGGGCGCAACTAGCGAGTCGGCGGTTTCGCACAGCTCCTCGATCGCCAACTTGCTGAGCGATTGGAATATCCGTTTGCATTTCATCACCGGCTGGTTCTGGTCTCTCAGGCTGCGTTTTTTCACCGAACTGGGCGCCATCTCGATACTGAATATGACAAAGATCCGCACCACGGACCGGACGAAACGTCGGGCGACGAATTTCGCGAACTCCGCTTGTTTCTTGTCCGCGTTCTTCATCTCCTTGATGAGCGTCTCGACCAGAATGTCGGTGACCATTTGACACTTGACCAAAAAGCAATGCGTGAATTTGTCGAGCAGGGTGGTGCCCGATTGACCCGAAATATACGGCTGGTCGGCGTATTGCGCGTCGCTCGATTTTCGAGTGCCGGACATGATCATGCTCTTCACCGCTTTCCAATCGGACAGAAGGCATTCCAAAGCTCTGCGGCTAAACCGCGGCGGTTCCAGGTCGTGCTCGGGCATGTCCGATTCGACTGAAACAATTTCGTTCGTTCCGTTTCCGGGTCATAGGGCTCCAATTTAAGGAGAGGCGACAGTGACGAAATCAGGAAGTACCCGGTATAAATGTCAAAAAACTCACACCCGCTCGTTTGTTTAGTCCGAGAGTTTACTTCACGTTTGTGAAGTGTGCAGAGTCTTCTTTCTTGGTTGTTTGTGTGTGATTATTATTTCATTTTTATATAATATTTAATTATACAGTGATCTTTGGGTCTTTACCACTGGTGTAATTTGCAGGCTGGTAAGCATATAAGTCTATTCTCTTTCACTAAAGATACTTATCAGTAAGTAGATTTTTTTGTGTGTATTTTTCATTAAATTTAATTTAGAATAGTATGTTTATTTAAAATATTTCAATATTCTGGCGAAAACGGACAATAATTCGCATTAATTTAAGCAAATAATATATGTTTAAAAAATGCTTGACTATTATCCTCTAGAACTTATGTTTTTGCTACAGGCACATGGAAAAACAAAAATATCACCTAATAAACAAATAACTAAATGCCTAGTTTTATTTTTCATTATAACAATGTAACAAAATTAAAAATACATTGTGAGTACATAGTTACATTTTTTTATATGAAAATGTTTTTATTGATGATAGTTCCTATAAAGTATTTAAAAAATTATTGATCTTGATAATCTATACCTTTACACCTTGATCCATTCTATTATCTTTTTAACATATTTAAGAAAAAACTAGAAACACACAATTACTTTTAGTAGGGAAAGACGAATTTATTTGAAGAATATATTTGAGAGCAGCTTCGCTTCGAAGGGAAAACAGGAATATCTATTTTCAGGACGAATCGTGGTTAGAAGAAAACTATACCTCTGATTCTATTTACGGATTTTCAATTCTTGCGTAAATCTAATAGCAATTTCTAACAAAGATTTCTTTACAAACGGTTAATTTTAAGTTTGACATCAAAGATACAGAAAGTAACTTCTTTCAAATAACTTTACTTTACCAACTTTCCTTGTATCAAATGCTGTTTAATTAAAAAAATGCACTTTGGGGACATTTAAATATTTTTTACAGATGCAATAAATTTGATTCAATGAATTAACTAGATTAGCTCCTAAATAATATGATAAACAGGTAACACAACCGTGATATATGCTTTCCCTATTTGAAGACAGGCCAAAGCAGAGTCTCCATTGTAGCATTGGATTATGAAAAATGATACTTTAAACACTATATTGTACCCCCTATTATTTCTCTGTACTTAACCTGACAAATATTGTAAATAGGAGAATTTTTGAAACTTCTATATAAGTTTTTATTAATTGAGGTAAGAATAACTAATATCTCATTTATCTTCTCTCTATCATTATAACAATGTTATAATTATATTTATTATTCAAATAAAGTACATGTAGATATCAAAAACACAAATAAGGAAAACAGTAATTGTAATTTATCTTAAATTAACGATCCATACTGTTTAATGATCTCTGTAATTGCAAATTTTCAATTTATGCCTCTCTCGTATTAAGTATAAATCTCTTTATAAGTTGGTAAACAAATTTCTTTCAGTCTATACCGGGTAAAAACGTTAAAAATGGACTCTCATATATTTCAAGTGTGTCGACGCTTATTGTCGCCTCTCGTTTCAACTTTCCAAGGATATGAGGGAGTGCACTTACTGTCGGACGATGGGGTTTTGTTCCTCGAGTTCGACGACGTAGTGCGTGGCCGCGAGTTGCGAAATTGTCTCTGTTCCTGGTTCTGTCTGCCCACCGTTTGCACCAAGAAAAGCAGTATGCTTTCGCCCCTAAAACAATGGGAGACCGTTTCCTAATTTTCAATTCCGAAGTATCTTACGGCTTTCATAGTGCTTAAAATTAAATTGTACGCTTAATGATCCGCCTAAAATAACGACAGGTGTACAGCAAGGTAAGATCCTGGGACAGATTCTCTTTATAACTTATATTATCTCTGAACTGAAAGTCGAAGTAATATCCTACGTCGACAGCACCGGTTATTGTTTAACGGAAGCACAATTCAAGCAACTCAAGACTGAGTGATTCAGGGCTTCAAGACTGTTAAGAATTGGCTGGACTCTTTTAAATTAACTCTAAACCTAATAAAAATGAACTACAGGTTTTTTATGAACAGGCCCAGTTTCAATACTATGAGAATTGGTGAAGTGGAGACAATAGTGAGCGTGGCGTGACTAAAAATTTGGAAACTGTAATTAATCAGAATCTAAAATCCATATGCTTTATACTCTGAGAGAATTCCTTGATATAAAAGCGATCCAATTAATTTCCAAATCTCTCAAAAAATCTCAAAAGTTAAAAAAAAAAGTAAATTACACATTTTTATTTCATTTTTTAAAATTTATTATATATTTATTTTATACATATTACGGCCAGGAAATGGTTATGAAGGCGTCCCGTTTGTATGCTAAAATCGTCAATTTATTTCTTTGTAATATCTATATAATTACATATTTCCGAAACAAGCTTTAAAATTTAAGGGTCATTATATTTTTTTTCTTTTTTTTTTAAATCTAGTAGATAATTTGTGTATAACAAATAATTAATTAAATGATAACAGTTGAGAAAAAACACTGATTCTTTTTAACCTACAAAAAATCGTGTTAATTTTGAAAATAGTGTACACTTACTAGGGACAATTTTTTTTAGGTAAATTCTGATCGTGGGAATGGTTTACGCATTAAACTAACCAAACGTTTGTCTCCACTTTGTTAAAATACATATTGAAAAAAAAAAACACTAAATAATTTACCTGTTTTTCCAAATATCAAAAATTTTTATTGACATTTATTTTTTAGTTTTGGTTAGTTTCGGACCACATTGGACGGCCACAATTTAATGAATTCTATATAGGTGCATTTGATGATTTTCTCTAAAATTGATGGTTTAAGTTAAACATAACGAAAAACACATTATTAAGATATCAGTCTAGTTCATCAAGTTTGACTGTTTTTGATTTTGATTGTTTCAATAAAAAGCGTTCCCATATGATTGGGACTTTAGTGGTGACACTGACACTGCATAAAATAAATTCTCTAACCCTGCAGTCAATAAATTTTCATCTAATTCGTAAAAAATAATACTTGAAAAAAAGGACGTACCTCGAATTGGGCAAGCAGACCAAATTCGTCTCCTTCACCAATCTGCTGAGCAGCTCGTAACGCACTGACTGATTGCCCATGATCAGCGCTTTGCACTTGCACTTCTCCCAACAGTCGCAATAGGCGGTCGGCGAAGTCTTCTTCAACTTGCAGTCGTGGCCCTTGTGACATACCCGCGCACACTCGGTGCAACAACACAGAGTGCCGGTCAGGCCGCAGGTGCGACACTCGAATATGTCCTGGTTGATGTGTTCGGCTCCGGTCCACGTGAAACTGCATGTGTCGTTACAGCAGAGCACGTGCAACGGCGAGTGGTCGGGATTCGAGCCTTTCGGGAACACCATCTCCTCGCGTTCCTGGGGCGTTCCCAGTTTGGTGATGCGCTCGAATATCTCGAGGGCGGCCGGATAGCTGCGCGAAGAAACCGCCAGCATGAACGGCGTCTGACCTTGCGCGTCTCTGAGAACGACAAGAATTATTTAATCATATTATTATTAAAATTAAAGCTTTCGCGCCTAATAATATTAATAAGTTTTATTTCAAGTTTTTCTCACGATAAAAATAAAAAAACGAAACGGCAACAACAAATTAATTTTCACTGCACTGCAAACAGTCGGTGGCTACTTATCTTCTTAAATTTGGAAGGTAGTTTATTAAATAGGGTGGTGAGTAGCACTCTATTACGATCCCGGTAAGAGACAGGCTACTTCAGGAATTGGCAATCCTGCCCTATGCTAGTCACTCTTACCTTCCACCTCCCCCTCCAGGAAGGAGCAGGTCACTTACCCTCATCCTATCCCACCAATCATAATATCCTTACGTATCCCAAACTCCTTGACATTGGGAAGCAGCTACGTCAATACTAGATCAAGACCATCGAAAAATGATTTCCTTAAGGACTTGATACTAGACACCCATAGGCGACTATCAAATCTTGATTATATAGGCTATGATACTGCGATATAGAAAGCAAACGGAAAACTATTGTATTAATAATTTCAAACAATCTCTACGGCTGACGAAAATATAAACAGGGTCCTCAGTCCGGGACACCTTTTAAAAGAGGAAAGGGTGCTAAGAATATCCCCGTCGTCTACCATGGAAAACAGAACTCAACTATATAACAAAACACTACACGGACTGGAAGTCCAAACACTGCATATGGCAGGGAAACTAGCCAATGTTGAAAAAGAAAGACAACGTCTGAGGTTTGATATCCTTGGTCTAAGCGAAGTCAGATGGACTGACACTGGCCAACAAAAGACTGATAAAGGACATATATACTACTCGGGAGGGTCACAACATCGGCATGGAGTTGCTATCACACTGTCATTCGAAATCAATAAATCGCTAATCAACTTTACAGTGATAGAATAATGATGTTGCAATTAAGAACAACTCATAGAACAATGAACGTAATTCAGGTTTATGCTCCAACATGCGATAGCTCAGAACAAGACATAGAAAGTTTCTACGACGAACTACAAGAGATAACGAAACTGGTGAAATAGGGTGAAGTGGCTGTCGTTATGGGTGACTTCAACTGTAACTTTGGATCGGGAACGGATAATGAAATAGTCGGATAATACGGTTTTGGACAAAGATAACAGGACAAATTCCCTCGATTGGCTTAAATCGATCTTCATCCCCATACCCAAGAATGGATATGGAGTTTGAGAATTTGCTGTTTTGGTGAAAAAAAATTGGAGTACGGTTTAGATCTGATGATAGACAATATTTAAGAAGATGTGTTGGCGCAAGCAATAAAAATAGCCCGATTTCAATACAAAAAGGTATTGAACAATACAATGCTACCGTTTGCAGAAGGTGCTATTTAACAGGACAGTAATCTGAAACACGTATCCAACTTAGTGAGTAAATGGTTTAGAGAGAAAAACATAACGGTCTTGAATGGTCATCTCAATCGCCAGATCTGAACTGGACCAAAGATCTCAATCTCAATATCTTAACATTCTAATGCATTCCAATGTTAAAAATCAACAAGAACTCATCAATCAGATTGGTCGAAAAGGGCTGCAAAAATTCTAAAACAAGTTGGTTAATCATCCTATGCATAGAGGATGCCAGGCCATCCTACATTCTTGAGCCTATGCCACAAAATTCTAAAAGTAATATATCATATTGAATGAAATATTTTGCGTAGATTAAATAAAACTTTCCATACTTTTTTCCACCACTGTATATTGCTTCATAATCTAGACCTATTTATATTTTTCTAGTAGTATTAGTTGTTGAAATATTAACAACAGCAAGAAATTGATTCCATTTATTTATTTAAATGAGGGCTGCTTCGTAATTAATTGTCTTGGAAAATCTAATTTCACACGAACACACTTTGTTTATCGTGACGCAGTAAATATCACCTTGTGAGAATTGTTACACTAACATTCTATTGTATTGTGGTATACTAGTCATTGTATCTAATAAATATTTAATATTAATTAATTTTATTTTTTTTTAAATATTTATATAAGTTATGAGTTATGTTTTAATCTTGTATGCGGGACAATAATGCATCGTGACGTCACAGCCAATTTTGTCGATATTCTTGGGCTCTGCATCTATTAAATCTTGAAATGCGTATAAAATTGTCGAGTCGGTGCATTTCAAAAATATTTGGTAGGTGTATTTTAAATTTACCAATAAACATTTCTAGCAAAATACAAAAAAATAGGTGGTTGGGTTCTGCACGAATAGAATGGAGTTTTTCCTGAAACTAACATTTTATTCGTGTGTAAGTGTGCGCCGTACGGCCCTTTTGTGTCATCCGAACGAAGACTTTTAGGCAGTCTAACTACAGTTTCTCCAACTTAATTTTTGTTTGTTTTTCGATCCGGCCGTTTGTGTTTATGTTCAAACTACTCACTTAGAGCAGAGAAATTCGACCAGATGGTTCTCGATCGTCGACGATTCGTAGAGGAGCGCGTGGAGAATTTGCATGGCGTTCGATCTGCGCTCCGAGGGATCCAAAACGTTGCCGGACACGCTATGGTTGTGCGCGCCGCCCTTGTTCGCAGCGCTGCTGCCGAGACTAATAATACTGTCTTCGTCGCCCGAGGCACCGTCGAAAGATTCGGGCGGCCAACTTTGCGTCGGGATTGGATCTTCCGGCACGTACTGATCTGTAAAGGTGTCAAATGACCGGAAGTAGTTATCGGTCTGATGTCTTCGCCCATAACCCAAAGTTCAAAAAATCACAATTCGCTGATATTTAAATTTTTAAAACTTTTATGAATGACCAATGAAATACTTGGAAAATTTATTGATACCCATTCAAGCAAGCTAGCTTCCTTTACTCACGAATTGTGTAATAAGTTGAATCCTTGTGTTAGTTACAGAGATTCTTAAAAATATTTTCCTGGTATGGACTAGGTGTATACTATATATTTTATTGGTAATATCAAATATTTATTTAAATAGGTTGACTTTATAATAATTTAACTTTATACAATGTATGCAGAGAGATCCTTTAATACACAGCCCCAACTTAGGAGTGCATTCATCAACTTAAAATCAGAGAAAAAGGTCGGGTGTCAGTCAAAGTCTTCCCAAATTAAAAAACCAATATAAAAAACGTTTGCTAGAAAGCAAAGTCGTTGCGCAAGATAGTTTGAAAGGATGGGTTGAAAGTGTAGCACCCTGTGCTTTAATAGCTCCCTTTCATTGAATTTATAAAGCGCACCAGGTGTACCAAACTTTACTTTATTATCAAAATTGTGGGAGAAAATTTGAAAAAACCTAAGAAGTGTTGAAACTTATCTGTGTCATTTTTTATTTATTTTGTTATGAATTTGAAAGTTAATTGATCTGAAACATTTAAGACTGTTAGATTCAATTCGTTACGATCAACCTCCATAATTGCCTCTAATATACATATTTCACATTCCCTCTAACCCCTTCTGATTACATCGCTCCCAAGAAAAAAACTCTTTCACTGGTTCACCCAGATACCATAAAACTATTAAGACAATCCGACTTTCAGGTTGAAAATAATGAAGACTTTAGAACAGAAGCTGCAGGATTTGATTTGAGCGAAATGGATAAAGATTACTCAGATATTAGTTGTAAGTGATATAAACAAACATTAGATTTCAATATCTGCACGGCGAAATGTATAGGTATATTGGGTGATTTAGTTATTAACAATTACCTTTTTTTAGTTGTATGTAAAAACTAATCGGTTTTAGCGAGAGATAGATATAAGAAAAAAAATTCAGAGGGCTAAAAAATGCCTGATTTGCCAGACTGTTCATATAAAGTAACTGCATCTAGATTTCGTTTCTTCCTCGAATTATTTAACAAAATTTTATCATTTTGAATGAATAAAATAGACCGCACAAATGATAAAATGATTTTGCCTCCCCTAGATACTCTGCGAATCAGAAACGAAAATATATGGGAAAACGGTGACTAAGAAAGCTACAGCACTTACCGTCGTTATCTTTATTCGATGTAGGCGTGCACATGTTGACCACGGCGTGGAAGATATTCCTATTGCCGTCGCACCGCTCCGTCAAAATGGTGGGCCTCGCGATGGTATTAATTTCTGCGAGAGACGAAAAAAACACGTTTTCCTGTAAATTCGTAACCGTGGGGTCGACGAGAAACCTACTACCGTCGCTGTCGAGCTGCGCAAGCACCTGCCTCACGCCGTCCACGTCGCACTTGAGTATTTTCGGCATCAGCAACTGTTGCTCGAGGGCGAACACCAAAATGGCCACCTGATTTTTCATGTTGACGTTAGTGCCGGTCAGGGCCAGCGTCCCCGCGGCTAGACACTTCACCGGCGGCAGATCTAAAAACTGCGGGTCCCTGATCGCTTCCGCGCAGTCCTTGGCAATGGGATAGATGGTGTTGTTGCCGTCGCGCAACACCAAGACCGTTTCGGTGCTCTGAAAATAGAGCCCAGACCATACCGTCCATAAAACCACATTATCGTTCATCTATTTATTAATGCTATTTTGATTTTCCATTTTAACAATTAAATAACTATTATGGATACTATCCCACTTTTTCGATCTAGTAGATCCCTCTGGATTGGACGAAATCCAAGCATTTAGCAGATCATTTGTCTAATGAAGGAAGTGAAGCCAGGTTTTCCAAGAGGTACTCAAACAAACCTAAGGTTGTATGCCATTTAAAAAGTGGACGAGCAGGACATCACAAATTACAAACCAATGTCGGTGTTATTCTCAGTGTCTAAGGTTTTTGAAAAAGAGATTCATCCTAGAGCAATAAATCATTTTAGTATGGATGATATATTAAATAACCTCCAATTTAGATTTATACCCAAGAAACCTAGTGATTGGCAATATTAAATTTAATACAATAAATTAATAAAAACCTTGATAAGAATCTTAAAGTTGCTGGTATATATTTTCATTTGTCTAAAGCATTATGGATCATCACTGATATTGATCGCGGAGCATAATGAAATGTGTGAGTAAAGAAAAAGAAAAAGTAAAAAAAAAACTTAAAAAAAACATATTTTAGTTTAAAAAATACACATTTCATTACGGAGAAGAAAGATTTATAGGCTGGTGCGATGGAAATATTAAGGACTCAGAAGCAATTAAGGCATTAGAACGTTACTTAGGTACATTCGAGCGCTGAAAAATGCCAACACTTGTAAAGAACAAGTTTATCAATGTTTTAAAATTAACGTCCTACGTCAAAGCAAAGCTTTGTCATATTTTGTTTTTACCAGCGATAAACATTATTATTTTTTATTAAAACTAATTAAAAAGATATAAACAAAATTTCGTTCAAAGAGTGGGCAAATTTCTGGTCAAGGATATATGTTTTTATGGTCAACTACAAGTTTCAAAAATACTAAAAAGCCTTGAGCCGTTTGGGTTATGAATATCACGCCCTCTTGGTCATTGTAAACGCGCAGCCCTACTCTTAAACCTTTTGGTTTATGAATGCCACGCCCACTTGGCCAATGTAAACACGCGACTTAACCCTTAAGCCTTCTGGTTTATGAATGTCACGCCCTTTTGGCCACTGTAAACACGCAGTCCACCCTTAAGCTTTGATTTATGAGTATTTATTGGCTCTATCACCATTAACAATTTGCGAAATAAGGCAACTCATTTCATCGTAGTCTAGACTACTACTAGAGCCTTCGGCTGAACCAACCAGTGTTACGAATGGCGTCTTACAATTCCGAAAGCACAACAAGGGGTACCTACCTCTCCGGCGCAGGTCAAATTGATGTAGGAAGGGTACAGGCCCATGAACGCGGCCGTGTCGCTCGGGAACGCGTTATCCTGCTCAACGCGGCCGCTGCTGATGTTGATGATGACGTAACTCAGTTTGGAACCATTCCTGACCACCGCGTGGACTCCCTGTCCGTCGACCGCAATTGTCAATATCTGACCGACATTCTCGGAGACCTGGATACGTCGCGGCATGCGTTGGAAACAGTCGGGCACCCGCGAGTTCGAAGACGATTTTATCACCTTGAAAAACGAAAATGGATACTTCAGGTCAGACCCATTGCCATGACGTTTTCTTTTTCTCAATGGCGAAGCAGAAATATTCAGAAAGACTAATCGATAAAATCACGGTTCTTGTCAACGGTTAGCGATATTCATCATTTGATTGCTCTACCGCTAGCTTTCTATATACAGAGTGCTATTTTAATCATATCACATAATCGAATTACTGAAACTGGAGCCCACTGATACTGACTCAATATTTTGTTTGGTCCAAATCGGATAAGAAAATTTCGTAATCTCACCCGGTCCAACAGGACTAACACCGCGACATGCCCGGTTGCGGTCACTGTCATTGTCAACGTTGCCAAATAACAGAATCATGTTTACTGTTTAGGTTGGGATTGGATTTACATCTAATGGCCACGACTCCATTAGGTCATTCGGCCACCTTACGACAAGTGTGAACATAATTCAAAAATCCTCAATCCTCAAATCATCATCCTCCAGGTTGATTAACATATACAAAATGGAATTTCGACCGACAGCAAAAAACGCCCTCCTCCACTTCCCCCGCGAACTATCCGGGCCCTCAGGCCACCACACCGGTGTGAACAGGAAAAAACAGCGGGACCGACAACGTTTACAACTTTAAAACAATCACTAAACACTACACTACACACTAAACAAGGGATTCTGTTGGGACCGAACGGAGGTTAAACCGCCATGCTTACGGCAGAATCCGCTGTTTAGGTTATTTAGGTTATTTAGTCTTTTCATTTAATTAATAAAAAAGAGCAAATGAGATTATTAGACGATAAACAAGATATGCTGATTCCGAAATCATTTTTATAGCTGCATATTTTACAACTGACAGGATGTAATTTTACAATGTATCTATTCCAGAAATAGCTAAAATAAGTCGGTGGTTTCTCACTCTACACTTATAACACATTATGAGAAATGCAGCAAAGAATAAAAAATTGTAAACAAATAAAATGCCCTTTTGTGTGTTCAGTTTATCCAAGGAATAAAATTAAACGATCTTTGGCTACATAAAAAAATTAAAATCGAATTAAACCTTAATTAATAACAGGAAGCGTATTAGTGCGCAATTAGGTTAACAATTAGCCATATTTGTTTTACATTATCGTCGAAGAAGAAAGTTAAAACAGAAACTATCTGCAACTATCCATTAGGGAGAATTGCAGTAAGCTCAAGTTAACATACTTGTTTAGATGTCTATTCAGTTATTTTTTGGTTGCAAATAAAAATTTGTGAGAGAATGAAAAATACAAGTATTTGTGCATCAATCAGGGTTCATTTGAAATTATTAACAACATAGTAGTGCAATTCTCGTCAAAATGTCATATATTTCATTAATGTAGGCCAGTTTTCTTCGTTGGCGTAGAGAAAATCACGACCAAACGTTATACTTATCCCATACAACTGCGAAATGACTACATAGAGAAAGTGACTTGTTTAATAAAGCGTGTAAAACTTTTCAATGCATTCTCTTTTGGAAATTGTGAATTCTCGAGTGGTTAGTGACACTCTGACCTCCCTGTCCCTTAACTTTATCTTTCTTTCTACTACTACCCTCAATCTTTCCCTTAATTATTAGTTGCAGCAGTTCATACTGCGTATTCCTCATCACATATACCAGGAACTAGACTAGTTTTTTTTTTATTTTTAATGATATTTAAGAGTTGTCTGTTCTTATTTATAAGTTTCAGTACCTTTTTATTCATTGCTCAAGCTATCCACACTATTTTAACATTGCGGCGATACCAACACATCTCAAATTTTGTTTAGAGAATTAACTGTGAGAGTTCAGCTATTTGCAAAATAAAGCAGCATTGAACACAAAATTGAGCCTGACACAAATATCAATGTCCGAACACGTAAGCACCCTCCTAAATTTTATGAAGGCTTGAGGAGCTTATTCTATGCGTCATTTCTGAATAAATATTACTCCTCTCTTAATTAGGATTTATTTATTGGCATACATGTTTTCTATGATTATAAGAGTTTTGTACTAGTACTCGCATTTTCTTGCATTGGTTTTCTTTGGTAGAAGAATGAACGTGGAGGATAGCCACTGCTTGGGGTAGTGCTCTGTCTCATAAATGATGTTAAATATCTCATGAAGCGCTGCAATACCTGTTTTATCTAAATGTTTGAGTAGTTCTGATGGTAATTTATCTGAACGAGCAGCTTTATTGTTTTCTGATTGCTTTTTCCACTTGTTTGTTGGGTGTACACAGAACATAGGTATAAAGGTTTTTTGTGACTACTTTTTAGGGGAAGGTCCGTCAGAAGCAAACACGAAGATCATTCAATCCTTTCTTTTTTTATAGTTCGATGTATTAAACTAAACTAATATTATTTAGGGTTTGAATTTATGAGATTAATGTTCCTTTCTGGCATTAGTTCTTTTTATATGTAAGCTTATTAACCTCAGGGTTGCAAGATTTAGCAAACCTTATCGCCTGTCTTAATGCTGTCATTTCTTTATCCTGCCGAAAGATTGAGCGCAATTTTATAAGAATTTCTTGGAGCAATTTTTCCAGAATGTCAGGCAGCAACGGAGTATTTTTGCAATTAGTCCTTTGATCATTCATTAAATTCTATGATGTTATTTCAATACCACTCTGCATTTCAAATTTGGTTAGTTAAGTTTACCTGGAGATCATCTTTTCTCATCAGGCGGCAATCTTGAAATATGTCATCGGCGTCCTTCGTGTCGCGGTCGCGCGCGTGCGCAGACGGGAACCGGACCGCAGCGTACGCGCCGTCCACCTTGAGGACCCGACCGGTTGGCACGCTGCGCACGTCCTCAACGAATATGACGTCCCGCAGGTGCCACTCCTCTTCCTCTTTGCGCTGATCACTGTTGATATCTGACACTGTAACCACCAGCCTCTTCTGACGCTCTGCGAAGCACAAGAAATACGCGTTGAAAAATCGCCGCGCGAGATGCGCAAATTCACTTTCTCGTCGATTATTTCGTCAGAAAGACTAATCAACAATCATGGAAAGTCAAGTTGAGCTGTTTTCATCAGTTTATCGGAAGCGTGAGACGTTTGTCACGATGTAAAATGTTACAGTTAGTTAAAAATAACGGTTCTGACTAATTCAACTGATTTTGCTAAATAACAATGATTGCTAATAAACGGTATTCTGGCTCTCCAGTTATATCCATATCAATTTCCAAGTTGACAAAGCAAACTAAACAAAACTAATCTTATTGCTAAATTAGCAACCATATTTATAGCAAGTTTATTGGCTCCTCTCTGTTGCTGCAAATTTTTAGGCCTGTTGCATTTGAAAATGTGAAAAATCATTAAGTACAAGTTTTAGTTCATTTGTAGAGGAAGGAGAATAAAAAGTTTAAGTTATTTTGACTTAAAGAGACCACTCAAGAATAATCGTGTATATTTCGGTCAGAGCAGTTGTGCCGTTACGTCACGTACAGTGACGTAATAAAATATGATCCGTACGTCTAAGGTATATTGCTAGCATTTTTAAAAGCTCACAAACTAAATTCCTGTATCAGTTTACGACATCCAGTAATGAACCAAATAAAGATGTCATGCTATAATGTAACTGCACAATTGCTCTTATTGGACTTTATATTGGACACTGTATTACCTTTTGTGTTTCAATTTCAATTTAAATTCACCCCAAGTGACCACTTAAAGATTAGTCAACCTGCATCCATTTCAATATTAAAGCTAAATTAGAACAATTTAAAAAATATTTTAGCAGACAAACAGAAAATCTAAAGTAAGAAAAACGTCTAAACTTAAACGGAAACAATTAATAATAATAAATTCTTTATTTTTTGACACAGTGACAATACATAATACTATTCCAGAAGAAAGAGACGGTAGCCAACTAAGTTGCTCTAATAGAACGTCCCAAGAAAAGAAAGGAAAAAGGAAAAAACGAGAAAGAAAACTCACTAATGAAAGAAAAATTACAAACTAGGTATTTAAAGACAAAAAAATTAAGCATATTATTTTCGATCTCTGGGTTATATATATCGCAAAGGCAACGAGGTACAGTATTAGGGGAACAGTTGAAATTTTGAATTATTATGGTGACGTACTTGTTATCTTGAAATTTAAAACTCAGTTTCTACAAAAGCTTCTAATGTTAAATACGCGAACACTGTTTCAAAGCTGAAACCAATTCAAATATTTTTTTAATGTCTTTTCTTGATCTGCTGATCCACCAAGTGGATTTGCTAACATTTGCAACGATATAACTTTTTATATCATTAAATAGTCCAATAAGAGCTTAACTATCCAGTGAAAACTGTATCTGTACATCTTTATCCGAACCTAAAATATGAATAACAAGGCGTAGTAATGTCAGCTACTGGGCAATGACGTGCCAATCAAAGGTAACATAAAAAAAAGTTAACCATAAAAACAAAATTTTGTTTTGATTTTAAATAACATTTGACATCCTAAATAGCAAATTAGCGTTTTACATGGTTCTGGATAATTAGATTTGAATAACAACCCATAAAGTGCAATTTTTTCCAAAATCCACCTTTCACCTTTCAAACTGGTAACATTGGGTTGTTCGACTCTTATGTTACTGTCATGTCTTAGCATTTATTCTTACTCACTTGCTAGACGGGTCTACTTACTGTGACAAGTGCTGCCGGTGTCGCTGCAGGTGCTCGATGCCGGCGAAGGGGGCGGGGGCATGTCCAATCTGTCGGTGTTCTCTTTGATGTTTGAATTTTTCGCGGCTGACGCTAAAAAATGAACCGCACATGCATGTCAATAACATTCACTATGGAGGGCTTTGTAAATCTGAGTTAAAATACCAAGAGTGTTTCAATGCAAATTACAGAATAGGAATTTATCTTACTATTGTTGTTGTTGTTGATAAATAAATTATCCTGTTGGTTACTATTTACAAAACTTCTGGATTCATCCTACGTCGGTTGTTAAGTTAGTTTCAGTTTCATATAAGCTCTGAAGAAGCCAACAGGATCATTGGCAAAACGTCAGCAAGTTCGACTCAGCAAAAACCGACGAAAGAGGAATCCAGAAGTTTTGTAAATAGTATTACAGTACCCTGTGAATATTTCTTTAAAAAAAAAATCCTATTGGATTCTTTCAGGGCCCAACTGAAATTGACTGGCATTATACTCTGTACCTCCTTATATACTGTTTGAGGGGGGCGAAATTAAGAAGGGTCATGAACATTGCCTCAGATGACTGATATTTATATAGGTGAAAGGTGACTTGTGATTAAGATTGTTTGGTTGTTTAGAGATTTCTATGAATTCAAGGATTTTTTTAGTAGAATTGATTACATTCATGAATTTTTGTTTGATTCAATAAGATGTGGTGTCTGGTTTCATGATTATGTTTGGCAACTGCTGAAAAATTTATTTGTCAGTCTTTTCAGGCTCTTTCATGTTTTTTTAGCCTAGTTGACTTTGATGTTGAGAGATTTTTGATCAGCGATGTTTTGAATGTAAGGAGGGACCACAGTGGCAACTGTGGAGTTGCTATCGGTCTCATTTGCTTTATAAGGTTGTGGTGAAGTGTATTCGGTTTTAGTTAAAGGTTCAGGAGCCCTAAGACTATGACAAATAACCTTATCAACAGTTGCCAAACATAATCATGAAACCAGACATCAAATTTATTTTAATCAAACTAAAATTCTTGCATGTAATCAATTCTGCCACAAAGGCAAACCGGAGACTCCATAGAAATCTCTAAACAACCAAACAATCTCAACTGCGACTCACGTCTATACCTTACACCAATCAGTCATCCGAAACAATAACCATGTCCCTCAAATATTATATAAGCAGGTACAAGCTCTGAAGAAGCCAACAGGATGATAGACGAAACATCAGCAAGTTCGATTTATTAACAACTGACACAGGAGGAATGCAGAAGATTTGTAAATAATATTACAGGAGCCTGTGAAAGTTTCCTTGAAAAGTTACCACTTCTCAAATTTTTATTATCATTTTTTAAATTTTAACCACAACTTTTTTTCCATTTGCCGAAATACATAAAATCTTACTTACATTCAGCGAATGCGTCATCGGTCCTCTTGCTGGAGGATCCCTTCTTAAACGCATCTGAAAACGAACAAAATTTTTTTCTTTTGCATTTATCTTTTGAATGCATAAATTAAATGGGAAATCGAGGTTCCACTCACATAAACCGGAGCCGCTCGAACCGGCCTTATCCTCCCGATTCCTGTCGCTGCCGCTCCCGCTGGATATATTCATAATTTTGAACGTGCACGTGTCGCTCAGTGTCCACGCGGCGTTCTGCAACTGGCCGACCTTCGGCACCCCGGCGGCCACCGTGAACCCTATCGCGCCCGGTTGGTACATCGGGTTGTTTTTCATGCAAACCTGTGACCCGGTCACTATCTCCGACTGATTAGTCGACGGTCGCAGTTTCCTGCACTTCGTCCGGTACTTTTCCCACAAACGTTTGCGCTGAAGGAAAGGCAACACGCCCCTGAAAGTACATAGGAATAGCTGAGTCCCGATCACACCCCCCATTATACCGGCGGTGGTTACCCAGTAAGGACGACTCTCATAGAATGGTATAAACTTTTTGTTTTTACAAATAAGTACAGGGCCTTTAAAAGTAATACATATCGATAATGCCGTGGGTTAAAATTTCTACCCATACTTTTATAGAAGTTCGCATTTTCGATACTTATACAGCGCCAGTCGTTTTTGCAAGATCTAAACGTGCGTATATAAATAAAATAAAACATATTTAAATCTTTTACCACGTATGCACGTGACTCAAATCGATATAAGTCGAGATTAAATACTATAAAAATGTACTTTATTCAGTATTAAATTCAATTTCAAGCCAAATTCGATTAGAAAAAAATTTGGGTTATATCGACATTGCATTTAAAATGTATTAATGTAAACGGAACTTTGAATTCGGGCTTTAATTTAATGGTCGCTGCCAGAAAACGAATCAACATAACCACAAAATACATTTTGTTTGTTTTTGAACAATATAAGTGATAGTGGCTTTGAAAATATTATTGCAGCAGACATTTTTGACTAGAACGGAATTTATATAAAATTAAAAGTGTTCACCCAGCAATAGAAAAAATAAAGAATTATTCATATAGGACAAAACAAAATCAAAACAATCGTTATCAAAACGATTTCGAGCACATATATAATTAGTATCTATAACATTGCATCCCAAAAGTTTCGGTTACTTTAACTATAAACCCTTCAGTGTCAGTTACTAGCGTTGTTAAAAATCTTACTGAAAAAATGTTACTCTTAGGGATTTATAGGATGTTCCGTAAAGACCTTATAAATCTTAAAGCACCTAATAAATATTCTAAAATTGTTAGGGAAGGTAAACCATCTTATAAAACTTATTGCCCAGTAACAAAATTAATCAAGTAGAAAGGGGCCGTTATGTTTCTGAGGTTGGGATTTTGTGCAATTATTAATATCACAAACCAAAAAATTTAGCGAATAGTTAAATTTAGTAGCAGTTTTTATAGTAATCATAATTTCTTTCGAATGCAAAACAAATAAACAACGGAAGAGTGAGATTACAATTTTATAACTCACATTTCATATTTGCGCAATTATAGTTCTTAACTGGTATTCAGATTACTTGTAATTTTATACCGGTTTTAAGGTTTTTATAAATATGTGTTTGGTAACTTACAAAACTATATGTACTTCTTCAAAATGACCTTAGATTTTATTGCTACACCTAGGTAGAATTTGTAATAGTTTCAAGGGTGTTTAATAGTTCTTGAAAGCGCATTTAAAAAATACCTTAGGTTTTATTGCAAAAACAATATTACTAAAAGACACCTAGGTGAGTTTTATAAAAGTTTCCAACGTTTTTTATTTTTATTTATTTTATTCAATCAAAATGTTTTAAAAAAACATTTTGCAATTGTAGCGTGTTATCTACCATTTTTTAATAATAACATATATTTCATAATAAATTATTATGCGATTGTGATGTCCAATTTATCTAGAACCTTCTTCAAGGCATACCCGAATACAATATTTGGCGATTCGGGAAATCTTCGGTCATATTACTATACGACACCTAGATGAGTTTTATACAAGCTTCTGTGTTTACAATTACTTGAAAGCCTATATAAAATTCTATTGTAGGGGCAATATTGCTATAGGACACCTAGGTAAGTGTAATAAAAGTTTCCAAAGCCTTTAATATTGCTCGAAAGCCCACAATAAACTATAAGTTTTTAAAAAGCAGACCTGGTAAATATGGCGACGATACATTCATAAATATATAAGAAAAACGCATTTCAATTTTTAATTTTAAGTTTCAGAAGGCTAAAATATAAAATTAGGTAATGGTAATCGAAAAGTTACCATTATAAAACAAAAAATGATAAGCTGGATGTTTATAAAATTGAAGGTGCTAGTTTCTTAGTATTAGGAATTTGCATTTACTTAGTCGATGCTTAGTACTGTTACTGTAAATAACAAATTCACATTATCCACAATTCGCGTTTTACTAACTTGCCTGTTATTCACCGAGCTGCATAACTAGATCTCCAATTTTTTCAAACTATTGATAAAATTAGTTCATATAAATTTGGTCGACTTTTCCGGGTACCCACCACCACCCCGCACAGAACCACATCTTACCACCAATACAACGCCCCGCTCTCCAAACGAGCAACAGTGTAGAGCGGACAAGTGTGCAAGGCTGTGATCCTATCGCTCTGAAACTCCGTGTAAGACTGAGCGGCGTGTTCGAGTTTATTAGAGGCGGGAGATAACAACTCGTCCAACCACGTGGCGACTTTACCAGACTCTGTGGCCACGGAGCACCGAGTCGAACAAGCGGATAGATGCACGACTTTCTCGCCTGTCAGATTCAGCGGGATCGTTTTCGGATGATGGATGTTGGGATTCTGGAAGTGACACGAATTATTCGAGTTCAACCAACTTATTACGCCAACATGTTTGAGGGTCACTAAACGCTAGGTGACAACTAAAATTAGGTTAGGGGAGACCTTCGTTTGCAGACTACTAAAATAAGTGTCTAAGCCACTCTACTTGATACCCAAATTTAGGTGTGTCCAATTTTGACAACCTAACGCTTATCTAATTAAATCAAATCTCCAAGTTGTGTAGATAATGTGTGAGAAAACATTTTTTTGTTGATAATCAAATTGAATACAAAGCAGCATTTTTTGAGAATCATCTCGAAATAATAAAACTATTGGGATCAATGGTGAATGTAGTGCGCTGAAACATAACTTGATTGGTTGTTTTCAATTGAAATTTTTGTTTAAATTGTTGCTAATAGTTTTAACAAAAGGAAAAATAAGAATAAACGGTTATATAAGCTTCGTTTTTGTAATATTTGTTAATTTAAAGTCGGTAAATGTGTCTAGGCATACCTCCGGATGCTTGTACGGCTCGTGGTCGTTCCATTTCCACTGGTAAAGCTGTCCGTTCGACGACAGAGCGATCAGCTCGCTGTACAGCGTCGCGATTTGGCAAAATTTGGGTGCCGGTTCCGGCCAAAACTCCAAATCGTCCGATATCCACAACGGACACGCGTTGTCTTTTTTCTTATGGTCTGAAGAATCAAGCGTGACGACAGTGTCCGGCGAACGGCAACGAAAGCGCACCCTTACCCGAATCCTTGTCGTAAGGGCTGTCCCTTAAAGCGGTCTCGAGCCATTTCCTCGGGCCGAAGTAACGTCGCTCCCGCCACCCGGATAGATTTTCGCGGTCGCGCTCGGCGTTTCCGCTGCCGCCTCCTCCGCTACCGCCACCGGCGCCGCCGCCCCCGTTTGCGTTTGCGGCACCTACGGGCGGCGCGTCGCGGTCCGGCAGACGGCTACGGCTCCCGCTGCCGCCACGGCTGGTAAGGAAGCTTGTTTGAGCAACGCCAAACGCAGAGCGGGTTAAAGTTAGTGGAAAGAAAAAAAAAGAAAATCCAAAGTAAAAAACAAACGAAACCCAGGGGCAAAAAATAAAAATCTAACAAGTCAAGGTGATCACGCGTTTTCGAAATTCGGGTACTGGGAAATGGATACGAAAAGTATTATGATCGGTTTAGTGTGTAAGGAAATGTTTGAGTTTAAAATCTAATCCAGTCGACTGCTAAAAAAAATTTTGAACAGCGCGAACAAGTGAGATTACCTCAAGGGGGATTTCGGTGGTGGATCTGTGTACACGAAATTACCAGTTCTATCAGAATTACACCTAATGACATTAAATCCAGCTCAAATTACAACCAATTTGTAATAATTACCATTGCAATGATCTTTCTAGTTAAATAATGATAACTAAGTAAAAGAAATATAAATACATATTTTTTAATCTACATTGTAAGGACAATGACAAAAATACATTAAAAAAAAAAAGACAAATAATATCAAAGTTCAAACACATACATAAACACAATAAATTAAATAATAAAATTAGTGGAATAGAAACAAAATTCATATTTCATCTTGCAATACCATTTTTAAAAAAATTGATTAAAAATCTGATCAAATCAAAATCTGATTCATATTTGGTAAAACTAATGTGTTTCAAAAAATAAATCAATCTTATAAGATCCCGAGAGACAACCAGAAAGTGAAATTCAGCAGCCATAATCGCCCAAAAAACGTAACTATTTTCACGTGAGTAAAGTTTTTTCAGAACTTTAGAGCTTTTGTTTATATTTAATAAATTCACAATTCTTTTAGGTGAAAAAGGACTGTCTTTTATCCGATTAAGAGGTCCACTGAAAATACACTTCTTATTTACTTTATTCACGTCATTTTTTTTGGTTTAATTAAATCATATAGTTATTAGTAAGGAGAGGAGAAAATGCAAAATTCACTTTTTGTCTGCAATTTTTCCAATAATCGAGACCTATCGGACCGTTTTCGATAGGGCACGTGTTTATTAGTATATGTCCCGTACTTTACTGCTTTCTTATATATGAATGGATTTATAGAATGACCCAGGGTAAATCCACACTATAGGGTTTTCCCAGTAAAAGCACAAAGTTCTTTGTTAAATTAATGAAATAGAACATAATGAGAAAGTTCAAAGGGGTGGCAATTATAAATATATTTGATATCGTCTACTTAAACATTCTTGTGTGCATTGTTTTATAAACTGAATTTTGTCTGTCTCTCTGTCCAGTTTTTGTTAAAATGCAGTGGATAAAGGGGGCTTGCAGTAGGGCTTGCGATGGCACCAATTTGTTTTGTAGTTTTGTTCGAAAATTGTAACCACATTTTCACATTTATTTTTTTGTTATTGTAAAGAAAGAAAAATAAATTTTGGCTTTTATAACTTACGTATTTAAGCACATTATTGGCAGCTACTGTTAATATATTCACAAAAGTTTTCAAACATTTTATTTGGTAGAAGCAGGAAATTTTTTAAAAAAAATTGTATTTCTAAAAGCACTTTCAGTTTATTGTAATTAATAATTATTAATTATTTTTTTACTCATAAATATAAAATGGATAAAGAAGCGATGAAAGTTAAATTCTACGAATATATTAACATTACTCCACAAAAAGCTAACGGCTTTCGTATGACTGCGGAAAGATACAAAACTAATAAATGATGTTAAATCCGCTAAATCTGCTCAGAAAAAAGAAAATCGTCTGGTTACTAAAACATTATGATATAGTGTATGTATGTAATGTGGATAAACTAATTGCGCCAATAGCAAATGAAAAAGTGCTGTATTATGTTACTGTTGAAGAATTGTTTGAAGTTTTATATGAAACTCACTTATCAATTGGACATGGTGGACGAGACAGAATGAAAAAGGAACTTAACCTTCGCTTTAAAAATATAACAGCACAAGATATTCAAACATTTTTAAATAATTGTCAAGTGTGCCTTAAAAAAAGGCCGAATGAAAAGAAAGGCTTGGTGGCTAAGCCAATGGTGTTTTCTCATTTTAATTTAAGATGTCAAGTAGATTTAATTAACTTCCAATCACAGCCAGATGATAAATTTAAATTTATATTGGTATACCAGGACCACTTAACAAAGTTTGTCATTCTTAGAGCTCTTAAGAATAAGACAGCTAATGAAGTTGCTGATCAACTCCTTCGAATTTTTTTACTATTTGGGGCACCATCTATTTTGCAATCCGACAATGGCCAAGAATTTGTTAACCACGTCATTGCTGATTTGAAAGGTTTATAGCCTGAATTAAAAATTGTTCATGGGAAGCCACGCCACAGCCAGTCTCAAGGCAGTGTTTAGCGTGCGAATCAAGATATTGAGAATATTATAATCGCATGGATGCAACAAAATCAAACCAGTAATTGGAGTAGAGCCCTTCACGCTGGTATAAAGCGAAGTCCTTTGGACAATCCGCCAAGGTCGGCCTTACTTCTTCTTCCTTACCACACGAGGTATAAAACAATATAAACAGTGAAGAAGATTTGGAGAAAATTCTTGAAAATGTCAACGGTAATGAAGAAAGTGTCCAGGAGATTCCACGACTTGAAACCATTTTGGAAGATGCTCTAGAATCAGATATAATCTTCAGTGAAGATGCCGGGGAATTGCTAGTGGTTCAAGATGACACGGAACAGCGTTGTTGATGGATGTGACATTTTACTTAATTCGGAATGTAATAAAATGTGCGATATTTGCACGGTGCAATCACAGACCAATAATGCCCGAGCAGAATCAAAAGAAAACATAAGCAAGCTAAGCGCATGAAATTAATTTCCGATGCTTCGCATCCTCCGGCGAAGGTAGGAATGACAGTAAGAATTAAGGTACCGGAAGTTGATAGAGGACGGGGAGATTCTCGTGCAATATTGGGATGGTTATTAACCAAACCGGATGATGACTATTTTCAAATTGGAACACGCAATGGAATTTTAAAAGGGTTATATTCCAGATTTCAGTTTAGCGTGTGTCCCGAAAATATATTAACGCCAAATGATATTCAAGACAATGCCATTGAATTACCATTACGAACTATTGCAACCAAACAGTCGATAGGTACCGGACAGGGATTTTCTAAATGCCAATGTAAAACAAAATGCACAACAAATAGATGTGCATGCCTTGAAGCAAAAAAAATGTACAATTCCAAATGCCATGGAAGTTTTAATTGTTCAAACAAATAAAGTGTTTTTCTTATTTTTAAATGTGTTTGTGTTTCAAATTATTTTCTTTCTATGTTAGGTGTTTTTGTATTTTTATGTTCTAACTATCTCTAGTGAAATAATCATCGAGTCAATAATTAATTTAATTATTCGCTAAACTAAATTTTATTTTGAAATTCATCAATTAACGGTTTGATTGCAGTTGGTTAGTAACTGCATGCATTATCTAGTTAATGCATGCAGTTACCAGTTAAAGTGTTCATTCCAATAAAATGGGAAGTGAATATATGCATTGGCTAGTAAATGTATACATTGACTGGAATGTACACTTTGACTGCAACATTTATAAAAACAACTCATTCATTTGTAAGTATAGCACTCACAAAATTGGAGACTACCTCTGGTTCTTTGGCAGATTCGGTAGCTTTAATAAATCAATTTGAGGTAGATTTCAAAAAAGTTTCTGCGAACTCGACTTGCATAAATCAGAAACACAATTAATTCCAAAACTAAAAAAACTGTCTGATAACTTTTGTAGATGTTGAGCGAAGTTTTTCCATTTTTCAACATATTTTTACAGAAAAAAGACACAATTTTCATTTGGGAAATTTTGGAAAATATTTAGTTATCAATTGCTTTTATTACTGCAAAGAATAATTTGTTAATTTACTAATTGTATGTTGCGCGGGTTGATATTCAATTGTTAATTGTATATATATATATATATATATATATATATATATATATATATATATATATATATATATATATATATATATATATATATATATATATATATATATATATATATATATATATATATATATATATATATATATATATATATATATATATTTTATAACCGCAAATAAGCATTTGTCATTGTACGATTTTTATGTTTTGCAATTTGCTATGTAAGTATCATTGTGTGTATCTATGAATACAAAACTTTGAATACTATTTTTTTTTTGTTTTATTTATACAAGGTATTCGAAAATTGAGTTCGGAAACTTGGCGGAAAGATTCAAAGCGGTAAAATAATGGTAGTAAGTCATGTAACAAAAATTCGAAATCTTAATATTTTCCGAGTTATTGCTTGTCAAAATATTTTTTTTTCTTTTATTTTTCACGCAGTAGGCTTAATTAATTCTCAACGGAATTAGCTGGTCTTTTACACAGCCCCCTGATTTAGTAAAAGTCATCATTACAAAATAAAAGTGTTTCAGAAATCTGCCACTTGAGAGCACTTTACTTAAAACATTTTTTTTATTTTCCATGTATTTTGTTTATTTAGGCTGATATAGCAAAATAGAAAAGATTACCTCAAGCAGAATCACAAATCCTCAATAAATGTTACTCTTGTTTTGGGTCAATGAGTGTAATCGTTTAGCCACAGATCGACTTATTTATTCTCGGTCCAAATACCCCGCACTTCTAATTTACAGAAAGGTGATACTGGATATCGCGATATAGATTTCTGTTACGGAAAAGCAAGTGGAAATGCAGGCCAGCATTATTAACTTGCAAGCGAGGTGCACTAAATTTTTTAAAACAGTATGCTACAAATTCAAAAGGTGAAAAAAATGTACATTTAACATTTGCGAAAATAAAAAAATTATTAATAATAATCAGGAATTAAAAACGCTAAATTATAAAACGCTAATTACAATTCATTTTCAAAATGCCATCCTTCATTTCTAACATTTTCTTATACATTTTAAAAAAACCCTGTTGAATACGAACATACGCTTAACCTGTTTCTAATGATTTACCAACCGTTTATTATTTTTTGTCGTAGATAATCGATATATGGTATAGCTGTTTCATTAACTAAAGACTTTAGTACCCCCAAAACAAGAAGTCCATCGGATTAAGGTCTGGCGAGCAAGGCGGCCAAGCTAGAGGTCCGCCAAACCTATCCATCGATGTTCAAATTCCTGATTTAAATACCCTCTCGTGCAGCCCATGTAAAATGGGGTGGACCGCCATGTGGCATTAACTACATGTTTTATCTCCACTGCAAGGGTACCTCTTCCAGCAAAGGTGGTAGTTGCTTTTGGATAAATTGCAAATAATGGGTGTTTTTTTTTCGATGTATAGAACTTTAAGTTGGTATTACTGTTCGAGATGGCGACCGATATAACAGCTGTCACGTGATTTATTCTCAGTTTGGTTTGGCAATTCATCATGAATAGATTCACGCCTGAACAACGCTTGCAAATAGTGCAATTTTATTTCGAAAATAATGGTTCTATGCGGAATACGCATCGCGCTTAAAGGTCCATTATATCGTCGACAAAATCGTCCAACAGAGCAGTTAATTCGATTAACCATAGAACGTTTTCGCACCACGTTTACTCTTATTGATAACTCGCATCCCCAGAGACGCCTTACGGTGCGTACAGAAGAAGCTATTGCTGCTGTAGAGCGTAGCATTGAAGAAGACCCGAATGAGTCCATTCGCCATCGAACACAGGAATTGGATCTGTATCCATCCACTTTATGGAAGATTTTGCAGAAAAATCTTGGTTTACGTGCTTACAAAATCCAACTCGTGCAAGAATTGAAGCCAAACGATAATCAAGTAAGGCGTAGATTCGTCGAATGGGCCCAAACGAGAATGCCGTTGTTCCCGATTTTCATAAGCGAATTTTGTTTAGCGATGAAGCGCACTTCTGGTTGAATGGCTACGTCAACAAACAACACTGCCGCATTTGGAGCGAAGCTAATCCTCAAGTGTATGTCGAAACACCGTTACATCCAGAAAAACTGACTGTTTGGTGCGCTTTATGGGCTGGTGGAATCATTGGTCTATACGGATAAGCCACAAACGCTTGACCATTTGGAAGACAACATTCACCGTGTTATTGCCGATATACGGCCACAAAATCATCGAAAATTGGACGTCCAGATTGGACTACATCCGCGCCAGCCGTGGCGGTCATATGCCAGAAATCATATTTAAAATGTATTGCCGCAAGATTATCTTTCGGATAAATAAAATCCATGTCAATCAAATAATCCATCGTTATTTTATTGCAACTTAAAGTTCTATACATCGAAAAAAAAACACCCCTTACATTGCCCCATTAAGCGATCCGTTAAAGAAATGAGGTAGGTACTATAAGGTTAACTCATATAGTCCCTGCCAATACATTTAAAGAAAACCGACGGTGATGCTTTCCTTCAATTTCTGACGCATATTTCGAAAAATTTACAATGCCATCACGACTGAATGCAGCCTCGTCAGTGAACAAAATGACATTTAAGAATTTGGAATTTTTCCATTGATTGCATAAAATTACTCTCATACAGTGCTTGAACCCTTTGAACATGAAAGGGCCGAAGATCACTTCCATGAAAAAACTTCCCAAACTGTAGAGCAAGCAATTCTCCACATTCGAAGTACTCTTTTTTCTCTTGCAGTGTTTGTTTTATACCTTGATCTCCCTTTATTCATTTATCAGGTTTGAATGACCCTCTTTTACCAAGTCTTCTGTGTATGTTGATGTATGTCTTAGCAGATAGAACGTTTCAATTGGGATAAGCCTCAATATAAAGAAGACGTAGCAAAAATGCAAATCGCGAAATTCAGTATTTGATGGTTCATCACAGTAGCAGTTGGATAATAACTCTCTAACTAACTAACTAACTTTTTAGTTTTAACGGATTGTGACCTTGACTTTAATATTCACATTTACAGCTAAAATTCGATTTGTGTCAATGTTCTAGGTAAAGTGCCCTCTAGTGACAGATTTCTGAAACACTTTTATTTTATAACGATTACATTTACTAAACCACCTGTGTAGAAAATACCACTGCGTTAAAAATAAAATTTAAAAAAATGAATTTTGACAAGCTATAACTTTTACATGACTTACTACCATTATATTACCATGTTGAACCTTTCCTCCACGTTTCCGAACTCAATTTCCAACCACCCTGTAATTATATATAGGTCTGTGGTATCAACTAACAATTATATGATTTCTGAAGATTTTTTTTTATAACATGAATGTTCAAATTTTTGATATAGCAAAAATGCATATTTCAAGTTTTGGTTTAATTTGATGCATATATTCTGAAAATTTGCATTTTTTCCGCTCCTAGTTATTAAATAATATAGTGACCCTACTACGGTAAAAATTAATGCGCCGTCTATGCTATTTTCGTACAGTTGAAAATCATCTTTCGCGCATGCTTCGCCCAACTGCAGCATTATTTTTTTCATGTTTGGCTCTCTACACCTATACTCCTTTTTGCTTCAACATGTTTTCAGAAAATTCAGCAGTAAAAATGCCGCATACAAATTTATTGACGACCTGCTAGCAGGTACCGGTTACACATGAAATCTTAAATCTCATGCATGCACATGTTGAATGTACTTTCTCAAAATGTTTTTCATAGTTGCTTTATAAGCTCCTGTATTATCAGCATTAGGTGGCCCCTATATTTCTAGTAGCTGTATGAATTAAAAGTATCAGATTGCTGACATTTCTCAATGTACCATTAGAGTCAGACATGTTTTTAATGAGTTCCCCTAATTACCTCCAAAACTTCCTCAAGTTACCACTATAATTCTACTGAACTCACCACAGGTTCCACTCATTACTATCACTGTGCACACTAAATTACCACAACGAAATCAACCTCAGGCTTAACAAACGTTAAGAATGAATTTAAGGAGAAAACGTTGAGAAATAAATAGAAAAGAATTTTATTGTTTATTGTTTTACGATCTCACTTGAATTCAAAAAGCAAAAACAGAAAAAAGTGTTTCTTTGAAATTTACTTTTGCTCATTCTCCTGAACGCCCAGCCAATTTTTGATTTGGGCACTCTCTCACTAGTATAAGAAAAAACACCTTAAATTACTAAACGAAATATTATAATGGGTGCCTAAGTTATGGGTAAAACTAAGAAAACCGTTAGCAAAGGAGAGTTCTAGGTTTAGGAATAAGTGCCTTAAAACACCACCAAGAAGGTGGCGGCGCAGGACCGGCCGACCAACAGAAATAAAAAGAGAAGTTAGTTTACTCAAATTTCATCCTCAAATCTTACTTTCTCACTCCGGCGTAGCCGAACATGTCTTCGGAGAACATCGCGTCCGCGTCAATTATAACAGAATGGTCAGAGTGAAATCCACTATCCAGTAGGGATATCAAATCTTCCGGTACGTACGAGTCGGCGGCGTCGTCGCCTTCTTCACCTTCCTCGTCGTCGCGCGACAGTAGATTATTTACGGCCAGGTTTACGTCTAGATTCGTCCTCTGGATGAATTCGGCAAATTGTCAAATTGTTTTCTGCGAAACATTCTGCACTGACTCACCTGTAACTCTCTAATTATCAAGTTTCTGCTTTTCCCTTGCAAAACGACCTGTGCCTGCAGCACCAGTTCTTCCGGCACGTAAGGGGCGGGGACAGTTACGACGGGTCGGCCTCCGCTGGACGCGCTAGTCCCTATAATGACGGGAGCGACTCGGCTACCTATTTGATCCGGAAATTTCAAGTTGTTTTAACACGTTCTAAATTAATTAATTAAATTATTATGTATAAGTAATTTCGTTACACAAAAAAAAGTATTAGTACACGAAGTTCAATTCTCTTATATCGCACGGTATCTTGGAGGCAGAGTTTTAAAAATCCCATGCACAAAACGAATGATAAGGCACTTTTGCACCATGTGGAACGCCGTAAAACTAGTTACTTACATACTGTGGAAAAAAATATCAACTTTTGAGGCTGTTTAGGGAAGAAAGACGAATACGTTCATGGCTTAACAATAGAAGAGAATTTAAGAACAGCAGGAAATAGGCGTTGTACACAACCAAAGAAGAAAGACGAATCAAACAGTCACAGATTGACTTCAGAACTGTATGGAAATCAAAATTTTATAACAAACTAAATATAACAACGGAAAAAAGGTCCGAGATAAATTGAAACATTTTTATATCTAGTTTGAGCCTGACAAAATATGATATTTCTTTGTAAAGATTGTAGTGCCATGGATATACAGACAGAGATAGCATTTTGACGTGATGCAAATATCTTGAGGTTGGCAGCGCAGAACATCACCGGGTTTTTTTTAAGCAGAATAATAATTTTATGTATTCAAAAGCATATCTAAATCAGAAATTAAACTTAATATACGTTAATAAAATGTCTTACATTATCCATAAAACAAATAGTTCTTATTTTAACAATAGCGATATGGTTTGTAAGAAATATCTTTTTTTATGTCACAATCTATAAACGCTAGCACGAATGTAAACGAATTTTTAACCTGCTCCTTGTACCACTGCTACTGCTTTTGCTTATTTTTTGTGGAAAAAGAAACTTTTTCAAAGTGAATTATGAAAATTTTAACATTGTAATATTATAATTTCACAATTTCACATTTAAGCAAAACACCTGATCCACCCCACTCTTCCCTTGCCAGATTTAAATAGCATATTTAAAATATGTACGTTTTAATTTTGAGGATGTTATGAAAACTAAAATTTTCCTCTGTATCTAAGTATCTCAACAATTATATTCTCTCTCTAGTTCTAAATAGCTTAAATAGCGGAAAACATTTTTTTTAGTTAGTTTAATCTACTCTTAAGTTCCATACAATTGCTAAGACTTTTATATACTTCATTTTTAGTAAATTCCTAGAAATAAAGGTCGAGGGCCGTTAGGTAGGGGGAACATGCATAACCAAGCATACGTAACCAAGCAAATTTTCGCCAAAATTTTGGTTTAGTAATTCCCTTGCCATATTATGTTCTGCGGTATCATCTTGTTGAAAACATATACTGAGTTGAACTTAATTCCACGTTATCCAACTCTTCTTAAAAACTTTGTATGAAAGTTTTCAAATTTTCAAAAAAAAATTACGTAGTTGTTTACTGAGTACACAACAAAATATTAAGTGTGATATGCAACCGCAAGAAAAAATGCAGTTTTGTCAGATGTTTAGATACAAGTCCCATTTAAGAAAATGTCAATTTCAATAGCTCGAAACTGAGTAACAAAATTACCAAAAGTACTTTTAAAAAATACCAAATATTTAAAAGCACCCTGGATCTTCTAACTCAATCTAAAAAAGAGAACGAAAACGAAAAAAAAAAACACTGTGTAGTTCCTATCTTTTTCAGGTGTTGAGTTTTTAATACATTCAGGCTTAATGATTTTTATTTTTATGTTTTCGTTAGTACAGGTTTATATTGGTAAAATTTATTATAGATGTCCAAAATTAGTTATAAACCCCTGGGCCTTTTTAAAATAATCTGCTTTCTTATCTTTACTGGGAAAAGAAAAGCCTTCTCGAGTTTCTTAACATCATTAGTTTCTTATAAGACTGACTTCGGTATAAAGTTGAAGAAGGCTCTCACATCCCAAAACATTGTTCTGAAAGCTAGAATCACTTACCACTATTGCTGCCACCTCGAATTGCGGTGTTGGAACGCTGACCCGGGAGTAACCTAGTGTTGGCTCGTGTTCTGCAACCTCTACCTCCTCCACCGGTTTTGTTACCGGCAGCGTTTCCTCCGCCCCCGCCAGAACCACCCCCCGAACCACCAGTACCGCCCCCGCTGCCGCCAGAGCTGCGCCATAACCAAGATCTTTTGGTTATGTAGAGGAAATTTTTGTTGTTGTTAGGTAATAGTGCGATATGGCGGATAGTGTTAATTAAAAATGCCCTTCATAAGAGTGAGTGTGTCCTTTTAAGAGTATCAACATATTGTCATAAAACCAGTTTTAATAATTTTTATGTTTATTACTGTAGACAAAAGTGCCAGATATAAAACAAAAAACATACTCAAACTTAACAAAATGTTGACACACTTTGGATAAAAAGAAAATCATAGCTAAAAAGGCAGTTTTAATAAATTTTGTAAAATTACAATCCAATTCAGGAGTATAGAAACTTACCTTTTGGAATCGATTTTACTCAGATCTAATCTATCTGATAATACATTATAAGAAATGCGACAAACACGGCCATCTTCTAACAGCAAAGCAATGTAAGTCGAACTTAGGCATATTCGTTTAACATTAACGCGCAGATTTGACAAGGTTGGATGTAAATTGTGTCCCAAACGATTAATTCTATCTGCCACTTCCTTTAACCTAAAAAATGTATTTGTTTTAAAATAAATAATTTCAACAACCAAAACTGTATAATTCAAATATCTCCTAACCTAAGAATTCCTTTAACCTAAAAAAATACGAGTTGGAACTTTATATGTATATTATAGTTTCATATTTTTTAAATTTAATTTAATTATTAAAAATAAGTTTAGATTCACTCAACATTTAAAAAAAAAAATACCACATAGATTTAAATTTCTTAATTTTTGTAGTATTTTTAATATCCTTATTTAGCTTGTTATAGAAAATAAGATGAATACAACGATAACATTGTAAAAATAAATATATAGGTTGGTTTATTGTAAAATATTGCATTCGGCGATAACTTTAAACTAAACTACTTTGGTGACTTCCATTTAATGGCAAATTTAAAATTTGTTTATTACCATTTGATTGAATTTTTTACACTAATAAAATACAACGCTAAAGTAAGTGATCGCAATGTGATTTATAAATCATGATCAATCCTAACAATGCCTTCAGCTAAGAATTTAAATCTGCACAAGATAGATAAATCCTTCCCTTATAAATGAAATCAAAAAATTAGAACTGCGATTCATTATCGTATTCATTTTATAAAATTACGCTAGATTTGGTTCCAAAAAATGTAACGTGGTATCCCAGGCGTGTGAAGTTATACACGAAATGCGGCTTAATTTGAAAAATGTCTAGCAGCACCCAAAGAGAACGTTTGAAAACGAAAATGGAGGTGATCCTCCCTGATAAAACTTAAATCAGCGTGTTAGGACTTACCTGTCATTGAACTGTTCGTCAGTCCCAGGTAAAGGATGCACCACGTATTGCAACGAAGTCATTTTTCGCACCAACTACAAAACTTCTATAGTTTTTGCTAGTCAAAGAGTATACATATTTAAGGAAAACCACAACACCTTCAATAAAGATCCTCCATGTTGGAATAAAATCCGAAAATCGGAAGTCTCCTTCTGGAATTTCTTTCTTTGTGACAGAATGGTAGCCTACGGAAAGTAGGCTGACATAATACGTAAGCCGTAACCAGGCAAAAACGTGCTAAGCATAATGACTGCAAAGTCAAGAAAATGATTCACCAAATTCATTTATTTTTTAGGCAGCGTTTTCTCTAAAATCATTCTGGGATAGCTGCTCACCTTTTATTTTCGTAATTTAAATCGAATCATATTAACGTTTAAGCACATCGTCTTTTGTGAATAAAACCTGTTGTTCTGTTTAGGCGTCGGATCTTTACATGTGTTCTGTATTCAGTGCTCTGTTTGTGGTTTACGTTTAAAATTTATTTAAACGTTATTATATATTTTTTGTATTTTGTAATTCATTGTGTTATATAGTGTCGTCGGCATGTTAAAAAACTGTCCCAATTCTATTGATGTACAGGTAAACCAAGTATTTTTTTTAAATTAACCTTTTCATAAATTAAAAAATTTACAGGATTTACAATTCAAATTGCAATGCCGTTTAAAAGTCTTTGAGAATACAGATTTGTCTACTTTTCCAATCGATTATAGTCTAGTTGCCTGCGCTAGCAGATATGGACTGTTGTTTTTAGGAACAAATTTAAAATGCTTTCAAGGTACCAGAGTCGCTAGTAGGTTTTTTTTTTGACAGTCCTGAGACGTAATTTTTTAGCAATACAAACTAAGGATTTATTGCATTATACTCCAAAACATAAGGATGTATCTGATTATTCAAGAAGGAATGTTAAATTACCCTCAACTCCGAAGCATCTTTGTGTAAATTGCGACGGCACATTACTGGCCGTGGTTGTAAACAAAGATGAATGCCCTGTGGTGTTGTTTTATACTGTCACATCATTTTACACAAAGGATGTTAAATTAATAAAAGAGATCCGACTCTCTGCAACACCGAATACTTTTATAAAAGAAATAAATTGGAATCCTTCCCTTCCCGGTATATTTACAGCATGTAAAAGTGATGGGAGCTTGGGAGTATATGAATTCAAAGGTGATGCGGTGAATTTTAATGAACTGCCACCCTTGTCTGGTAGTACTTCATTCAGTTGGAGTCCCAAAGGTATGGCGTTTTTGTAGTCAAAATAAATTTGGTATTTAAGAACTGTTTGCAGGAAAACAACTGATTGTTGGGTCAATAAATGGCAAAATTACTCAGTATAAGCCAGATTTGAAGCCGGTAAGGGTTATCAAAGAACCTCAACTTCAGGGTCAGCATTCTGTAATTCGTTTACAATGGGTTGCAAATTATCAATTTATTGGGGTCTATCAGTCAACAGAATCATCCTTAATTCTAGTTATTGATGCTCCTAAAGTGGGTGAACCCGTTTTTACCAATTATGATGATATTTGCTACAGCAATTCATCCAGGCCGCCCCAGTTTTACTTCATCTTCGAACAACAATGGTATAAATGTATTTTTTATGGAGTGTAGTAAATATTAGAATTTCTCTATAGGAATCTTCTTATGGTAGCTTCTGCAAACAGTACAGAGGTTGGTGTACTGGGAAACACAAATGAAACCTGGACCCAGTGGATAATGCAAGATTCAGCACGGGCAGAGCTGCCTCTAAGCTCTGATCATCAGGAAACTCTGCCAGTAGGATTAGGATTTGACATTAGTTCCACTGTACCTATACCATGGGGCGAGGGAAGCATACCCCCTTGCCCGTTGTTACTTCTTTTGTCACATCATGGGATCTTGTGCTGTTTTCATGTTGTTAACTTGAAACAAGATACACCTTCACTCTGCACACCACCTGACAACATCTCAGACACATCCGGTCTGGTTTACTTTATCAAACAACAAGAAATTCATGAAAATAAAACCCACCTGGCGCACTCAAAGGATAATGAAAATATAAAGCCTCTACCTGCATTAAGTCCATTTCTTTCTTCCTCTGGTCAAGCTACTATTACACCAGTTAAACCTCAACAATCTGCTCAACTATTTGGAGGTCAAGCCACGATTACACCCCTTAAACCACAGCTGTCAATTTCGGTAAATAAGCCACTTGAATCTGCAGCTGTTATGCCTACTCCAACAAATACAACTACAGAAAAATATTCCGCTATATTCTCAGCATTGAAAACTACAGCTGCTGGACCTCCACAGCCGAAACCAACTGCTATTTCCACAAAACCCGCAATTGTTCAGCAAGAAGAGGTGAAACCCAGTTCTGTGGCTCCAACATCCCTTAAAGGGGAAGATCAACTCATCGACCCCAAACTTAAAGCTGAAAACAATGCTATGCTGACCCAAATGATCAAAGAGGAAACTACTTACTTAGAGTCGGAATTGAAAGCGATTCTTCATCAGTCTCGTTCTGTTAAAGTGACCGTCGGGGTAGATGAGGAAAAAACCTACATGGTTCAACAACTGAATTCCCTCCAAGAGTTTCTTAAAGAACTCAACACTATCTGTGTAGGTCAGAGCTCAGAGGTCCACTGTCTCAAGCAGAACCTTTTACAGGCGTGGGCTTGGTTTGAAGAGGCCAGGTCTCACTACAACACAGCCAAGAACGAAGCAGTAGCTTTATTAATGAAAAGCCGACCTTTGGACTCGCTTTCGCAAAAAAGAAAAAACGACATTAAGCAGTTGATTTATTACATTGAGTCACAACTCTCGCAAGCGAACAAGGCACTGGACGAACAGTGGAATAATTTTCAGGATTACGCCAAGAAGACCCACAGGGTTCAGATGCCTACAATGGAGGCCATATTTCAAACAATGGTCAGGCAAAATGCGGTATTGCAAAAGCAGGTAGGTCTCAAGCAAGTTTTCACGATGAATGCTCGTTTTTCTTCGGGAGTTTTGTGTTAGATCATTGAAACTTTGTAGCTATCTACATAGCAGTTCAAATCTACCAAGAGTAATTTTTTCTCGTTAACTAAAAACACCTCGAATTTGATAACTACTAAGTAAGTAAATTTGAACCTCAACAAATTTGTTGTTTAACAGTTACAGTGAGGTAAAGTCCGCCGGCTGTATCACAATGTAGTAATGAAGCTTTTCATCATGATAGTCACTGTTTGTTAAACAACCTGTATCAGTATAAAAAGGGCAAGCAAAGTATTATATTAAATATCACTACAGTTATAAAAATTGGAAGACAGATTGAGTTTATGAAGAAGGTCCCCTTTCAGAAACGATTTTTGAAAATTTTATGTGTAAAGGACTAAAAATAATACTGGAAAATAAGAGCAGTTAATTAAATTTTAAACAGATTTTCCATATATCGAAAAAAATCTCAATAAGCTTTTTCTGCTTGATGTTTTCAAGGTTTGTCTTGAGGGTAGTATGTTTTTTGGCTTTCTAGATATTGTAAACAATGTGTCTGGTAAATAATTTTATACTTTTAACACTAAACGACCTTCACCTTGAAATAAACACTTTCTAGGAATATTTTCATCTTGCATGACATTCTCCATAACTTAAGGTTACTGCTTTCCTCTTTGAATAACTCAATAAGAAATGATTAAAAGGGGAAAATGCAAGTTATATTATATATTAAGCAAAGATACATCAGAGAGATTAAAAAGGTTATTAACACGGGCTTTCACAATATATACAAAAACTACTAAAAATAATACTGGAAAATAAGAGCAGTTAATTAAATTTTAAACAGATTTTCCATATATCGAAAAAAATCTCAATAAGCTTTTTCTGCTTGATGTTTTCAAGGTTTGTCTTGAGGGTAGTATGTTTTTTGGCTTTCTAGATATTGTAAACAATGTGTTTGGTAAATAATTTTATACTTTTAACACTAAACGACCTTCACCTTGAAATAAACACTTTCTAGGAATATTTTCATCTTGCATGACATTCTCCATAACTTAAGGTTACTGCTTTCCTCTTTGAATAACTCAATAAGAAATGATTAAAAGGGAAAAATGCAAGTTATATTAAATATTAAGCAAAGATACATCAGAGAGATTAAAAAGGTTATTAACACGGGCTTTCATAATATATACAAAAACTACTAAAATTTTTACGAAAACATTGAATTAATTAGATATAAATCCAGATATCGAAAATTAGAAGAAAAAAATGCTACTTTATTTATCTACTTATACAATTAAAGTAGTATAGCCTAGTAATAATCGTAAAATACTTTCATAACTTCTGGAAAAAAAAATCCGGAAAACTTTTGCGTATTGACGAACGCAAGTTTTCATTTGCTACCTACACTATCAGACAAAAGTAGAGCAACATCTTCAAAAATAAGATATATTTAACACAAGTCCCAACATTATGATTATACATGTAAGGTATTCTATACATTAAAGTAGGATATGATTTATTGATGATCACAAATGAATTTATTTTGACATTACTTTTAAATGCGTATTAGTGACGCGTCAAAAATAGAGCAACATTTCTAAAATTTGTTCAAAAAGACGCTTTTAGTAAAAGTAAATGCACAAATATTTCGTGTTGGGTTTATTTTGTGCTAAGTTAACCATTTGTGTGCAGGACTAGTTATGCCAAGAGGAATTCCAATTTTAAAAGACCTAAAGCAAAGAGTAGCAAATGCATTTATGGAAGGTACCAATCAAGCTAATATTTCAAGACAGTTTATGTTACCTCGGTGCAGCGTATCTAGAATAATTTCATCGTATAATGACAGAGGACACTTGAAAAATTGCCAAAATCGGGAAAACCCAAAAAAACAACGGTTTTGACTGACAGGTGCATTAAAAGAATTGCTCAACAAAATCCTTGGAATTCCGCACCTCGAATAATTGCCGAAATTCCAGAAATTACGGTTGATATACGAGCTGTGCAAAGATTAGTAGCTTCAAAGTTGTTCAGTAGACGGCCAGCAAAAAAACCGCTAGTTTCAGCAAGAAACAGAGCAGCAAGGTTGGCCTTTGCACGCTGGTATTTAAACTGGACCATCAATGACTGGAAAAAAGTTCTATTCAGCGATGAAACGCGATATAAAATATTCAATTCTGATGGAATGCGACGTGTGCGTAACAACTACAATTAAACATGGTAAAGGCAGTGTTTTTTTATGGGGATGTTTCTCATGGAATGGAGTAGGTCCTATACACTTCATTAATGGATTCGACAATGGATCGATTTGTTTATAGGAAGATTATGGAGAATGTTATGCTCCCTTATGCAGAGTGGGAAATGCCGTTACGTTTTATTTTTCCAACAGGACAATGATCCAAAACACTCTTCACAACTCGTTCAACAGTGGTTTGCAGAAAACAATGTTAGAGTTTTGCAGTGGCCGGCACAGCCACCAGGCCTTAACCCAATTGAAAATCTCTGGGAAGAAGTAAAACGTCGCATTCGTACACAAATGTTTCCAAGTAAACAATCGTTGATAGATAAAATTAATGAAGTTTGGACAAATCTTCCAGAAAATGTCGCTCAAAAGTTGTTAGAGTCAATTCTGCGCCGTTGCCAGCAGGTAATTCTCAATAATGGATGTTCTATAAATTATTAAGGCATGATTTTAATTATTATTATTATTGTACTAAAATGTGTGTTTAATGTTTTTTTTTTAAATAGAATACAATAGAATACTGTTAAATACAATTTTTTGAAATAAAATAAAATAAAACACTGTTAAATACAATTTGTTGCTTTACTTTTGTCGCCTTTATTTTCGTCAAATTTTATATTAATTATTATTTAGCTTTCACCTTAAGGTACACCCAAAATGTTGTGAAAAATTACTTGCTATGCTAGCAAAAAGTATGAACCAAATTTTTTTTTATTTAAAAAATACTACAAAAATATGTTTGTTGCTCTACTTTTGTCCGATAGTGTAAGTAAAGACCTTAATTGTTTTGGAAACACTGCTTTCACCAAACATAAGGCAGCGGACCAAGGTAATTTTGGTCATGGATCAAGTACAGCGAAAGAATGCATAAATTTTGAATCAGCCCGAATAATGTGCAGTAATAATTGCAAATGCGAAAACAAATGCTGCCCAATGGCCGCACTTGTTAATCACATTAGATGGTGCAATTAGAATGGTTGTAATTCAGAAAATTTCCACAGTAAGCATACTCTATTCTACAGTTTTGATGTTTCTTTTTGACCATTTTAAATGGTTCTGTTGCCACTGATTGTACGATCACTTTATCTACTTTAGGCGTACATCTTAAAAGACATTTCAATGCGGTTGCGCAAGAAGACACCAGCAACGTCCCTCGCCCTTCTTTGTCTCGACGAAAAACAAGGGAGGGGACTCGACCAGTCCATCAAGCTTCAACTAAATCCTGATGGTGCGATTCAGTCCCATTACGACAATCTACTAAAACAATTAAAATATCTGTCGGTTACCAAGACCGGTAAACTGCGAAACCTCCTGAAACGAAGGGACGTTTCTCATGTGACTGTCGTCAAACCTCAGCTCTCCAGTTGGACGCCGAATCAACCCGGCAAAGCCAAGATGATAATATCGCTTTTGGGCGCTCAAATGTCGCCCGTACCGAAAAATTCGGCCGTCAGGAACTTGGACTTCACCCAATCGACACCCATCAGGCAGACGACTGTTACGCAACCAATCAGCGTTGCTAATGAAATTCCGCTCTCGAAGAGCAGCTCCATAATAGGCAACAAGCCAGGTAGCGCTTTCGTGCCGGCAACTCAGATGAAATCCAGCTCTGGTACGTCAACCACGCCGACCAATTCGGCGACTCCAACTTTTGCAAAGACCGGCACTCAGGCAACTTCTGCATCGACGGTGTTTTCATTTGGCACCTCCACGACGAAACAGAATATAACTCCGTCAACAGGATTTACTTTTAGCTCTACGTGGGCGCCAAAATCTTTAATAGTCGAGGATCCCTTTAAGAACACTGCTCAGCCAAAAAGCACTACCGACGCCCCCACATTTTCTCTATACACAACAACCACGTCATCAGTTTCACCGATTACTCAGACTTCATCTCTCTTTTCTAACATGTTATCTACCCCCAAGTCTACCTCATCGAGTTTGCTAAACGTGTCGACTACGTTTTCCAAAGCAACTACCCTGTCTGGCTTCAACTTCATAGTGCCTACTCTTCTTCAACCACCTTCCGAGGGATTTACGCCGATCGCCAACGCTCCATCTTCGATATTTTCAAAAGTTGCAGCAAAAGAAGTGCCTGAAGTATCATCCACTTTCGTTCAGGCCTCTGCTGCCTTGAAAGAGACCGCGACGACAGCGTTAAAGTTCCCAACCGGTTCGTTGTTTGGCACTCCTGAAGTCGGCAAGACTGCTGACACTACACTGCCGATATCTACAGCGACCGATTCAAACACTAGTTCCGCAAATCCCATAAGTGCTTTTGAAGGAGTTAAAATTTGTAGTCCTGCTTCCAGGACTAGCGAAACCACCACCTTCGCATCGTCTATATTTACGGCTTCGAAGCCTGTGGGGTCCATATTTTCCACTAACAGTTCGAATGTAAACATACCGTCGGCAAATATTTTAAGCACACTTACAACCTCGCCATCCACCACATTCGGTCCGTCCACAACTTCCGGTTCCAACTTGTTTAAAACACCCGCTACAACTGCGCCGAGCATCTTTGCCGCGTCTTCATCGACGACGGTTCCCAGCATATTCGGGACTGCGCCTTCCAGTATCTATGGCGGACCATTTAAATTTTCCCTTCCGTCTGCCCCTAGTGCCGCGACGACTACTACAGTTACTACAACGTCCAGTATTTTTGGGGCAGTAGCGGCGAGTTCCGCGTCTTTGCCTTCTGTTACATCTGGATCTACTCCAATAGCACTTGGAACTCCCACAACTTCATCAAGTGGCATCGAAACGCCCACAACATCTGCTTCACTATTTGGATCCGCCCCCAGCACACCTGTCACTACATCTGCGATCGCTGCTTTTGGTGCAGCACCTTCTCTGTCAAATATTTCCGGAGTGGCTCCCATTGGATTTGGTATAACAACGACGGCTACTACACCATCGAGTGTATCGGAAGTCACAACACCATCTACATCTACCACATCTAGTATCTTTGGAGCCGTTCCTTTGGTCGCACCGTCGTCAACACCATCCAGTTTGTTTGGCACAGTGGTATCTGTCCCACCTTCTTCGTCAACGGTACCACAAAGTGTATTTGGAGTAACTACTGCGTCTGCTCCAACGTCTAATGTAGGCGCAACAACTCCCAGCGGGATCGGTGGCGAAACCGCAACTAGTAATGTGTTTGGAATGTCGCTTTCAGACACTGCAACAACAGCCTCAAGTATCTTTGGAGGCAGTTCCCAAGAATCAAATATATTTGGTGGTTCGGCTACTAGTACACAGTCCAACTCTGTACTTGCTCCACCACAATCTACTGGCAGTTTATTTACTCAACCTATTGGAGGTCAAAGCATATTTGGCTCTCCTCAAACCTCTTCCGGTGGTTTTAATGCCTCCCAATCCACACCTTCTATATTCGGAACCACCTCGACCACCTCTGTATTTGGGTCACCTCAAACGAGCAGTACTACCACCGCATTCGGATCGACGGAGGGTAACACATCATCGATATTTGGCGCATCCCAACTCACCAGTACCCCCTCGGTTTTTGGAGCAACGACGGCAGCAACAAACACGACGTCCATATTTGGACAAGCTCCAGCGTATTCTACAGCTTCCGTATTTGGCACTACAACTTCAAGTAGTTTTGGCAGCGGTACTCAAACAAGTACCTTTGGATCTGGTAAACTATTTACACCAATTGTATGATTGCTGACTTATGTGTTTGTACTAGGTTTCGGTTCTTTTGGTTCATCAGCTCAGCCACAAAATGCGTTTGGTTTCGGTAATTTAAGTGTGGGCGGTGCAAGTCAATCGTCGGGAAGCATTTTTGGAGGTGGTAGTTCATTCGCGCAGGCAGCAGCATTGTCAAATCAAAATCCTTTCGCTAAAGCCGGAACCGCTTCAAATGCATTTACCAATCCAAATGCTTCCCCCAATATATTTGGCACTCCCGCTGCCACTACAGGCTCAATATTTGGATCTAACACGGGAGGCACTTTTGGAAGTGGTAAATCACTTAATTTACAGTTAGTTTCAAAAGTAACAAATGTTGACTGTGTTTCAGGCTTTGGCACGTCAAATACTTTCGCTTCGTCAACGTTCGGTCAAAACACTACATTTGGACAGAGCAGTTTTGGTAATACACCCTTTGGTGCGACGCAATCTGGTCCTTTTAGCACGCCCAATGCGTCGCCCGTAGCTCAAAGCGGTTTTGGTGCTTCACCAACCTTCCAAAAGCAATCCGGGTTTGGTAGTCCTCCCTCATTTGGAGGTCCGCCCGCCCCATCATTCGGAACAGCCCCCAGTTTTGGAGGGTCCCCTACTTTCGGAACGGCCGCTACATTTGGGAGTCCCGAGAAAGTGTTTGGGGCCCAGACTGGTAACACATTTGGATCGTCCGCAAGCCAACCAAATACTGGTTTTGGGAATTTGGCGAACCAAAACACCATTGGATTTGGAAATTTGGCGCAGCAAGCAAGCAATCAAAGTTCATTACCATTTTCTAGCGGGAGTTCTTCATTCTCAAGTTGGCGATGAAAGGGTATTAAGACAACGAAGTTACTTAAAAATTTGTTTATTTTTAAATATATGAATATAATTATCAGTGCCACCAGACACCAAATATTTACTATTACTCCAGTCCACCACCAGAACTTGTCCTTCATGTCCTTGGAGGTTGTACAGCGGAGCCTTGGGGCTTCTCGTGTCCCACATCTTTACAGTTGAATCATAACTTCCCGATAAAAATAAATGTTCACTATACTTAGACCATGCCACTGAACTGACCCATAAAGTGTGGGATGTGAACATAACCTTACATACAGAGCCTTCGGTCGACCTAGGGTCATACAGACGTATATGTCTGTCTGCAGAACTTGCCAATAATGTGTTGGAGAGAGCTGACCATGATGAACTAAGAAAGGCTTTTTGGTCCACAATTTCATTTTTGATGCCACAAAGCTGTAAAATAGCAATAAATGTAAAATTAAAAAAATATTTATTTCAAAAAATGTCTTACTTCAGCGTCCCAAAACTTAATAGTATGATCCATAGAAGCACTGTACAATACATGATTATTTGTCCAATTTATTGAAGATATGCATTCCTTATGCCCATTTAAAGTGTGTATAGGTGTTCTGGTGGAAATATCTGAAGGACCTTTTTTTTTCTTACTTGCAGGTTCACCATTATCATCACCATCTAAAGATGCTGACCATATTTTTAAATTGGTATCCCAACCTCCCGTAGCAAGTCTGTTGGAATTAGGACTAACAGCGACGGTATCGATGCCTCTCTCGTGGCCTCTTAGTTTAACCCTAGGTTCTATTTTATCTGTTCCTTCTTCCCACGCCCAAAGAATACCGGTTAAATCATGAGAAACGCTAACCAAACCCTTTGATGGTTGTTGTTGATCAACCCAAGCCACATCTTTAACAATATTCTTATGCTCCTTTGAAGAAGTCACTGGCTTACCATGAGGCGTTCTTATGGACACAGAATGATCATAACATCCTATTAACATCCTAAAAATTTAATACTTAGAGCTCAAACTGCAATTGCATTACAAATTATTAACCATCGGTTAGCAGTTTCAATGGCTGCAACCCAATCTTCATGCAGAATGGAATCCTCAGGTTGAGGAGCTGGGGTTACTTGAATGTATTCGACTTCAACTGTTGTTTCGACTGAAACACTCCTTTCTTGCAAATGCTCAATCAAGGAAACTCTGACCAACTCTCCTGAGGCAAGAAAATCAAATTGCTTCTGCTTCAAAAAATCTGGTTTGTTCTCTTTCAGTAGATGATTTAACAGCTCGTTTAGGCCGGCGGTTTCGATATTAGCAGGTACAGAAAGAGGAATATCCGGAACTGCATATCTGTAAAAGGTATAACCTCTGAATTAGTTTATATTAATTAATAACTTTACTTACTCGCTTTGTTTTGTGACAAGCCGGATTTGAATTTGGCTTTCGTTCGAATGCGACTCCTGCATGTTTGTGGACGATAGTTTAATTACTCGTTATAAAAAAATTACAAATTTAACTCATTCGTCCACCATCATAGAATAAATAAAAATCTCCCACCACAGAAAACTAAATTTTCATAAATCACTCCATAAAGTCAACGGTCTGTGATTGTGTTAACGTTCAGACGACATAACGTTCAGATCGTTATTTTTAGGGTCTTTTGGTTTTCCTGGACGTCTATGTTCACCGAAGTCGTCCTCATGTTCTCGGCAGTTTGGTTCGGTGTGTTAAAATGTCAGAATCTATCGTGATACTCGTATGTGACGTGATTCCAGCTGTCAAGCGAAATAGTTTGGTTTTGTCCGTTTCCGCTTAAGAATCGCGTCGATGAATTTCTAATAGGAACAAAAACACGGTCGTTTCGCGTGCCATGAGCTATGGCAATGCCCGTTCCCAACGTAAGCGGGCACATTCAAAATCAACTCGAACGGATATTAGAAGAAGCCGATCAAAGTGGCGAACTAAAACTGAGTAATAAAAAATTAAAGGATTTCCCGAAAACCAAGGAGAAGTTCAATTTGGGTGACACGGTCATTGCAGGTTTGTCCGATTTCGTTATCGCATTTGTTTTTCTATAAGAACCGCCGTGTTTCACGCATCGTGCCTACACAAACACAATTTGCATTGAATGAATTCGCTGTTGTATAAATAGTGTAGTGCTTCTTTTATTTTTTGTTGTGTATACGGTATGCACCTTTTACAACGCCACTGCTATATAGAATTATTGATGGTTCGTCTTTTCCAAAGAATGTGTAATAACATAATTATTAATTATTAATATGGGATATATTACGGTAAGAAAAAAATGCCTCTGCCGAATTGCGAACTTTACCTCTTGGATTTATAATATTTATTTTTAATTAATTAGTAAATCCCTCTTTTTAATGGCTTTTGTCACAGGTCTTTAATGAGTTTTCAATTCAATAACCCGAACGTTTTGCTAATTGAAGGAGCTTAATTAAATTCATTGATTTGCAGATTTTGGATTATATTTTAAACCCATTCTTCAGGATATTTCAGAAACGTTATTGGCTTTTAATATTCAACACCTGTAAAAGAATGTTTCCTTCTAGACGTGACGTAGATTATTAATAACAGAATTTCCATTTCGATTGTGTATGTTGACACTAGACTTTCAGCTAAAATTTATTTTTAGACTCTTTTGTATTATTCTATACATATTAAACGCGTTGGAGTTTACAATGACTTTCTTCTGAAAATTTTCTGATGTCTCATTTTTCCTTTTTAATATTTTTACAACCACAGCATAAAAAGTCGGTAAAAGCTTTGTCCGGAAAAAATGTGATAGCATTGTGCGTTTTTATTTAAATTGTACAATTTTTAACATGTAGTTGGCAAACTATATTTTTTCCACAAGAGACCGACTGCATATATGTAAGTTTTAGAATTACTAAATCAAATTAATTAAAATCAGTTCTCATGACAAGAGTTTAAGTTCCATTTATTGACAATTGAAGAAAAACTCTAATTTAAAAAAAATCTAAAATCTGAAAATAGTTTTTCTATTTTTAACGTTTTAGCCTCGGCCTTCTGTATCTCCTTTTTTTGGAGTTGTTAAAATGAAACCTATTTGATTAAGTTTTGTTTAGCAAGTTGTTAATAATATTTTCAATTTTTTTTTGAAATTTCGCCACTTTTAATTGTTTATTGATATTTCAAGTCAGGAGTAAATAATTAGCCAGTAAGTCTGTCAAATATTTGTATTTGTGAAATTTCGCTGTATGTAGGTTGTAGGTGTGGGTATTCCAAAAAATTTTAAAAATTGAGCAACAATGCCTCAATTATCAACGGATGTTTAGTAGACCAAAAGACGAAAATTGTTTATTTGACATTAGATGAACTTTCACGTTAAATAAACCTACATTAGTTTTCTGCTCACAAACATGCTTGCCTGTGTTTTATCTCGGGTTTTATCAATGGAACCGAAACGACTGAGCGTTGTTTGTTTTGGTTTTTTATGGTTTAAATCTGTTCCGCGTATACGTATTTAGTAAATAATCCGTTTTTTAACGTTTATTTTTTGGTCTTAAATCACTTTTAATAATACGATAAGGGCTTTAAGAAATAGAGATCTAACATCAAAAAGCCCCTTTCTAAAAGTACATTTAAGCTAATAAAGCCACGATATAAAAAAATATATTTTTAGTTTAAGTAGTAAATGTCAGTGTCGCATTTTTTTTTTAATATTGAGAGGGCGCTAACTAGAGTTAATCTAGGTATTAATCACTAATTAATAATATTATTTTAATTAATCAAATCAAAATCTAAGTAATCAAAGTATATTTCGGAAAGGTGTGGAGTAACAAAACTTCAATAGGTGTGCTAGGGGACGACTACTGGCGATACTACAACTTGAGCCACTTTGTATTGTTGTTTGGCATTGGTTTTTTCATCGGAACATTCTTTCATTTTATCGGGTGCAGTAGTACCACCCTGATTTAGATAAGTTTATGGGAAGTTTATGTGCTTCATAAGCATTTTACACGCAGTATTAGTATTATAGTATCACCTCTTAAAATTTGGACAAATATTTCCCCATAGGGAAATATTTCTAATATACCTTACCTTACGTTTCTTCATATTGCCCTGTGTTACCCAAAAAAATCCTCGTATTTCCTAAATATTTCCTTGAACGCTTGTATTTTTAGCGTCGATATTTTGTATAAAGAAACTGACCCATAATAAAAGTTTTTTTTAATGATTTTAATGTTTTATAATTTAATTCAAGTATAAACTATTGTATACTTAATTTTGGTTATATTTAGTTTTAAATTTGTTTTTAAGAAATTCTGTTTTTAAAATCAACAGTCTTTCATGCGGACAATAAAAATTAGAAATTGAAAATATTTCATCCGTATGTAACCCTCGGGTTTTCTGTTATATCTTCCTCAGCGTGTTAGTAAAAGGTTACGGAGATATTTCTAAAAAAGCCAAAGCTAGTGCGATAAAATTCAATACCTGGGGGTTTTTGTTTCAAATTGTCTTTGGTACTGTATATTCTAAGTCTCAGAAAGATAAAATATTTTCTTCTGCTCTCTTTGGTACTGCATTATACTTTCCGAGTACATAATTTTGTCTCCAGCAAAGATTCATCGCTTTCGGTTATGCTTTTGCCAGTCAAAATCCATATTTCCAAGTTTTCTAGCTATGATCCATTAAAATCTTATCTAGGGTGGGTATTTCTTTTTAAAAAATAAAATGGTGTACTTTTCTTCGGTATCGTCGTCGATGACCTTTACAGGTTTACCTGTACTTTTTTTGAGATTTAATTTGAAAACGACGGACTTTGACATGAAATTATTATATTTATCTTTTAAATGAATCGCTCATTTCAAAAACCCCATAAGTCAATTTTTGCCGAAAATAGATTTTTGCCATGAACGGATTTAAAATGTCAATTTACACAATTTGTGTTAAAATCCCATAAGTCGTATTAACCATTCAGCAAATATTAATACTCAGTTTTGACTATTAACTGTAAAAACCACATTAGTCGGTGACTTGTGGGGTTTTTGCGCAGAACGACGGATTCGGGCGGATTCGATGGTGGGGACGTGTGGCGCATGAATATGTTTATTTTCTTGCGGCGACTATGTTAGTCTACTGTTTACACCCTGACTGCAGTAGTGACGAAACTCTACAGCCACTAAAAAAGAGACAAAAACATCCAGAACAGAATAAGCGATTTGTGATCAAAAATTCTAAAGTTAAAGGTATCGAACATACGAATTGGAGAGGAAAGAAATTGCCGTCAAGCTACTGGACGAGATAACGTTTTTGTGTGCATTAAATTTAGGTATAGTGTGTTATAGGATAAATCTTGTTTTCAGATGTAAAATGACATGCTTTAATAAGTTTACTCAAGATGATCTGAAATTATGTCTTACTAAGCTAAACGGATTTCATTCCAAAGATGAACAAGATATTTTCTTGCAGCAACTAATTAGGAAAGGCGCAGTAAAAACTCATAGACGTCGTAAAAAAAGATCTATACCGAGAGAAATTTATTTTAAATACTACATCGTTACTTCTGGTAGAAGAAAAGTTGTACGCAAAAAAGCGTTTGTTTCTATCTGGGGCGTCACTGCAGGTCGCGTGGGTCGCTTGTGCATCTTGCAGACTCCAAAAGATGGTAGTGGTAAGCATTCAAAAGCCAGCACAACTCGTCCCGAAATTTTGAAAGCAATTCATGACCATATATTTCATTCCCTAGAAAGAAAACGCACTATTCAGGTAAAGATATTGATGCTGCTTTGAATGTAAAAAGTATGCATTGATTATTCATGATAAAAAAAAACTTTCAAGAATACGTTTTCGCTAAGGTTCGGCAGACCTTAGGTCGATACGTGCGTAACTTGTTAACCGTTAAAATGAAAAACCCTAGGTTATGATTTCATGCCAAAAAAAGCTGTCGAAGCAGAGAAGACTATTCACAAAAGAGCACAAACGTTATATAATAAAATCCGTGACATAAAGAACTTTGTAGATCTCGTGAAAACGTGGCCGACCGCCCTAACTTTTGACATGCAGAACTTGTCTTTGCCGAATATTCCGGTACAAGAAATGTTTTACCTAAGACAACTGTGGGTGATTTTTTTTAGCATAAAAAATCTTAAGACCAATAAAACTGTGTTTTACGTCTACGATGAAGGATTAGGAAATAAAGGAACAAATGAAGTGTGCTCAATGTTCCTCCATTATCTAGAGAACTTCTTGAATGATGATGTGGACGAACTATACCTTTTCTCAGACAACTGTCCAGGACAGAACAAGAACCATACAATGATCAGATTTCGTTTGGCTTTGACAGGCACTGGCAGATATTCAAAAATAACACATTTTTTCCCAATATAAGGGGACACTCCTTGCCCAATGACCAAGATTTTGGTTTTGCAAAAGGTTAAAAAGGTTGACCGGGTATACCCGCCTGATCAATATTATTCTATGATGAGCGAAGCCAGCGACAAATTTGCTGTATTTATGTGGTCAACTTCTCAAATTTTGGAATTCTCAAAGTGGTGGCCCACTTATTATAAGAAAACTTGCCTGTCTGATGAAAGTTTTAGAAACAAAGTTCCAAAAGAACTGAAACAGAGCTTTTCACCCTCTACTTTTAACACACTTTTCAACTATCCAGGAATAAATCGGCTCCTATTTGTTTGCCAGCTCTACAAACTTACCCGAACGGAAATGTTGCCCTAAACGCTAAGAAAATCGGAAACTATCAAACGGGTGAAGAGTAGCATACCTTCAGAGTATATGCAATTTTATGAGAAAAATTTTGATTGGCCGACTGGTGAACTGGCCGATGAAGACCCAAATGTTGAGTGTGACCAAAAGTTCGATTATGTGCCTTGAAAACTCATTTTTGTAAATAAAACGTAATTTTGTCTCACTTTTTAACCTAATTCTAAATAACATGCATATGTTCAGTGCAAAAACCACATAAGTCCTGAATATATTTTTTATTATATATCGTAAAAGATAAAATTTCCAAATACCATTTATCAAAAAATTTAGTCAAATAAATAACAAAAATAAATGTATGATAAAGAAATTATTATTCGAGTAATACAGTTTTTTTTTTTGATTCCTGAAAAGTTTAATTTTTTGACTTATGTGGTTTTTGAAATAAGCGATTCAATTGTATTATGTACATTCACAAAATAATACTAATAACTTTACTTATCAATCAGGTACAATGACAAGTTCCCTAAAATAACAAAAAAGTCTATTCATTAATATCGGATTTACCTTGGGATTTACAATAGGGATAAAAAAATAATTGTATTGCATAAAAGGGCAAATGGCAAATAGGGTTAATAAAATTGCACATTTGGTAACCTCAATGTCAAACCATTCGAAAGCTCCTGTATAATTTCGTATCACTTTTGTTAAAGAGAATTAGCACATGAAACCGTTAAAATGTACCGATTAAATGCGCTATATATTTTTTCATTTATTCAACATATATAATTTAATTCATGTCAGGCAATATGTCTCGCAATTTTTTAAAACAATGGACTCGATTGTTGCTGAGTAGATTTGTTCGACCTGATAAATTACGTTAAGAGTTATTTAAATTGCGTAGTTTGTTACAATTTATTGACCACACGCTATTTAATGAACCAAAACTTATTTACGGTACGTTTGCGTCGTGTTCGCTGACGTCATGTTGGCCAAATTTACCGTAAGTACAAAGGGTCCTTCTTAGCTGGGCAACACTTTATGCAGAAAAAATTAAAAGCTTATCAAACGAACAAAATTCGCCAGAAAGCAGCAGCCAACAGATGTTAAATTCTTATCTAGTAATAACGTTCCCTTAAAACATTGAAATTTGGGCATTATCTTGGACTAAAAGATCTCATATTATACTACGAGCCACCAAAGGCTTTAAAAATCCAAAATCATTATTTTATTTAATAGCTTCAATATTTTTATTGAAAAAAGGCAGCGCCATTTGTGCATTTCTATGGCAAGAGCCCTACAAATTCTTATTTCGCACTATAGTTTGCTGAGAATGAAATTTTGTGCTAACATTACTTTACATTAGTGTCGACATATTTACAAAAGGTCAGAGTGATCATGTTTTTATGATGTGCCACCAGATTCAGTAAATTTCAGGCGTTTAATTTATATGTAAATCCTTGGGGAATACTTTTTTCCTCTTTCATTTTGGTTTCCTAATGTCGCGTATCCGATATGATAAATTCCGTTCTATTACTTTTTTACTTAAAATTTCTAAGATTTTAAATTTAGACTTTTTACATTTTTCTATGCATATTATTTATCTATTGTGCTGTAAAAGTAAACGCCTGAAAGGATTTTTTTACTACAACTTCAAACAAATTTCAAATTTTCAGTTTTTGAGTTCTAAAATCATATAAACTCTTCACTAGTTCATCAATTCTATGTTTGTGAGCAGTACTCAGATGACGTACTTTCAACATTATTCACTAAACGTTTCATAAATCTCAATGTAGACGGCGCTCGAGCCATATAAATTCAAATTAATAAATTCGTTAAAGACAAAAGTTATTGAACGGGAATTCAGTGTTAACTTAAAACAATAACCAAAAGAGTGTCATTTTTTTTAGTTTGATCATAAAAATTTATGAGGGAATTAGTTTAAATCATTACGACAAAATTAATTAAGAATTTATAGATAAATTTAAGAAATGGGCATGACACGGTACATTTAGCTGATATATTGTAGATTCTCTCTGAGTGACAAATTATAATATATAAAAAATATGATGAAATATATGCGTGATCATCCAATTGATACAAAAAATTCATCATTAGATTATTAATTAATCAGCAATGAGAACAAACAATACAAAACTTAAAAAAATCACATTTTAAACAGCCACATCAGGATCGCATATAATAATAATAGTCTTAATTTTGAATCAAGTAAATGCAGGTTTTAAAATATTAAGTATAAATAATCCACTTACATTTTTTCAAAAAATGGGGAAGTGTATGGTCAACGCTAGTGTTAACTTAATAAGTATAAATTTTATGAATTACATAAAACGGACATAAAAATAATATTTAAAAATTTTGTTTCTTCTTTTTTCTTTTTCTTCAAGTTTAAGTAAAAAAAAATCTTCAGAGAGAAGGATATTGAGTTAGGAATGCTTGCCTGTGTTTTATCTCGGGTTTTATCAATGGAACCGAAACGACTGAGCGTTGTTTGTTTTGGTTTTTTATGGTTTAAATCTGTTCCGCGTATACGTATTTAGTAAATAATCCGTTTTTTAACGTTTATTTTTTGGTCTTAAATCACTTTTAATAATACGATAAGGGCTTTAAGAAATAGAGATCTAACATCAAAAAGCCCCTTTCTAAAAGTACATTTAAGCTAATAAAGCCACGATATAAAAAAATATATTTTTAGTTTAAGTAGTAAATGTCAGTGTCGCATTTTTTTTTTAATATTGAGAGGGCGCTAACTAGAGTTAATCTAGGTATTAATCACTAATTAATAATATTATTTTAATTAATCAAATCAAAATCTAAGTAATCAAAGTATATTTCGGAAAGGTGTGGAGTAACAAAACTTCAATAGGTGTGCTAGGGGACGACTACTGGCGATACTACAACTTGAGCCACTTTGTATTGTTGTTTGGCATTGGTTTTTTCATCGGAACATTCTTTCATTTTATCGGGTGCAGTAGTACCACCCTGATTTAGATAAGTTTATGGGAAGTTTATGTGCTTCATAAGCATTTTACACGCAGTATTAGTATTATAGTATCACCTCTTAAAATTTGGACAAATATTTCCCCATAGGGAAATATTTCTAATATACCTTACCTTACGTTTCTTCATATTGCCCTGTGTTACCCAAAAAAATCCTCGTATTTCCTAAATATTTCCTTGAACGCTTGTATTTTTAGCGTCGATATTTTGTATAAAGAAACTGACCCATAATAAAAGTTTTTTTTAATGATTTTAATGTTTTATAATTTAATTCAAGTATAAACTATTGTATACTTAATTTTGGTTATATTTAGTTTTAAATTTGTTTTTAAGAAATTCTGTTTTTAAAATCAACAGTCTTTCATGCGGACAATAAAAATTAGAAATTGAAAATATTTCATCCGTATGTAACCCTCGGGTTTTCTGTTATATCTTCCTCAGCGTGTTAGTAAAAGGTTACGGAGATATTTCTAAAAAAGCCAAAGCTAGTGCGATAAAATTCAATACCTGGGGGTTTTTGTTTCAAATTGTCTTTGGTACTGTATATTCTAAGTCTCAGAAAGATAAAATATTTTCTTCTGCTCTCTTTGGTACTGCATTATACTTTCCGAGTACATAATTTTGTCTCCAGCAAAGATTCATCGCTTTCGGTTATGCTTTTGCCAGTCAAAATCCATATTTCCAAGTTTTCTAGCTATGATCCATTAAAATCTTATCTAGGGTGGGTATTTCTTTTTAAAAAATAAAATGGTGTACTTTTCTTCGGTATCGTCGTCGATGACCTTTACAGGTTTACCTGTACTTTTTTTGAGATTTAATTTGAAAACGACGGACTTTGACATGAAATTATTATATTTATCTTTTAAATGAATCGCTCATTTCAAAAACCCCATAAGTCAATTTTTGCCGAAAATAGGTTTTTGCCATGAACGGATTTAAAATGTCAATTTACACAATTTGTGTTAAAATCCCATAAGTCGTATTAACCATTCAGCAAATATTAATACTCAGTTTTGACTATTAACTGTAAAAACCACATTAGTCGGTGACTTGTGGGGTTTTTGCGCAGAACGACGGATTCGGGCGGATTCGATGGTGGGGACGTGTGGCGCATGAATATGTTTATTTTCTTGCGGCGACTATGTTAGTCTACTGTTTACACCCTGACTGCAGTAGTGACGAAACTCTACAGCCACTAAAAAAGAGACAAAAACATCCAGAACAGAATAAGCGATTTGTGATCAAAAATTCTAAAGTTAAAGGTATCGAACATACGAATTGGAGAGGAAAGAAATTGCCGTCAAGCTACTGGACGAGATAACGTTTTTGTGTGCATTAAATTTAGGTATAGTGTGTTATAGGATAAATCTTGTTTTCAGATGTAAAATGACATGCTTTAATAAGTTTACTCAAGATGATCTGAAATTATGTCTTACTAAGCTAAACGGATTTCATTCCAAAGATGAACAAGATATTTTCTTGCAGCAACTAATTAGGAAAGGCGCAGTAAAAACTCATAGACGTCGTAAAAAAAGATCTATACCGAGAGAAATTTATTTTAAATACTACATCGTTACTTCTGGTAGAAGAAAAGTTGTACGCAAAAAAGCGTTTGTTTCTATCTGGGGCGTCACTGCAGGTCGCGTGGGTCGCTTGTGCATCTTGCAGACTCCAAAAGATGGTAGTGGTAAGCATTCAAAAGCCAGCACAACTCGTCCCGAAATTTTGAAAGCAATTCGTGACCATATATTTCATTCCCTAGAAAGAAAACGCACTATTCAGGTAAAGATATTGATGCTGCTTTGAATGTAAAAAGTATGCATTGATTATTCATGATAAAAAAAAACTTTCAAGAATACGTTTTCGCTAAGGTTCGGCAGACCTTAGGTCGATACGTGCGTAACTTGTTAACCGTTAAAATGAAAAACCCTAGGTTATGATTTCATGCCAAAAAAAGCTGTCGAAGCAGAGAAGACTATTCACAAAAGAGCACAAACGTTATATAATAAAATCCGTGACATAAAGAACTTTGTAGATCTCGTGAAAACGTGGCCGACCGCCCTAACTTTTGACATGCAGAACTTGTCTTTGCCGAATATTCCGGTACAAGAAATGTTTTACCTAAGACAACTGTGGGTGATTTTTTTTAGCATAAAAAATCTTAAGACCAATAAAACTGTGTTTTACGTCTACGATGAAGGATTAGGAAATAAAGGAACAAATGAAGTGTGCTCAATGTTCCTCCATTATCTAGAGAACTTCTTGAATGATGATGTGGACGAACTATACCTTTTCTCAGACAACTGTCCAGGACAGAACAAGAACCATACAATGATCAGATTTCGTTTGGCTTTGACAGGCACTGGCAGATATTCAAAAATAACACATTTTTTCCCAATATAAGGGGACACTCCTTGCCCAATGACCAAGATTTTGGTTTTGCAAAAGGTTAAAAAGGTTGACCGGGTATACCCGCCTGATCAGTATTATTCTATGATGAGCGAAGCCAGCGACAAATTTGCTGTATTTATGTGGTCAACTTCTCAAATTTTGGAATTCTCAAAGTGGTGGCCCACTTATTATAAGAAAACTTGCCTGTCTGATGAAAGTTTTAGAAAAAAAGTTCCAAAAGAACTGAAACAGAGCTTTTCACCCTCTACTTTTAACACACTTTTCAACTATCCAGGAATAAATCGGCTCCTATTTGTTTGCCAGCTCTACAAACTTACCCGAACGGAAATGTTGCCCTAAACGCTAAGAAAATCGGAAACTATCAAACGGGTGAAGAGTAGCATACCTTCAGAGTATATGCAATTTTATGAGAAAAATTTTGATTGGCCGACTGGTGAACTGGCCGATGAAGACCCAAATGTTGAGTGTGACCAAAAGTTCGATTATGTGCCTTGAAAACTCATTTTTGTAAATAAAACGTAATTTTGTCTCACTTTTTAACCTAATTCTAAATAACATGCATATGTTCAGTGCAAAAACCACATAAGTCCTGAATATATTTTTTATTATATATCGTAAAAGATAAAATTTCCAAATACCATTTATCAAAAAATTTAGTCAAATAAATAACAAAAATAAATGTATGATAAAGAAATTATTATTCGAGTAATACAGTTTTTTTTTTTTTGATTCCTGAAAAGTTTAATTTTTTGACTTATGTGGTTTTTGAAATAAGCGATTCAATTGTATTATGTACATTCACAAAATAATACTAATAACTTTACTTATCAATCAGGTACAATGACAAGTTCCCTAAAATAACAAAAAAGTCTATTCATTAATATCGGATTTACCTTGGGATTTACAATAGGGATAAAAAAATAATTGTATTGCATAAAAGGGCAAATGGCAAATAGGGTTAATAAAATTGCACATTTGGTAACCTCAATGTCAAACCATTCGAAAGCTCCTGTATAATTTCGTATCACTTTTGTTAAAGAGAATTAGCACATGAAACCGTTAAAATGTACCGATTAAATGCGCTATATATTTTTTCATTTATTCAACATATATAATTTAATTCATGTCAGGCAATATGTCTCGCAATTTTTTAAAACAATGGACTCGATTGTTGCTGAGTAGATTTGTTCGACCTGATAAATTACGTTAAGAGTTATTTAAATTGCGTAGTTTGTTACAATTTATTGACCACACGCTATTTAATGAACCAAAACTTATTTACGGTACGTTTGCGTCGTGTTCGCTGACGTCATGTTGGCCAAATTTACCGTAAGTACAAAGGGTCCTTCTTAGCTGGGCAACACTTTATGCAGAAAAAATTAAAAGCTTATCAAACGAACAAAATTCGCCAGAAAGCAGCAGCCAACAGATGTTAAATTCTTATCTAGTAATAACGTTCCCTTAAAACATTGAAATTTGGGCATTATCTTGGACTAAAAGATCTCATATTATACTACGAGCCACCAAAGGCTTTAAAAATCCAAAATCATTATTTTATTTAATAGCTTCAATATTTTTATTGAAAAAAGGCAGCGCCATTTGTGCATTTCTATGGCAAGAGCCCTACAAATTCTTATTTCGCACTATAGTTTGCTGAGAATGAAATTTTGTGCTAACATTACTTTACATTAGTGTCGACATATTTACAAAAGGTCAGAGTGATCATGTTTTTATGATGTGCCACCAGATTCAGTAAATTTCAGGCGTTTAATTTATATGTAAATCCTTGGGGAATACTTTTTTCCTCTTTCATTTTGGTTTCCTAATGTCGCGTATCCGATATGATAAATTCCGTTCTATTACTTTTTTACTTAAAATTTCTAAGATTTTAAATTTAGACTTTTTACATTTTTCTATGCATATTATTTATCTATTGTGCTGTAAAAGTAAACGCCTGAAAGGATTTTTTTACTACAACTTCAAACAAATTTCAAATTTTCAGTTTTTGAGTTCTAAAATCATATAAACTCTTCACTAGTTCATCAATTCTATGTTTGTGAGCAGTACTCAGATGACGTACTTTCAACATTATTCACTAAACGTTTCATAAATCTCAATGTAGACGGCGCTCGAGCCATATAAATTCAAATTAATAAATTCGTTAAAGACAAAAGTTATTGAACGGGAATTCAGTGTTAACTTAAAACAATAACCAAAAGAGTGTCATTTTTTTTAGTTTGATCATAAAAATTTATGAGGGAATTAGTTTAAATCATTACGACAAAATTAATTAAGAATTTATAGATAAATTTAAGAAATGGGCATGACACGGTACATTTAGCTGATATATTGTAGATTCTCTCTGAGTGACAAATTATAATATATAAAAAATATGATGAAATATATGCGTGATCATCCAATTGATACAAAAAATTCATCATTAGATTATTAATTAATCAGCAATGAGAACAAACAATACAAAACTTAAAAAAATCACATTTTAAACAGCCACATCAGGATCGCATATAATAATAATAGTCTTAATTTTGAATCAAGTAAATGCAGGTTTTAAAATATTAAGTATAAATAATCCACTTACATTTTTTCAAAAAATGGGGAAGTGTATGGTCAACGCTAGTGTTAACTTAATAAGTATAAATTTTATGAATTACATAAAACGGACATAAAAATAATATTTAAAAATTTTGTTTCTTATAATTTTTCTTTTTCTTCAAGTTTAAGTAAAAAAAAATCTTCAGAGAGAAGGATATTGAGTTAGGAATTTTTGTCATTCTTAATTGCAATTAAAGCCAAAGGAAAAAGGAAAAATGTTTTTTTATAACATTACCTTATGCCTTATAAACCTTAAAAATACCAAGAAAGTTTTTCGAATTCAACAAACGAACGGAGGATGATATCCCGGAATAATTTTTCAACCTTGAATCATTGAATGATAACTATATCACCAATAAAGTTCGTTTAGTTTTATAATACTTATGCCTCGACTTATAACCTTAAAAATGCCAAGAAAGTTTGTCGAATTCAACAAGCCAACGGAGGATGATGAATAATTTTTCAACCTTGAATCATAACTATACTTGAATGATAACTATATCACCAATAAGGTTCGTTTAGTTTTATAATACTTATACTTATGCTTAGGCAGCACCAACAGCAATTTGGATCTTAGACGCAGTCGCAGTCTACAAATAACCTAAAAATGGTTATTTAATCACATATTAGATATTTTTTTTAGATTATTTTTGTTTATTACCGAAATATGTTTCTCTAATAAGTGCTCAAAACTTAAAATCTTCACACATAACAATTAATGCAATCTATGGACAGATATTTCATGCCAAGAGGATTATTATTTTGATAACAGAAATTTGTACAGCTGCCTCTTGAAAGTATATTTAGTCTTTAATGTTTTAGATTCATTCGGTCTATTATTTAATGTTTTTGTCAAGCAATAAGAATAGGAGCGCTTCACGTACGTCAGTTCGAAAGCTGATTCTATTATATCGATACCGTGGCGTCTTCAGTGCAATTGTTGTGAGCTAAAGTGTAACTGTCATTTTGAAATTTGCGAATGCCATAGATCAAGCGTTATTAACATGTGTCGTAAATCTCAACCATGAATCAATTAACAACCCTAAATTTTTTAATTTCATCTTATAAAAGTCGTAGTTTACAGTAGAAATGGCCTGATTGACCTTTTCGATCAGATATGAGAGACACATCTGAGTATTGAAAATTGTCATATATATAAACTAAGAATAACAGCGGCCCCAAAATAGAACCCTGGGGGACTCCAGGGGATACGCCTAAAAAACCACCGCCTGTTTACGGTTGATAAGATAATTTTTAATAAGTTTTCGTGCAAAGATACTCAAACCAATATAGTTCAAAATCGATAAAAGCAACGGGTGATTAACACAGTCAACTTGCCATTATCCCAGGACCTAAAAATATCATCAGTAATGTTCAGAAGGACCGTGCAACAGCTGTAATTACGTCTAAATTTCTAAGCAGCTATTTTTGCAATTATTTTCGCTAAGGCCTTTGAAGACCGTGTTCGGTTGGTTTTATGGGCAGAAAGTTTGCAACTATAACAGGATTCAGGATTTTGGGCAGCGGCAGAATTCGCTAGGAAATTCCGATTTTTCTAGACATAAGTTTATATGATTAAAGTATCGTAACAAAATTTATGGTGTTGTAAGATTATAAAAAAGAGCTAAGCAAAATTGTCTATGGCTAGCACATCAATTTTTTTTCTTTATTTAATTTTTAAACTTTGTCAAAGTTGCATTAAACAAATCAATGCCTCCGGGCAGATGATTAAATAGCCTCTCTGCAAACAGGAGACAGGAGACAAAAATAATCATTGTTTGGACGATGTTAGGCAATGCTAAATAGTGTTTCTTGCAGGTGCATTAAAGTTAATTAGCAGATAGAAGTTCAGGACAATAAACATGATTATTCAGTAAGCATGAATAGAAAGCAAAGATTATACGAGTTATATAATATAATATCAAGTATGTCAGGCAATTTATTGTAGTTAATTTCCTCCATCGCAATATGCATTTTATAATACCCAGAGGACGTAAAAAACGCTCTTATACTCTCTCCAGAGAGAATTCTGTAATAAGTTGCCCAAACCGCGCAAGAATATGCGAGTGAGGATATCACTTTTGATAGCGTGGATATTTGAGAAATTCCTCAATGTGCGAAGCACGAAGCGTAGCCTTATTACATACAAAGTCACCACTAAATATCACACATCTCACAGTTTATAGGCAAATTAAATCAGCTGTTTTATTAAATTACACTGTTAGGTCATTTAAATTACACCACAACGCAAAACGATCCAGATCAAATTGTAGTTGTTCACAATCACTTTTAGAATGAACTGGACTATATATTTTTAAATCATTCTGCTCCCTGTGGCATCCGAAAGTACTGTTTGTGAAAAAAAAAGAGGAGATAGAATTGAACAATAATAGTTTCCAACCTTATTTCCAGCTTTTTATTTGAAATTTCTTTAGAATGTTAAAATATGAATCTGAGCCAAAATAATTCTGCGTTAAATGACCAAATGCTGTTTTAAAAAATGTTATAATTATGTAAATCGTGCCATAATTTGCAGAATGATGCTGATCCTTCCCACACTTTTTTTCACCAGTGAACTATTTGAACACTTTGAAATATTATCTCCAGCTTAATCAATTTTGAAAATGCATATTTTCGTAGTTTTTCAAAATTTGTGTGATTTGCTTTTATTCGGGGTGTCCAGAATTAGGCCGTAAACAATCAAAATTAAAACTTTAAGTGTTATCAAGTCCAGAACTTATTTCTCTATCATACTCTATTAGGGTTACCTATACCTATTCCGATCCATATGCGAAATAATTAGAGGGAGAAGACGTGCGAACAGGCGGATCGAGAGGCAGACAGAAAAAACCTCAGAAAAACAGCAGCATAATATACGTGAAAAAAAAAGAAAAGAAAAAACTGCATTTATTTTACCGCATAACACTTTGTTGTACTGAAAGATATTTTGTATATTTCTTACGAAAGTTATATTTTTTGTAATTTGATATGATAAGTTATAGCATTCCAATTTGCAGTTTTGTGCTGCGGCAATCTGAAAAAAGTGAGTTTTATGTCTGGTGTTATGATAATGGTCAAAAGCATGAATATCTCTGCCAGATAGGGAAGCTAGCCAGCATGGACAATTCTATTCAGACAAATCATGTGAAATTTTCTGCGATCCTACATAATTATATGTTAAGTGATGCCTAAAGGGTATACTGTAAGCGAATCTCATGCATGAGTTTTGTAACTCCTGGATCAAGCAGCGACAATATCAGAGTGTCACAAAGCTGGTAGCATAGATGGCCAATGTTGATTAAAAAAGTTTAATTTTGAAGTGTATTTCCGACTTGCGTTTCAAACGATAACCGGTGTATTACACCCAAATTTTTTGCTTGATTGAATTGGTCTTGATGAACTCCTCATTATTTTTGTTGCCAGCAAAAAGCAAAACTTGTGATTTTGCTTTTTGCTTTTAAATTGTGATTGACGGCATAAACGCGTATTTTATTTAAATCTGTATTAAAATTATTTTGCGACATGCGGAGAGTGCTGCAGTTGGGCTAACTGAATGTATTCACCCATATTTGCGATGTAAATTAATAACCCGGGCCCTAGAATAGTCTTGAGGTACACCCGCGGACACTCTAACGCAATTAAAGAATTTTATTAACCGCGATGCAATGCATTCTATTGTTAAAGTAATTTTCAAAAAGTTTGATTACACTAGATGAGAATTCAAAATAGTGGAGCTTGACCAGCAGTAAAGGATGGCTAATAGTATCAAACGCTTGTTAAAGTTAAAGTGGGCCAGAAGAAAGCCAGATTGATTACTGGTAATTATGCTGTCGGAAGTCACAAAATGGCAAATTTGATTAAACATATGTTTTTCGACAACTTTGGAAAGCGCAGGAAGAATACTAATTGGTCTCATATCCTTGAGCTCTTTTGGATCTGAAACTTTGCCCACGGGCTTAATTATAGACCTTTTGGGAAACTTATTTTCCAGAAAGAAGCTATTTACTATATTTAACAAATGATCCATACAAAATGGCAAGCATAACATCAAATTTGATGGTATCGTATTTTTTCGGCTTCGCGTACTTGGCTATGGCAAAACAATTATTGCGTTCTGTTGGTATGAATTCTATGCCGACAGCTGTCACTGACAAAGTAAAAGTTTAACTTTAATATTCTGTTATTCTCAATTTGTTTTATATTCATGTTCATGTCACAAACATTCACCGTACGTGAAGGGAAAATGTTCAGCCGAACAAATAAGGTACTATCAAAAGACCAAATTATTTCGAATATGGTTTGGAGTTAACACTAATACGCTTTGATAGAGAAATAAGCTCCGGACTTGCTAACATTTAAAATTAAGGAAAAAAACCGAGTTTAGAGACGGTGATGTGAATGTTTACTGCTTAATTTTGGACAACCTGTATAAAAGTAGACATCAACAATCAAAAAAACGAGAACTTAAGTTTTTTGTTAACATTTTGTCAAATATACATACATAAAATGTTTTTCTACTCCCGTCTGTAAAATACCTAATTACCCACCAATCTAGCGTGCGGCCAGCGTCACTTTACCACGTCAGTTTCGTTTCCCACAGATCCGAGCCACTTCAGACATTTCCGGGATTTTACCGCACGGATTTGGGAGCAATCGGATGTTTTTTGACGTTTGTCAATTCTGACGTTCATGTCAGTGAATATATTTGTGTTGTTTTCCGAAAATGTACCCAAAAACTAACGGTCGTAGAAAAAGTATAGTATGCAACACGTTCGGTCATTTTTTTAAGTCACTCGCTCCGCTGCGCTCAGCTCGTGTCAAATAAACTCATGAGTATATATAATAAATAAGTATAAATAAATATTTCATTTCATTCATATTTCTGTATTTTTAAAATTATTTCGGTCAATTGACACAAAAAATGACCGGTACTTGGTACTCACCTTAACTCTAAAAATTGAAATTACATCTTAATAAACCTTTAAAGAACGGGTTCGGTGAAAAACCCGCTTACCTACCACAGTCGAATTGCACGGCAAGCGAATTTTACGGAAACCCTTAGTTATGGTGGCGTGAGTGAGGAACATCTTGGCCCCATTCACCCCTGCAGCCCCCTTAACCTGATTTTTGAACATCGAACGTTTGAAATTATTGGTGGATATTTAGGGAATGGAATCGGGAAATGTATAGTCGCGCCAAGGAAGCCAATTTAAAAGCCGGATTATCAACCTTTTGACCTTTCTCGCTGCGGCCTTATTCTAGCGGAAACGGTCGTCCATCAACTTTGTCCTTTTTGTAAAATCGGGAAGCGGAAATTAATAGATGAAACGCCACGAAAAAGAACCGTTTCATCAGCCTGCTTTCGATTTGAACCGTGACTTTTAGGAATTTGAAAAATAAACTGAGATATTTCGATGCTTTTTATAGGATCCCGAAGCTGTTTTCCATTTGTAGGATCCTTATAATGTTGGGAACTCCAATATCGTTTTCAGATCAAGGGAATAAATAAAGTTCAATTCCAAACCTTAAGAATAGCTACGAGGTTCATGATATGAAATGAATTTGCAACCCAGACGAATCCTGTTGGCATCTAAACGTATGTTGAAAACGACGAGTTCTAACGAACATTTTATCTTCTTGTTCGTGAAAAAAGGTCTTCCTGTCTTAGTTGTGGAATTTTGGAGAAGTTATATATTTCTCTTGTGTTTCTACGTTTTTACATTAGCCTCTCCACGATTTTGATTTGATTTTAATCTACAGGAACTTTAGTTGAGTAAAGATCATGACAAATTCCTGGAATTTTTCACTCAAAAAATGTTTGTGGTGATGCTTCAAACGCCGAGGGGACATTGAAGTTTTTTGCTCTTGAAACTTCCACAGGCTACTGTAATACTTTTTACAAAACTCCTGCGTCGGTTTTTGCTGAGTCGAACTTGCTGATGATAAATCCTATCCCATCCTATAGCTCTTTTAATTTAATGTAATGTAATCAATACAATTCTCAACCGCGACTCAGGTCTCTACTTGTCACCAACATGGGAATCAGTCATCCAAGACTGTGTTTATGCCCCTCATTTAGCTCCGCCGCCCTCAAACAATATATTAGCAGGTACAGAGTAAAATGCGAGCCAGTGTCACTTAAGCTCTGAAGAAGCCAACAGGATGATTGGCGAAACGTCAGCGAGTTCGACACAGCAAAAACCGACGCAGGAGGAATCCAGAAGTTTTGTAAAAAGACATTCGTATTGCTCGTCTATTTATTGTTACGGTATTTTTGTTGTTGGTTTAGTCCTAGAATGGATTGAGTTTAGTAACTTTTAATTTTACATTCTTTGAATTTCGTGTCCTTAAAAAAATTAAATGAAACTAAAGATCTGGGGGTCTTTGATTGATGATTGTAGGCTATCTTTCTGCAATCCTTTAAATTAAAACAGCTATAGGATGGGATAGGATTTATCACCACCTGTCTGAAAGTTTTTGTATTGCGGCTTTGACCGTTTTGTATTGGAATATGCTAGCCAGATGTGATCTCCTTTTTATGAAACTCATATTGACAAACTTGAGCATGTAAAAAAAAGCGTATTGCACATATTTATACGCCTCCTACTAAACCTTGGTGTCATAAGTTGGCATTGAACAGGAAAGATGTTCCTCCTTTGTGATGTCTAAGAGTAACCATTGATGCTCGCATGCCCATTTAGGTCATATAGGCATTAAGCCTATCCAGAATTGAGCACAGAATTGTGATTGCGATGATTTTTTGTGACGTGACTCATGTGTGGTTTGATTGTTATATAATAAATGTTGTATGGTTTATTTATTACCTGCTTTAATTCTTAAATGCAAAGATTCTATATGCCAATAAATAAGTTAAAATATCACTACTGCCGTTATTGATTCTAAATTAAAATATCGATAATATCAATGAACGAAATATTTTATTATTATTATATAAATTTTTCATATATTCGTAAAACGATTCTGTCTCAGAAAACTCACTGATTTTGTTTGCTGGTGACGAAAATATATGAGAATTATAAAGCAGCACTAAAAAAAGCAGAAAAAAATCTTTTATCTTGATGAGACGTGAACTGATGACGGTTATATAGTGCCAACAATGTGACAAGACAAAAATATAACTAGCGATGTACTTCCTAAAATTAAAGTGATATAATATAATCATTATTGCATATGTAGTTCTAATTAATGTTGACCACTTCTTAATTGACTAGTAACATTCGACGAAAATGTTTAAAATAATATCTTTGTGATGTACAATTTAGCTATAACCCTTTTCCTTATCTATAAATTTCCATTGTATTGTTAAAATTATTTCGGTCATTTGACCGGTCAATTGACACAAAAAAGAATTGAGCGGTCAATTCCACAACGCTAGTTTTAAGAGTAGTTCATTTTTTGTTGTTAGCGATAAGTAAAAACTAACCAAGAAAGGGTGAAGGATCACATCTAAACATTCTCAATATTTTTTTTTTCATTTTATTACTAAAACCTAAGTTAAGGTATGATTGAAAAAAATCTGTTCGTTTTATTTTAAGACTGATATTGTTAATTCAAAGTCGGGGTAAATTTTACTGAAACTAAAAAATAGGACTTTCTAGGCTAAGGACAGCATTAAAAATACAATTTTAATTTATAATTTATACAATTTATAATGATCAGCTCTTTGTTTAAATCTATAACGTGTTTAATTTGTTATTCTAAATAATTGCAACAATATTTTGTGATGCTTATTTTATTATCTGATAAATATAATTTGAATGGTTTATTATCATGCACATATTTGTTTCAAGAAGATATAGAATTATTTAGTGTCTTATTGATTTATTAAATATCACCAATGAAGCAAAATTACATTTAATTTTGATCAGATCGTTTATGTGTGTGTGTGTTTTTTTTAAATTTTGCAACGTTTTTTCTCTGAATTTTTAAAAACTGTCCTTGTAATTTATCTGACCTTTGTTATATAACTTTCAAGTTATCTACCCTGTTTAATGTTCCCTAAGATTTTTGTTTTTGCTACCGCCCAAATTACCATCTCTCTGTCTCTCTGCTTCCATCCTTTAATTATAAAATCAAGAAATATTGATTTTTATAATTTAGTTTTTGTATCATGTATACATGTATTTCCCATAAGTTGCATCGAACCAGAGTGGGTTACTACCAGCACTGGATAAAAATAAAAAATATTTCCAATAAAATCAATAACAAACAATCGAAATGACTTAAGTGTATTCGTTGGGTCACTGTGTAGTCCCTTAGTATACCTAGTGAGGTTTTATTACTCTACAGCTTAATAAAATAGACTATCCAATAAAACTTTAACGATGTTATTACGTATTGTTATTGGATAAAGCCATTAACAAAAAATGTATTCTTACTTGAGTGACAAGGCAGGGGTAGCCCAGGTATATTTCTTTCTTTCTCATATATTTCTTGAGTGTGTTATTTTACGAGAATATAACAATGCCGAAATCATTTGTCCCTTGATACAAAGCAAGTTTAATCAGCATAGGACTTATTAAACAAGAAGCTCTAAAAAACCTGTCTACTTACAAAAATGGCAAACACGTCGAAAACAGATATTATTAATAGTGGAGAATTGAAGAAGAGGAATAAACGTAGTGATTTTCCAACTCACCGCACCTTGGATAAACCGAAAAAGAGACTAGAAGATGAAACCAATATGAGTGTAAGCCGTGCCGCCCTCCATAGAGTTGTTTGTAAAGTGCGATTTAAGTACCGCAAAATGGAAAAAAGGTAAGTAGTAATTTTACGCACTTGGAGATTTAATTACATTCAAGAAATTCAAGATATAGATTAAACAAAAGATCCATAATTTACCTTGGTGAAACATGGTTCTATACACACGACACTGTATCCAAAGAATGAATTCCACTTAGAACTGTCAGAGAAAACATTACGAATCACCATAATACACGCTGGGTTAGAAGGCAGATTTGCCCAAACTGCTTGCTGTTGTTTGCAAAGAATATTAAAGATTCTCTTTTGGATTATCATTAGGATGAGTGCCGAACTTTTTGAACATTGGTTTCAAAGCAATTTTTAAAAAAATATTCTCAATAACGGTGTTATTGTCACACCACAGCCGTCTGCTACGCAAAGGACCAGTCCCATCAAATTCAAAAACTGAAATAAAGGAATATTTGTTAGAAAATGATTTTTATTTTCAATTCAGTTTCAAAAAAGCGCAACTTTTGGAAGTCCTAAAATAATTTGGCTGAACAGGCTGGGCATGCTGTTTTACGTCTTCCTCCATGTCATTGCATGTTTCACCCCATAGAGCATTTTTGAGACCAAGTAAAAGAAAAAGTCAGAGCAGAAAATGTTACTCCTATTTGAATAAATAAAAAATGTAATTAATAACATAACAATTGACAGCTGGAAAAATTCAGTACAGTACACTATAAAACTTAAATTAAAATAACATAAATCCTATTATAATTAATCTCAATGACGACTCTGATAGTGAAACAATTAGATTTATATAATATATATATATTCCTAGGTAGGAATTTATTGTATATATTTAATTTAATTTAATATAATTACATTATTATCAAAACCTACCGGGACCGAGTTTTATTGCCGTCGGCAGGTAACTTAAAATCATTGTGGGCAAAAGCAAGCACGATGAACATTGAGACAGACTATATAATACATGCAGTTCTCGTCGCGTATTTTCGTCGGAAGTCGTATTGCGGCTCGCCAATTTCCTCCGATAACGACGCAAAATGTCCGTCCGTGCGGGGCCAAAAGTTCAGCGATTTCAAAACACCAATAAAAAATATTTTTATCGTTTTTAATTTTTATGTTAATCTTAAATTTCGAGGCTTATCGGGGAAATAGTAAATATTTGTTCCCCGTTATCGAAACCGTCGGATAAAACGTGCCCATACGATTCGGGTAATTAAAAATGGAATCGTGCCTCCCGCAAAAATGGAGTTGTTACGATGTCGCCTTGTCCGGCTTTATTAGTGGGCGAAATTTATTTTACCCCAAGGGCGTTTCTGCTAGGGTAGGTAAAGACCCTCCCGTTGTTGATTTTGTTTACGGGGCGATAGTTGCGTTTTCAATCGATATCGGGCGGAAAATATGGCGGTGGTGGGGAAGCCAATTTTACTCTTGCGATATGAACCACGCTTCGCAGCATATTTGTAGCCCTCCTTTATCTGAAGCTTGCGCAACGAACCACAATAATACATACAATACAATAATGTTCATATATTAACACGCCCGACCTGAAATTGGGAGGCTCTCTATCCAGTCCGCTCGCCATATCCTGACTTCTATGGGATAGAAAGATTACAGATTATCTCTAAGATGGATCAGAAGGCGTCACATGAGCCCAATCTAAAACTTTACTGAGCCAGAAGGCGTCACATGAGCCCAAGCTAAATCTTTACTTAGCTAGAAGGTGTCACGTGAACCCAAGCTAAAATTTTCCGCAGAGATTTAGATTATTAATAAATTAATAATTGACGAACTAATCGAGTCCGTACGACCAACCTGAAATAGGAACGTTCTCAGCCCAGTCAGCTCGCCCTTTCCTGACTACTATTGGATAGAAAGATTATAATTATCTCTAAATTCACAATCTCTACTCTACTCTACTATGGGACAGAAAGATTATAGATTATCTCTAAATCGGCAGTGTTACGAAGAGAACAAAGAAACAGGACTTCATTCCATTATTAGTTACACTCTATGACAACCAATAGATCAATCTCTAAAATTACCAGCGAATAGTAGCAACCAAATGATTATTTTTCTGACCAAATTACCACAGATAAAACTTCAGTTAGCCAGAAGGCGTCAACCCAAGCTAAAATTTTACGTAGCCAAAAGGTGTCATCTGAGTACAAGCTAAAACTTTATGCAGGTAAAAGGCGTAACATGAACCTAAGCTAAAACTTTACTTAGCCAGAACGTGTCACGTGAGCCCAAGTTAAATCTTTACTTATCCAGAACGTTTCAGGTGAACCCAAGCAAAGATTTGACACATCCAGAAAGCATCAAATGAACCCAAGTTAAATTTTTACTTAGCCAGAAGGCATCAAATGAACCCAAGGTAAAACGTTCCACAGAGATCTAGACTAAATTAATAATTCACTTGAGTTTTGGGAGGCAAACTAAACAAGTTCATAAGGTTCAAGGCATGTGGTAATTCTGTAGCCCTCTTTTATCTAAAGTTTACGCAATGAACCAACACTTGGACTTGATGTTTATTTTAACACAGTGGCGTTACGATATTGTTCATATATTGATAATTACCCGGTTCTAACACTATCATTTCAATGTAAGTTTGCATATGTAAAAATATATAGAATTAAGAAATGATTTGAATCCTATATATAAATAAGTTAAAAATATCTTGGACGCCCAAATAAAAACGATTTATATTTTGCGATATGTGCGCAATGTATTTATTCATCATTCATCATCATCGGCAAATAAATTTCAATTGGATTCGAAAAGGTCATTCATATAGCATGATCATCAATTGCTCAAAGAAACTTACACAATATGGGAATTCAGCGATCCCAGACGATTTTTATGCCCCTCATTTAGCTCCGCCCCCTTCAAAGAATATATAAGCAGGTACAGAGTAGAATGCGAACCGGTTTCAATTTAGCTCTGAAGAAGCCAACAGCAAAAAGTCAGCAAGTTCGACTCAATATCGACCGACGCAGGAGGAATCCATAAGTTTTGTAAATAGTAAGTAGTAATGCTAAAGTGTTCCAAGTTTATTGTTTATAATGCTATTATACATAAAATTCATGGTGCTGGTAAAAATGTGCCTAGGAAGTAAAGGCATAGATTAACAACCGAAAGACATGGCAAAATTTAATCCACGTTTCACAAAATCCACTGTTGGCGGTGGCTCAATTATGTTGTGAGGTTTCATGTCATGGTATGGAGTTTAACCAATTTTTGAAATAGATGGAATAATGGATCAAGACAAATACAAATCTAGGTTAGAAAATGCGATGACTTTTAATCCAGAAGAAAAAATCAACATGACATTGAACCTAAACATAGGGCACTGTCAATAAGAAGGTGGTTTGAGCAAAATCATGTTGATGTAAATGAATAACAAATAATAAATTGTAAATTTGTAAATTGGAAATTTATAATATATATAATTGTAAAAAAATAATAAATTGTGGAATGATCTTAGAAAAAATTCACCAAAAGCAATTTAAAAACGTGGACGGATTAGTGAAGGTAGTTCAAGAAGCTTCGTATTTCATCCCAGTCGACGCTGTCAAGGTCTAATTGGGCCTGTGTGATATATCTAGCGGTAGAAGAAGCAAAATGTTGAGTTAAGAAATACTGATTTGTTTATTGTAAGAATTAAATATATAGAATTCATTTTTAGTTTGTTGCCCATTGATTTCTGAAAAAGAAATTATTAAATTCTTGTATAAATGATGATTGACTTGGGCTAAAATGTGTTACCCTTATAAATAAATATCGCATGTAGAACTCCAAAAAAAAGTTTTCCAGATACATTACATTTTGGATCGTTTTTATTTAGCTGTCCGTCACTGTATATAATATATATATGTATATATGCACAAAAAAAATTGTTTTTCAATCTGTTAATAAAACCTAGCAAATTTAATATCCTATATTACCGACCAATACCAATAAAGTTCTAATTTCCACTTTTTTTTCCCTCTTAGTTTTTATTTATTTATTTTTTTAGTGTACGTTTGCGTTAAGTTTAAGACCTACTGATACGCGGTGGAGCATCTGAGCATTAAAATGGTTTACTTTAGCAATTCGAAATAGGTTTCACTCAGGTGTTTTATGTCGGTTTTCGCGTTTATGGAGTTTTTATTCCTTTGTATATGTATCATCTCAATTATTTCCCTTTTTTGTGTGTTTGGTTCGGTAGCAAGTATTTTTGTGTCATCGAAGTTAAAAGTATCTATGTGTTTTCTCCATTATATGGCTGCTGATGGCTGTTTTATATATATATATATATATATATATATATATATATATATATATATATATATATATATATATATATATATATATATATATATATCAAGATTAAACAGGATAACTCTATTAATTCTTTAGACTTAAATATTACGAAAACACAAAACAAATTATATTTTTCCATTTATCATAAACCATTCACACACGGACGCAGTCATACATAACAGTTCAAATCACCCTTATACACACAAAATGTCTGCATTTCACTCTTTTATACAAAGACTTCTTAATACGCCACTCTTAACAGAAAATTACAACAAAGAACTTAAGATCATTAAACAAGTTACCCTGAACAACTCCTACAATCCGTCCATTATAGATCAAATTATAAATAAAAAACAAATCCAGACAACAATAAACTCTATTTATCCGAAACCTAATACAGAACACGAACAATTTAAAACAATTACATACATAGGAGAACCTAATAAAGAAGTTTCAAAACATTTGTCAAAATGTGGTTTAAAAATAGCTTTCACAACTAACAACACAATAGGAAAATTTTTAAAAAACAATAAATCGAAATGTCCAAGGTTGAAATGCGGATCTTGTCCTAAAATTTATATTGGACAAACAGGTAGAAACGCATTAACGAACATAAAAGAGCGTTTAAAACAATAGTCTAGATTCTAATTATGCTACACACTTAGATACAGAAAAACACATTTTTAACTACAATTTTGATATTTTATATACAGCCACAAAAAGTAGAATATTAAATTTATTGGAAGCCATGGAGATTATCAAAATGAGGCATTCAAATGTATTGCTTAACGATCAATTAGATTTAAATACCTCTCCTTTATTGAACTGAAATTCTCACAGCAACTTTAATTAAGGTTTTATGGTCATTTTTCACAATTGTCATGTACAAATATATAATTGCGTGAAAATCTGAACTTTTAGTTCTTATTTATTTTGTTTTTTTCTCTAATTTTATTTCTTACAAATACTTACAGAAAATGATCGTTGATCATCAAATAATAATATTGTAAATTATTTCAGGAAAACTTTTATCGGAAGAGTAATTAATAGAGGAGAACATTCCAACATTTATATAAATAAGCAAGACAAGGAGAACAACATTTTACCTTATCACACTGTTATCTATGACTGTGACACCGCAAAATAATCGCGGTTTGATTCTTTCATGCTTTTTAAAACTTTTATCGGAGTAAAGCTTAAAATCTTTGCACTGAATTTTGAATGGCCCTGTAATTTGACCGTGAAATAATATACGGAGAGTGTTTTATTTAAAAAAAACATATGTACAGTTCTTTACGCATTGAAGTGGGTTTTACCAATACGATAAGGCAAAAAACCATTTAGAAATATAATGTTGCTTATGCTGATAATACAGACACTGTTGAAGACAACATCGAGCACATGCGTGAGTTATTTCAAATCTCGCTTGCCTGGGATCTTGCGGAGTGCAACAATCGACATGGCCACTGACACCATTCATTACATTTTCAACGGAAAAATAAATGAAGTGTGTGGAGTCAATCACGCGTCAAGTCGGTGAAATCTTCAAAAAATTGGTTACAAAACTTTAAATCATTTTTTTGAGTGCTAAGAATATATGAGCACAAATATGTAAAACTAAGCGAATTAATTAAATTAAATGAAATTAAAACAACATTGGGACTTGCTTCCGATATAACTGAAAGTTCCACGAAATTTTGAAAGAAATTTCCAAAATATAATTTTATGCGTGTTCATATTAATAAATTTTAAATTATTTTGTTTTATTTATTTATTATTATTTTTTATTACATTTGTTTTTTTTATTACGGCGAGATACAAACATTTTCGAAAAAGTATTTTTCAAAGTCAACGAAATCGGTAAAATCATTGAGAAATCAATTTTTGGGGTGGTAATTTCCTCCTATTTTTTCTAATAGCAAATAATAAATGAGGTACGAAGTGTATGGTATTACAGAGGAACCCAATAAAGGACCTAGTTCTAGCCAAATCCAACTGGGGCCTAACGAGATTCCCAGTATATTCTATGGAGCGCTCTTTATTTTGTTTCTCGAGTGGCGATATCGTTAAAAAAAAATTATCAAACAACAATATAGGCGCTGGATCCAGTCCTCGCCAACGCCGGGCTTTTCTGTTATTGTCGAACGAACGCTAGTTATTTATAACATAACGTGTAGAGCGGCGGGCCACTTATTGCGCCCATTAGTTTTTGTTTAATTTGTTTCTGCCAACAGCCAAAATGGCGAACACGCATGCAATCGCCTTGTAAATATCGCAGATTTGCCACCACCAGATTTAGTAAAATGGGTTCCTATTGGTTTTACGGCGGTCCAGTAATTAAATTGGTGATATAAAGTGTAAAAAATGTAAATCAGTATCAGAAAAATATAAATTTAATTGGAAGACCGTATAAAACCGTAAGAATTTTAGCAGGAACGGATACTTGCAGATATGCATCTTCTAGATTTCTCCTTCGTCGTAGAAAATAGTAACACTCCTCTTCGCTTTCTAGACATTCTGATTAATGCAAAACCAGACTTAACCTTGAGCCTAAAATTCCTCGAATCAAAACAATCTCTCTCTCTCTCTCTTCGGCCTATGGCTAGTACCAGTTCACCAACGTACTTCTTCAGCACACTATAAGGACTCAATTTTAAAACCTTTCACAGGAACAGTTCCAGTTTTGTGCTTAATTCCTTTCATCTTATTCAAGAACTAAAAAGTACGATATTCTAGTTAGTTTTGACGACTCTCTCTTTATACTAAAGTTCCTATTGCTGAGACACTAACATCTCAAACATCTTAAAATATGAAAACCTCCCAGTAGATCTTCTCATTTTAATCGAAAAATGTACTTCATATGTAACGGCCAAATTTACTAACAAATATCAGGAACAGCTGTGGGTTCCCTACCGCTGAAGAGATATATATGGAGCGGATGCCCGTCCTCCATTTCCATAACATTTCTGTGATGGCATGCGATACATCCGGTCAGTCCTGACTGGTGGTCAATCGAATGAACACAAAGTTTTCAATGTCTTCATGAATTGGTAGTTGTTGATCTGCCGCTATTTTTCGATGTAGGCATACTAGCGCTTTTTGTCTAAGTGTTGGAAGCCAGTAAGTTGGATTAGAATTACACCCGCTGGTATTGTCACCTATGTTATTCAGCAACTGAGTTAGTTTTTTATTGGGTGTAACTCTTAGGAACCTCTAGACTGTGTCAAAAGCAGCCGTTAGCCTAGAAACACACCTTCCTGCTACACAACTGACAGCCCCCAGGAATCTTCTGTAATTTCCATGTTTTAATGAAATCCATAGATCCTGACCAAGTCTGACTTAAAGTTTTCTCAGCTTGTTTTCTGGAAGTTCCATCTAGGTTTGGGAAAGAATCTTATTGGAGGAATTTGAGTGTCCACCTCCAGTATTATGGGTCTGTGCTTTTCGAGAAGTCGTGAAGAACTTTTTTTAGATATATTTATAGGTTGCCCCTGGTCGTTACAAATGTCAAAGCGGGATTGCGCTCTCTGTTTCAGGTAGGAGGAGCATAAAATATTAGTTGGAGGTCTTGTTTTTTTTCTGCGGCCCATTCTATCATACTTTTAGATAGACAGTAGAATGGGGTAGCGATGGAAGGGTCTGAGGTCTCCAGTTAGCTGCTGTAGTTAGCAGTTATGATGTTATGGCATAACTGGGGATTTTTGCCTTGAACGTGCTTGGTCTTTATGTTGCAGATGAGTGACCTGGATTAGCATCAGATCAATGTTATTGTCTTTCGATAATCTAAATGGAAATCGGGATTTAGATTTACTTATGTCCTCTACGTTAGTGAGTTTAAAAAGGCTGGTGGATTGGTACGTTTCCATATGATCTAGAGACCAAAAGATAGCCGGACTGCCAATCGCTATAGTTCTTTAGCGTTTTATGGTATACCACGAGGAGGCGAGCTATAATTGCACTCCAGAATCTACACCCGCCGTAGGAGAAATCTCCAAGATGTGTACCTCTGCGGAAGTTTCTTAAAAATAAAAGAAATGGATACTGTCGTGTAGAGAGGCGCATATTTGCTATTACATAGTTTAGTTGCAGGCGGCATTGCTATTTTCTTAGACAAGCGATTTCGACACATAATTAACTCGTTTACGCAGAATATTTAACGAGATGTAGGAATATTTTAAGAAAATATTGCGTAAAAATGCTGTATCCAAACTTATTGGGGCCATGTTGGGCGTTGAATGTTGCATGTTGCATGTCATTGGTTAAAAGCAAGATTTTAAATCTCGCAAATGCACATGTTAAATGGACCTTCTCAAAATATTTCCTATATTATCGGCATAGGCAAGGCCGCTGTGTCTCTCGTAGCTATATGGGTAAGCGACAATGGTATTTTCCAGGGCATGCACCTATATTTCACACACAAACGTGCATTTTACGTAACTTTCTTACTAAACAACGATCTGCACACACTTAATATTTCTGGACTAGTTCCAAGAAAGTACTGCGACATCCATCCACAAGAGATTGTGGTCAATGACGTAATAAGAGACAAGTTTTAATGGAATCAAGAAGAATTTTGGTTTGATAGCACCGAAACCGTCAAGAAAGGATGAAGTCATGGTAATAGCAGGAAATGTTCGTTGGATGTGCCAGTTTCGCTTGGCAAACGAATTATCATACTACATGCGGTCTCTGAAGCTGGTTGGGTAGATAACGCTTTGTTGCTTTGTGCAAAAGATATCAAAGAAGCAACGGTTGACTACCACGAAAACATAACAGCAGACATCTTTGAAAAATTGCTTCCTAATATTCCACCAACAAGTGTTGTGATGAAGAGAAAAAAGAAGTCACTCAATTTTTTTTTCTTGAACATGATACCTGTTTTGAAAATTCCTACAGAAGGAAGAAGTTATCAAGACGGGAAGTTGGCCATGGAGCGGGGATTCAAAGTTGTCCATCTTCCACCATATCACTGCAATTTTAACCCATCAAACTGATCTAGGGATAGCTGAAACCCACTTTAAGGAGAAACAACACCTCGCCGAAATTAAGTTCTGGGGCTATAGAAATGATTAAAATTGAAGTAGAAAAAATATCTGCTTCTAGATGGAAAAAATTCGTAGAACATGTCATGGAAGAAGAAGATGGATTTTTCACAGCATGTACTAAGAATAATCGAGGAATCTCACCGATGAAACTCTATATAAATACATCAGCTTTCAGCATTTGTATGCATGACGTACCCAAGTACGGTTCTGGAACGTTATTGTGTAATTGCGATTCTATTTATTAAGGGTTACAAAGAGAAACCCAAGCGAGGTAAGCCTGCGGTTAGACCTACATAAAAATTTACCAAAGTTAAATACCAGATTATGTTGTAAAAACGGTATATCATTGGGTTAAATGATTATATACTTGCACTGATGCCAACTAAAGAAAAAATCCTATTTTTAGGTAAATTTGAAATAGGCATGAATAATCTATTGAAGCAACACAGGTCTCTTTGAATAGCCGCAGTAATATTGTTATTTCTACTTATAACATTACAAGATTTTCGGTTAATTTGTTTTTTTGGTTGTCAGTGGGTTTCGTTTAAGTATTTAAAATGTGAGCGATATTCTTCAAAATACCTGTAATTAGACGCTGTTTGTTGTGTGACTATAAATTTGTCTGCACATGCGCAATAATCTCTTAACCCTAGGAGTTCTTTTTAGCACATGGACGTTCTGTTTCTCCTTATTCATATCTACTCTTATATATCAGCCAAAGTTTCTTAATTGTTTGTTGTATACTTACCTAATTACTTATACTTACCTAATTACTTATACTTACCTAATTACTTTACACTTTCTAAACTATACTTTAGTAGCTATTTCATAGTTATTAATTCTTGAGTAACTGGAGGCTCTTTTTTAAACCAGATCTGTCAAAAAACCGCTTCACGGAACTGCCCGATATCATCACCGGCTTTTACTTCCTCGAACGGCTCCAGTGCTATCACAACTCCATCAGGACTCTTCCGGACGCGATCAGCAACCTGCAATGCCTCAGCTTCCTGGACCTGAGCAGGAATCAATTGACCGCCCTGCCCAGGGAATTATGTCAGCTTCCGATCGAGGTAAGCCGTAATAATCGAAAGAACCTAAGCAAACAATATTTGTTTCCCATTCTGAACGTGAATTAGCGCGAAAGAAAATCAAAATTTATTTCTTCGCAGTGACGAAAACTCACAAGCGTATATTTGGTTGAATATTCTTGATAAGATTTCCTTTTTTTATTAGTTTTGCTTAGTTCGGTTTTTTTTTGCTGAAATATTGATCCAGGGAGCGAATGGAAGAATTAATATTCCAACAAAAAAGCTAGGTTCAATTTTTGTTTTGCCGAAATAATTAACATAAATAAGGATTGCACTTTTGGTTTTTTACATGCCTTTATGAAAATAGAATACATTTGTATTATTTCCATTTTGAAGGCAAAAATTGAAGTCGAAAATAAAAATTTTCCCTTGGAAATCTGTTATTTTCATATTACGAAATTTTAATGACATTGCTTTGGTTTTTAAATATTTTTTTTGAATATAAAAACACAACAATTTTTCCGAGAAATATAAATTAAAACAAAATTTTCCTTTCTGTTCTTCTTATCATTAACCGAAAGGAAATAATATCTTTATGGATGTATTTCGTGCAAAGAAAATTTATTACTTAACCTATCAAAGTGTTTTTGTTTGAGTCCATACGATTTTGGATTTTGCATTTTTTGTGTGTGGCCGACATCCTGGCGTTCCTCTGCGACCTCGTGATCTATCACTTCCTAGTATTCACTTCCCCATCAAATACAACCCTCGTAGAAAGTCCGCTGTACTGTGAGAGGTTATTTTGTTCAGATCATCAACCTCACTTTGCCTCTCCCTTCAGAGGGAGAGGGGTGGTAGCCCCAGTAGGGTTTACATGACCGCTGTAGGCTTAGTGCTGATGGCACTAATAATCCCCTGCCTCTGCAACCTAGCAATTTTCGCCTGGGCGATCTCTTCGCTCATCTCTATGTGACAGTTTCACTTTGGTGTTTTATCTAAATTGACTTCTAGATATTTCGTTTCCGTTGATAATTTTATAGTATCACCCACTACCATTTTCCGAGTATTTGTGGTTATGCTTTTCTTCCGGCACCAGTTGTATATTGTATCCAGGATTGCTTGAAGCAATCCCATTTTTACAATTACCACTTTCACCTCCTCCCGTAGTGGGTGTCGTGATCGTTCAGTTTTTCAACATACTCCGTATCCATTTGCATAAAAATAGACTCAATCCAGTGGACTTCTGCAGCCTCAGAGCGATTCCGCCAGTGCAGTGTTAAATGCTCCTTCTATATCAAGGAACACGCAGCTAATGCGGTCTGTTTGTTCTGCAGAGATTCTTCAAGTTAATTGTGTCGAAAAATTCCTTACCAGAACCTCACCTCTTTATTCTCGCCTCTAGGATTTTCTCCAGGCTTTTCTACCGAAAATTCAGTCTAAAGGGTCGGTACCATTTTGGGTCTGGACTTTCTCAATCCAACTTTCTTTTGCTTGCATTTTTTGTCTCAGTGTTATTTTTTTTAATTATGGAAGTGTTTTTGTTTGAGGTCATATATCGTTGGTCCAAATAATAAATAAATTTCATTAGGCGGGTTATTTTTTCTTTTAATGCAACTGATTTAGATTATTCTAAGTCCGGAAAATGAAAACGATGTATTTCAGCAAGAAAATTTTCATTTTTATATGTTTGGCTAAACGAAATTTTTCCCAAAATCTCACCAAAATAGAAATAAATCTTGACTGTCTTAATTTCCTCTCCTGATCTTTAATGCCTGTCCGTCTTGGTTATAGGCATTTAGAATGTGATATCTGCCTTGATATTATCGTTTCATACGGAACCATTTCAGATTTTGCTGGTGGCGAACAATAGGCTGTCGTCGTTGCCGGACGAACTGTACAAAATGTCCCAGCTGACGGAGCTGGACGCCTCATGCAATCAGATCACTCATTTTCCGCCGCGCATGGGCGAACTCAAGTCGCTCCAGTCTCTCGTGCTCCGGAACAACCTCCTACTGGCCGTGCCGGTCGAGATCACGTCACTGAGACTCGTGAGACTGGACTTGAGAGCCAATAGAATCAGCACTCTGCCGATAGAGATAAGGGGCATTACGACCGTTATCGATTTGATGCTGGACGAGAATCCGCTCACGAGTCCACCGGCCAGTGTGAGTCGAAATTCTAATTGAAAGGTGGCACCAACAGAAATGTCATAGTTTTCTTCTGAAACTAACAAATTAAGTACTTGTACAAACTTTAAACGGTGAACCTTTGAAAAAATTTTAAGATAAAATGTTCATATGAACGTGGATCCTCAAAGGCTGCATCCAAAAAAACTATTTTACCCGATTTTTTTTTGTTATAATTTTCTTCAGTAACACGGAAATTAGATGAAATTCGAGGTACTGGATACATTGACGCCGAGAAGCTGAGATATTATATTAACTTGTTTTTTGTTTAATTTGCATTTTTGACTAAGCATACCAATTTGCTATTCAATTTTACATACAAAAGGTACTCTTAGTATTTGTCACTAAAATGGACCGAATTTTTAAAAAATTAACGAAAAGAACACTTCCTTAAAGTCATGTGATATGCTGTGCTGTGACATGTGGATACCACTATCACCAAACTTAATGGACACTGGATAAAAATAATTCATTGAATTCATTCAATTAAAAAAAAAGATACATTTTTTCGCCTCGCAAAACTCGCTTACTTCAAACCAGTGTTTATTCAAAATGTTTGTTAATGGTTAATGAAATAAACGAACAATATCGTATGTTGCGTCTTCTAATATAATAATATAAAACTAAAAACTAAGTTAATATTTCAATTTGTCGTCATCAACATCTCCATCAGTATCTCCAATTTCCTCTAATTGCCATGTTACTGAACAAAAATATAATCAAAAAACCAAATAAATCAGTTTTTTTGGACGTCGTCAAGAAGCGGGTCCATATATAAATTTTTATTTTAAAATTAGTCAAAGATTTGTCCCTTAAAGTTTGTATAAGTACTTAACACCCACATATCAACTATTAATATATATTAATATAACTTTAATTTTAATATCTTTGTTATGCTTGTTTTATTAGCTTTTCAGAAATTTATAACGCATAAGAGCTATTTCAAATACAGAGCATATATTTTAATATTATTTCTTCTTTCTTTTTAATATTATTACTTCTTTTATTGTCAAAGAGTCTTGACCTTTCGTTTTTCATTAAAAGAACACACAAATTTAGTTTATATTCAACATTTGCGAATTTCAGAATAAAACTGACTACGCCACTGGAAACCCCCTATACAGACCATTTCTTACCCTTTTCATAGATTTACGCATAACGGAGGGTGTCTAAAAATGTAAAATTTCTGAAATCACTCTGTATTTAAAAATCCAAGATAGCTTTGAAATTTCTGTTTGTACCACCTCTCATTTCATAGAAAAGTAGCCTTGGGCGACGAAAGGCGCAACAGACTAGCTTTTTGGATAAGGGAAATATGCCGTAAAAGCATAAAAACAGGACACACTGTACATATTGTGTTTAAAGAACCATAATCAGCGCAATTGTACACTAAGTGCGTGCCCATTTGGAGTTTTCTTATGGGAAACTTTGTTATTATCCCCCTACTTTTTTGAGACTTGAAAAACGATATAATCCGATTTTGAAATAGCTCCTGTATTTTCGATGCTACAAGGAAAATTTACTTTAGAATTTAACATAAACTGTTTAACAGAAATGCAATGGCATATTTGCAATTTTTTTTTCCTTTTTCAGGACCGTCACAAAAGTCACAATGTTAAAAAAAGATTTAATTTTTTTTGTATACTTTATATCGCTTTTATTTACTTTCATGATTCAGTTAAAATTTTATTTTTTCGAAGCTTTAACTGCCAGAAATACAGGCTAGGTGGTGTAATGGAAAAGGCGAAAAATGATGGGTCCTTGTCCGATGTCATATTTAAATATTAATAAAAATAAATGATTGTAACAAGAGTTATCCGTGTTTAGTAGGTCTTAATTGGTACACCCTGTATTATCTTTTAGATTTTTGCTAATAGGGTCCTGTTTTTTTACTATTTTATGTTGTCCTTATAAAATCAATTATGTTTTACGGCCGTCATTTTGAATGCCCACTTTAGGATTTTAAGGTTTTTACGTAATATAATATAATTTATAGAAAATAATAATTTTGTATAAAAAGCAATAAAGAAGTGTCTACAAAATCAAAATATCTTTCACACTAACAAATGTATGGTAAATTTTCATTCTCCAATGTTCCCCCATAACTCAAAAAAAAGTAGGCCAGTAATGTGCAAATCACATCTTGTTACCTCTACCTAGCCGTATTGAAAGCTCTAGAAATTGTTTAACTATAAATAAAATTATCGGACTACACCGGCTATATCATCTAGAATATCGATATATTTGTGGACCTTGCGGCCTTTCCTTTTCAAGATTATTATCTTGTTCGGTTTCAGCTGTGTAAACGGGGTCGCGTGCACATTTTCAAGTATTTAGACATGGAGGCGATGAAGATCGAGAAGAAAACGGGGGGCGGGACCGGAACGCTGGGACGCAGGTCGAGAAAGAGCGGATCCGGCTCGCCCGGCCCGCCCCACTTGGTCAACAGATTGAAAAATAAACGCCACAACGTAGATAGCGGTTACAGTACGAGCAGCGATTGCTGCGAAAAACGATGGTCGCAGGAAATAGCGGGTTGGTATTTAAAGTCCATATTGTTTCTTTTCTGAATCTGCGTCTTCAGTTTGGACCAATTAAACTTTGAAATACATTTACGTTTTGCTGAGTTAAATTCTGCAAATAGGCAAACTAGAAGTTATTTTACTTACAAATCCTCTGATGAATCGAACTTGCTGACGTTTCGCCTGTTGGCTTCTTCAGTTTACAGAAAACCTACGCCATAGACATGCATTGTCACATCACCCTTTGACCCAGAAGTCTTCGGGTATCAACTCCTTTGTTTACAGAGCGTTAAAGCTATCCCAACCCGAATCACTGGACCCAGAATTAAAACACTTATCCACATTAGAAATATTAAGCGTTCCATCACAAAATACATTTCACCACAAATTTTACTGACCATATATCAAAAGTTCTTAAGAAATATAATGTTGAAACCAGATGTACTTGTGCAAAAATCTCTCAACATCTTCGATCCATCAAAAAGAAAATTTCATGCATATGTGGGCAGGAGCACATTGGAGAGACAGGGCGAAAGGTCAACCAGATTAATAGATTATGAAAGAGCCTTAAGTCTGGAAACCGGACATCAAATCCTATTCGACGAAACTAAAATTCTCTCATGGAATCAATTATTTTACCAAACAACAATCCTAGAATGCATAGAAATATCTAAACAATCTTTCACCAATATGGGAATCGGTCATCCGAGACATTGTTCATGTCCCTCATTTAGCCCCGCCTTCTTTAAACATAATAAGATCCGGTACAGGTAAGTTCTGAAGAAGCCAACGGGATCGTTATTACAGCAGCCTGTTGAAGTTTCTTAGTTCGCGAATTTATTCTCTGATGGTGGCGCTGGTGACAATAAACAAAAGTGGCCGTGAGGAAGTATTTTCCAATGTTTAATTACAAGTTATTAATTATAATTATAAATATTTCTCTACACAGAAGTGTTATGTCAAATTTTCTTGAAACCGTTCTTTCTTCCAACTAGTTACAAAATAATTGTTTTGTTAGTTTCTTGGACCCTCCAAACGCAGCAAACTTTCGAACTTTTCGATGGTGGCGCTGCTGATAGTAAGCAAATGTGGACGTAAAGAAGTATTTCATAAAATGTTTTATGTTTGAACCTTTCGCCGCTTATTTTACCTATAACAAATCATTATTCGTATTTTGTGGTGGTGTGTGTGATTCGTGGTGAGTGGTGGGAAATAAAAAACATTTTCTATGAAATTAAAGACCTATTAAATATTGCAGAATTGCGAAGTATCCATATATCGCGTTGCGGCAAGGTGGTTTATCTGGAAGTTACTCGTATATTATTACAGTTATTCTAAAGTGTGCTAGGTAGGGTTACATCGAATGCTATTATGAGGTAAATTGTTATTTAATAATGTTTCTTAAGTGACACTTCTACTCACTATTTTTTAAAGCAATATTAACAAACACCATACAACTTAAAAATGTAATATAAGTATAATATAAAAACAACGCAACCATTGCAAATTTTATTTCCCAGTTAGATTGACATTTCTTCCGCCGGGGGTCTCAATGAATTGTAAAATTGCCAAACATTAATTTTTACTTATTACTATACTATCTACGAGCCGAATTATATTTACCTCCTTGTCTAACCTTTTGACACTTTCAATTTCCTCGCCGCCTTGCGTTCTCTTTTGAGCAGTGACGATTTTTCTTTTTTTTTCTGATTTTTACTGAATTATTTTGCAAGTATATGGGACATTGTGATATTCCCAAAAAAATATAGGAAAGTGGCAAGTTAAGCAATCGCAATCGCGATTGATAGCCTACGAAAAACACATTTTAATTACTTCAAGTTTATTAAAATGCGTAAAGGCTTTTACACCCTTGCAGAGCCAGAGCGATCGGAATTAAATAAAAATAATTACTTACTTTAATATGACTAATATTAGAGAAATTTGTAGAAACCTAGTTACAAAATTGAAGATTTTTTTTTTCAAATTTCTAGCACCACCCGTTTGCCTAATACCTTACCTCTTGGCCCTTATTGGGACATCCGTTATATATAATTTTTGTGGAAAGACAATTAAAAGTTTATTTGTCCAGACTTTAGCAAAAGAACCAAAATATTTAAAACTTTTTTTTAGCTGGCAAAAAATTGTATTTTGTTTTTGTTACGTGTAAATTTTGCTTGCAAGTTTATTTTTTCCTAGCGGCGCAAATTCCCATATATGATGGTGGGATCTGGTCAGTTGTAGGCGCGTCTCTCGGAATTTCAATAAGAATGGAGCCATAGACGGGGCCCCACCGCGCTTTTTGTGTAAAAGAATTTTATGGAAACAATCATGCTTACGCCCAAGTTCATCATCTTTACCGTGTACATTTTAACTTACACTACATAAATCAAGCTTCGACGCGCCCTTTAATTAGATGTTAGGTTGCAAAGTTTGAAGCAGAGGGCCCAACCCCAAGTAACAACCATATCGACCTTCCCAGAGCCAGTAGAGGGAAAGCATCAAGCGTGCAGCAGTAAAGCGAACTCCTCATCGATCAATAAGAAAACAAAATTACACGATCTTACAGAAGGACTTAAACTTTCATCCTTACAAAATTCAAATTGTGGAAGCAATAAAGTAGAAGATTATCCAACTAGTATCCTATGTGTCCAGCATATTGCGGCATCCTTTGCGCTCTGAAGGTGGATGGTCAGAATGAGCACAAACTCTGCTAAACCCTGCCAATTTTGTCAATTTGAAAATTCATACCAAATATAGTACCAGGACAAGCTAGGTCTCTCAAAATTTTGGCGAGGTACAATTTACAGAAAAAGAAAAAAACTAGACCCCAACTACGGCTACCCCAATCTACACTATATCTTACTATTACTGGGCGCCGTGCAAAGTATAAAATTTATTTAAAGTTAATAAAGATTCCCTACCAAGATAAGATGAGTGGGCCCCAAGAGTCTAGCTAGCTAAATATCCCGGCTACGATCGATCGTTTACATTATCAGTTCATAATATACATATAACTATGGATCGACTTAACTGAGCTCAAATATGCACATTATCAAAATAATAAAACTGAAATCTCTAAATTTTAACAGGTTGCTCACATAACTTTAAATATGTATATATGTATGTATGTATAACACTTGACCGTTAAATATTAAACAGTCAAATCAGTGTTTTCAACTCGGCCTCAACTCTGCAGTGGCAGACAAAGGGCTGCTACACTCCCTGTGTGGTCGCAGACTAGTGCTAGCAACTACGGGCTTGAACTTACGCTGAATTTTGAGATGGCAGACCCGATGGCAACAACTTTAAAGGACGTGGCCTCCAATGCTTCAGAATTTCAGCCATGAGTGGCCAAATAAAAAACCCACAACCCATCCCAAACCTAAACCATACAAAACAAAGTGATAAAATAGCGCTCACAAATGCTTGCAATAACCGAATGCACCTGTTAATTGTGGGTGGCGGTAAAGAATGCGGAGTGCTATGACGGTTCACTCTTTGATCCAGTAAAAATTGTTTTGTTGCAAGCATCCAACCAAAATTATATACGCAAGATTGAAACCTGACGAATTGCCCCTTCAGGAAATAATATTTTCCGAACCAAAAATAAGTTCCACAGAAATTCTAAAGAACATATGATGTTGGGGTTGCGACAGACCGGGTTCAACATTACTAAAGCTACTAGACCAACATATCAGGTGACATATATAGAACAATAACTAACCAATGTGACCAATTACCATAAAACTAAATAAAATGCAACTTCTCCTGTTTGCTTACATTTATTTTTAGGTCAGCGACACGACACAACTAGCAGTACAGATGGTTCAAGCAACCAATCCAATGGAACATTAATTCTACAACACCATTGGTCTTTTAAGAATTGACAGAGTATATTTGACAAATCATTGGAGAAATAGCCAACGGCAATTCACTAGGCTACAGAACTTCGACAATTTCGATAACATTTTCTTTAGTCTAATTGTCATGGTGCCCTAAATAAACAGAACTGCTGATATTGTGATAACAACTAAAGAAAAATCATCAGCGCCCTCTACATCGCTTTTTTTTTGAAGATGAAAATCAATGCACTGCCACCGTTAACTCATATCGTTCTAAGGCAATGCTGGAAAATGTTCTTGAATGAGAACTGCAAAATTTTGGTAGCTTCACCCGAGACACTTGGTTTCATCAGGGTGGGAAAAGTGATCAAACTGTGAATCTTATCATGCAAACCGTTCGAAATATGTTAATAACAATTATCCTCTCAGCAGTCCCGATTTAACTTTCATGTTTTTTTTATGTGGTGATTCCTTAAATCAAAGGCCTACACGGACAACCTCCTGCCAGTCTAAATCGCGCCTCTCTACGGCATGAAGTTACACATTAATTTTTTGCAAAATAATTAAACTGAATGATCATTTTTTTAAGTGGTAAAAACCTTTTCGGACATCCTGTACCACATTGAAGGTGAGCGATCGTAAAAAATAATTGATGCGACGTTTTTGACAGTTGACGACAAAAATTGGCCTTCGACGCCCGTCCTGGGGCGGTCGTCTGATCAGGGTGGAACCGTCTCGACGATATCGACACCCTCGACTATATCACCAGCTCCACCGGACGGGGCAGACGAAGATCTCTCCAAGAGTAGCGGGTTTTCCAACGACAACGACCGGTCCGATGCCGTGAAAGAACTCGTCAGGTTAGTTTACCGCGCACAGGACGCACAGTGTTAAGATATTGCTAATTTTTGGGGACAAAATTATTTTTTTTGATTTTATCAGTGATAAAATTGTATTAAATAACAAAAGGAAGATATAACTTAAGCGTGGGCAAATTTGAGGTTAAGGAATAAATTGGTTTAAAAAACACACTTTTTTGCGCCGAAGTCATGTTCATTATATGATTTCCACCTCTCGCGCTCAACGGCCGTCCATTCTTTTCGCAAAATTTTAAACCACATTTTGCAATAAAGCGTCGTTTACGTAAACCCAGCTCTTCCAAATAGCTGCAGGGAAAATAGTCCATCGGCGTCAAATCACAAGAACGAGACGGCTAATTGTATGATGGTGCGGTGTTGATGTCAACATTAGCTAATTGCAGCAGCAAAAAATCGGTTGCCCAGAGAATGCACGGTAACTACGTTTCCTTGCTCAATTTAAAAAAAAATAGGGGCCTATGACGCCGTCTGATCACCATAAAGTCGCTTTCTATGGATTCAAGTGTTTTTAGAGGACTGTTGGTGGAATTTGTAAACTTCGCATTCGACAATTTTGTTTGTTTTCATAGCCGCCTAATTGAAAATGGGTTTCATCATTGATGATTACCCGAGAAAGTTGCTCGAATTTTGCTAAGTGACGCAATACCATTTTCACCATTTTCAATGTCTATTTTTACAGTTTAAATTCGTTATCAAATGTCAATTTCATTGTGATTTGACATTCTCTTTCTGTTTAACATCTGTGTTAATTAAGTGGCGCACAACAATGTTAATTTGATTAATCCACAAGTAGTAAAGGTGAGTCCACTTTACAACTCATTTCAAATCGAAGTTTTCGGTTGTATACAGAGAACTTTATATGTGTATGCCAATTTAAAATTAACATCTATGAAAAAATGATTTTTTTTATTTAGTATATATTCATTAATAACTTAATCAAATATTTAAATTTTTGAAAAGCAAAATGTAAGTTTTAGGCGTGGTATGTCATTGAAATCCAAAGTAGTCCACAGTCCGCAAAATCGAACATCTTTTAGCCTACTAATATTTATTGTTATATCATTCAATTTTTTACATACAACAATAAAATATCTATCTTGTGAAAAAACTGGTTAAGAAATAAAAAAAAGAGCCCTTGAGGCTATTGTTATTTTTTCCACAAAAACACATTTCGTCTTAATTTAAAGTAAAAAAATCATCTTTTTCCTTTATAAGTAATATTTAATAACATTTTGGTGAGAAAATCTTTTTTTACGCATTTAAATTTAAAGCATTCCAAAAAGAGTGTCATAAAAAAATTACCTATATATTTCGTCTTACAGATATTGTAATTCGCTCAAATGTGATTCTGCTTTGATAAGCGTCTGTTCCAAAAATCTTCATTTTTAACTTTGAATGCGATTGTTTATGATATCTAGTTTGGATAAGCGGTGGTATAACACACACATACAAGTATATTCTACTAACTCAACAACAAGACTTGACCCTTTTTGTAAAGATTAGATAAGATTATATTTAAAAAAATTAGAAAAATGTCTTGCACTACGCTAAAGGCGTTTACTTTAAAGTAAAGTACTTTAGTAAAAAAGAAGGAAGAAAATAAAACAATGCAAATATTTACAAAAAAAAGTAGTAAAGTCAAATAACAACCTGATGCTAAATAACTTTTATGAAATTCACTTGGCTCATACAAAGAGTCTTAGGACTGTTTAAGTTCTTGCGATAACACACAACACAAGTATAATTTAAAATAATTTTCTTGAGGAAACGCACATAAACGCAGCTGAATTTATACGATAACCAGCAAAAGTCTAGGCAGATTAACAGTTTCTTTAAAAATGTTTTTATAAAATATTATATTATAATTATTTATATATTATCTAAAAGCAATAAAATTAAGTAATTAGAAAAATTCGACATAATAATTATTTAATAATAAAAAACAAAAATCATTTTTCTAAAAACTACTAAATTATCACAAATTATATAAAAAAAATGTAAGCACTTTTAACAGCAAAATTTTATTTACAGTCATATAAGCTGTTGTCCTTTTTAATCGCTTAAGTACGTTTTGACTAAAAAAAAAAACGTGGGATCTAAAATGTCAAATTAGTAGTTTTGCAGTTGTAGTGTAATAGATGTGTTTTTATTATTAAAATAATGAGTGAAAAGGGGTTATTATTAGTTCAAACTGTGTAAAGAAAAAAAGGTAAGAAATATTATCCTGAGATACAAAAATTAAAACAGAATGGAAAATAAGGCTCGGTCTAAGCGTCCTCGACAACTAAGTATTAGAGAAATTAGAAAAATGAGAAGGGTAGTTAATTAAGGGCACCTTAAATTACTGCAGAAATAGGAAATCTGTATAAAAAAGCTGCACAGCTAGAAAAGAAAATGTATAGACGGAAAAGAATTAATTTTGCAAAACAATACAGAAGTGGACAGCATGGATTTCTGGAATAAAGTAATATTCACTGACTAAAGCAAGTTTGACGTGCTCGTATTTTAATATTGGGGCACCAGGTGTTGCTAAATTAGTGATAATTGGATGAAGAATGGATAACAATGTTAACCTAAATATTGTTACTGCGGGTAGATTTTTGCTGGCTCCTGTATATAGAAAGCATGTGTGTTTAAAACTAAAAATATATATTTCGTGATTGCGATTGAAAAAACTTGCAAGCACTGTCTAAAGTTACATTATTATCATGTCAAAATATTTCAATATTTGATATTGTCAATTGTCACACCCTGATTTGGGTCATCTATACCACTTTAATGAATCTAATACTTGCATGCTACTTATGACACAACCAGGGAGTAGATAAGCTGTAAATAAAAGCGGCAGACCCATCTTTTCAAGTAATTTTCACCAATTAGAATTGGACAGGAATTCTATAATCTTTAAATTTTTTCATGTTATTCATAAAAGTTAAAAAAAATAGATTCAACTAGTTGAATTTTTGAATTTTCTCCCCATTGATTAGCAAATTCTTGCGTTATGCGACGTCCACGTGGTGGCCCTTATTCTAAAACCCTACTATTATTATTATAGGATGAAGATTTTACGATTTTTTTATGCATCTTGCCGCTACTCAACTACCTGTCAAATATTTCGGTTTATTCCATATAGTCGATAAAATTATTTAATGAGGTTAGGTAATCGGTTTTCCGTTTGTTTGTCGGCTTTCGTGTAAAACTTAACCTGTTTGAGTGTGATTTTTCAGTGTTCGTCTTAGTCCTTGTCCGAATAACGTTTCTATTGGCGACGGCACCGAGGATAAACCGAAAATTTTCCAGCAGATCCAAACTTACAGGTAAATCGATTAGGTGTTGTAGTCTGTTTCCCCGGAGCGTAGAGTAATAAAATCCTGAAGTTGCAAGTGGTGCGAATTTCATAGTTTGTCCCACTCTTTTTATTGAAATTTCTCTTCTATTTATCAAGTGTCAGCAGTACTACCAGTACTTTATTTAGGAGAAAACTACAACCAACTCAATGTAAATCTAAATGACTGGAAGTTTTTTTTTTACTAAAGGTTTAAAATTTAAATCCATACACACTGCTTCCGCTCGCCTATAGGTCAAACTGTGACGTCAGTTGTTAGATATTTCCGTTTTATTACATTAGTTTGGTGACATCAATCAATAGTCAAGGTAAATCCTTGGCCTATAGTGGGGAGTATTTTATCGCGAGCAGTTATAACAACTTGTAACATAAACGGGATTTAAAGTTCTAATTGGGACAACAAATAGTCAATATTTAATTTTTTTGTCCCTTTTAATCGAGGTTTATACCAATTATACATGATATGTCAAAATATTTAGAAATTACGTTAGTGCGGTTAAGTTTCTAGAAATGCGTTTCTAAAAGAGCACCATGAAATGTTTTTTATTATTATTTCTAAAGCAGTTGACTGAAATTTCGATTACAAATACCTTCGATTGGGCACTAAAATTTACTGCTGAGAAAATTCAAAATAATTTACAATATTTTTTGGTTTTTTGTTCTGAAAAATTAGTATTGCCTGAGTAAATTTTTAATTACACCAGAATTATTTGATAAAATCTCAACTAACTTGTAAAGCAGCAAAGTTTGCCATCCCCCTGTAGCAGCACTCCTGTTCCAAATAAAAACATTACTTACATTTCGTTTTGCTATTATTTGTGTATTGTTTTTGTCAATGATGTATACTTCTGAAAAAGCGAAACAGTTTTTTTGTAACAATGGTGTGGATTTACTTTCATGGCCTTACCTGGGACTTATCTTAAAAATGCAGTTGGTCAGCAAAAACCAAAAATAAGCAAGAACTTTGGGAAATAATTGTAGCAGAATGGAAAACAATACCAGTAGAATGTTGTCAATGGTTTATAAACACTATGACCAGCAGCAAAAAGTCATAAAACTAAGTATTAGGAATTTAACTATGTGTATAGTGTTTGTTTCTTGACGACTTAAATATTTTAATAATAAAAATTTTAGTTTAGATTTGTTATTATTTTTTTCCGTTAATAATTAGATCTTTGTAATAAAATTTGTTTTATAACTTAAATGTGAGACAAAATGTTCGTTGAATTACAAGGTGGTGTTTAGTGGAAGAAAAATAAATTGGACATCTGTTTAGTGCAAATTTGGAATGCAACAACTTTGCTTTCTCTCCCTTCATCTTGGAAATAAAATCTCCAATCACCCATTGTAAGCTTTGAAGTTAGTTAGTCCTAGGTTCTGTGCGCTTTTGCTTGAATTATTGGCCTCGATGGTGAACTTCCCAACGTAACTTCTTGTTTTGAACATTGCAAAACCGATTAAAAATAGTCCCAATGCTCTAGTGCTTTTTGTGGTCATACTCAAGATATTAATTTAACCGACAAGAATTCAAAATGCAGCTAAATATAAACTGTAATTAGGATAAAGTATTTTTAGTATAAGAAGTGTTGGCCCAATAAAAAGAAGTTATGTCATTTACATCTGGTAGGCCAGCTGATTGGGATATTCGGTATTCCCTAACACTTTATTGCTCTTTGTTCAAGATGGTCTTTATACACAGGTCAAAAAGAATGGATTTTCTATTTTTTTAAGTTGGGGAACCTAAAAACGGTTGTCATCTACGAGCGATGGTTTTATGAAAGTGGTTGCTGTATTATGAGAGACTTCGTCTCAAGAGTCAATAAAGATTTTCAAAAGCATGGGTGCTTTTAGTAAAAACCAGGAGATATTTAAGAGATGATTATTTCGAATACCTAACTACTACTGTTTCCGTAATAGTAACATAAAATCCATTTTTTAAAGTATTTTCGGCGCACACATTTTTTAACTAAGCTAACGTTATTTTTAAAATATTCTAGTCACCGTATAAATTGTCGAAACGTTTTGTAAAACGCTCTGTATCGTAAAGTATGCGAGATTTTATTACTCTATACATCGGGATTGTAATTTCTGTCCTCGACGTACAGCTTGGACGAGGGAATTGGAAATTGTCGATGAGGAGAAACACGAACCCATCCTTAAATTTACACGCTGTCGTATTTTTTTTTTTAAATTAAGAATTTGATCAAAAATGTTAATTGACGACAATTGTTTCTATGTGGAGGAGACATTTTCCTTCGTCCCTCGGTCTATATCGGTTCCGTCGCATTGTGGGTAAATCTTTCAATTTAGCATCCAAAAAATGCAAATATTTTAAATTCATGAAATGCATGTATCAAACATTTTTACTTGTTTAGAAATCATCCTCGAAATTGCTGTTGATTAAGCTGTAATGTTTTTTTTATATGTTCAGTGATATATTTTTGAATTTCCTGGAATGCGCTTTTTTTAAATGTATTAAGGTGTTTTATGGTGATTATTTCATAGTGGGAAACAATATGGTTTGTATGTGAAGCAAAAACTTGTGAAGGTTAGGAATACAATTGCATTCTATATTTATATTTATAATTAAAAATATAGAGAGATGGTTTATAAGTAAAAAAAAAATATTACTTTGTATATGGGTTTGGGTGTACAAGAATTGTAATGTAATAATTTCACTATTATTATTTTAAATATTGAACCTATTTCAACAGGTTTCTACACAAAAATATTTCAATATATTATCAGAGAATTTGAAAATATCTATTTAAATCTGACAAAAACTGAACCTTTTAAATTTTAGATGCTAAATTAAGATATTTTCTCACAGTGCGTCACCCAGTGGTGAGTTCTAATGTGTGTTCGCGGCCAAAATTGATGTAAAAATTAATGGTAAAAGAATTATTGGATCAAAAAAAACTTCAATTTCAGAAGTTTTTTTAAGGTAAGTAAATATTTTTATAAACTCAGTAAAATGACACCGAAGTTTTTCTCCAATTGTCGTTTTAAAATTTAACCACCAGTTTTCATAAACATTTACTATCTGTCTGAGTTTGTCAATTCAAAGGATATGAATTTTTAAAACAGGCCGCGCATGTTCATAATATATTGTCATTTGTTTTTTGTAAGCGTCAGCTTATTTGAAGTGTGTTGAAAGTGTCTTATCGAATCAAAAACTAATATTAAACAATGCTAAAGGTCAGTAGTCAGCAGTCATAAATATTGTTAGCGAGTTAAGAGGTGATCAGCAGTGACTTTTATATCATTTATGTCATATTTATCTCAGGTTAAAACTAAGTGGAATCTAAATTGAAATAATCTTGCATTTTCTCAGATACTAGATGTTCCTCTATAAGTGCTTCATATATAAAAACTTCAAATAAAGACCTCAAGTCATATAGAAAACTCATCAATACAAGTTAAAAACATACATACATGAACAACAATTATACAAGAATCGTATGGATTAGCGATTTACTGTTAGTCATCTATTTACAAATGGAGAAATTGACAAAAATCACTTACATATAACAAATAATTATTAACAAATAATTATCAAGCGTTACCAAGGCGTCGATGATCAGAGCAAAGTGAGAGCAGAATATCTAGCTGATGAGGGTAGGCCGGGCCGGCAGAAAAATTTCTCAAAGAATCGAAGAACACAACCATCAATTCTTCAAAGACAACAATACCGATTTAACAGTCAAATTTTGCCAATCAGAGAACCAATCATTCCCATCGGAGGATGCAATATTATTGGTGCTGTACACGTGTCAAAGCAGTAATGTTGATCTCTTAGAAACGTTTGAAATCAATAGAGGGCTGAAAAATCCAAATGCATTAATCACCAGTCACCGTTTAACTCTCATTTCATTTTTAATTGTTTGAAAGAACCGTGGACTTTACCCTCCAAACCATATGATACCATTTTCTGGTGTCTTGTCACTTCGCTCTTATCATACACGCCTTGGCAGTCGCGACATATTTTAAATTAATTAAATTTCGTGTCTTCCTCGAGCTCTCTGTCTCTCCAATTCTTTCGTGGTCTGCGTGCCCTTCCTGTAACCAAACCAGTGCTTGTTTTGGAAGTCTTCGGAAAGGCACCCCCTGTACATGTCCAGCTATAGCAGTTGTTTGTTTCGAATGTCTTTTATAATTGTGTGTGTGTAATCTTCCTATGGTTATTCTTTCTCTCTCTTCGAGAAATCCCCGCTGACTGCCTCTAGAAGGTCGTTCTGCTATTTTTCAAATAGATGTTTCTAATTATTCAAAGAAACTTTCACAGGCTATTTATTGTAATCTTGCGTTTCCTCAATCACCCTGTTAGCTTCTTCGGACTTAAACTGAAACTGACTCGCATCCTGCTCTGTACATGCTTATATACAATTTGCGAGGGGGTGGAGCTAAAGGAGGAGCATAAACATTGTCTCAGATGACTGATTTCCATATTGGACCTGAGTCGCGGTTAAGATTGTTTTGTTACTTATAGATTTCTATGGATTCTCTGATTTGATATCCGGTTTCGTGATTGTGTGTGGCAACTGCTGAAGTTTATTTGTCTTACGACTGTTTTAGCCTATTTGATATTTTTCGTCCTTTTTATCCACTGTACGAGAGTCATTTGAAAAAGTTTCCCACCTCACTCTGAAGATGGAGGTACTAATTAATAAAAGCTAGTGATCGTAGTTGTCCACCTCTTGTAGTTACTCACCAAAGTTTTAGAGATTTCGGACGCATGATTTTTAGTTGAGAATCGTTTGAGCGTGTCGATTGGGGACTCTGCGCCATCATTTATCACAGTTAAATTTTGGGCAGCTATATTTAAACGTGGTCGTAAGAGCTTACAAGATGGCGAATGTTCGAGATGTCCAAAAACTGTAACTCCGGACGATACTATTGCTAAAGTTCATCGGTGTTAAACGACCGTCGAATTAAAGTGAGAGAGATAACAGAGGTCATGAAAATGTCCATTTGTCACATTTTAAATTGGTTTGGTGCTGCGTTTACTCGTCGTAGACCAAAGATGTGTTGGAATGAACGTTTTTAACGCTCGGTTGGTGTTGTTTAGGTCCAATAAATGTGAGTTTTAGCGCCGATTAATTACTGTTGATGAAACTTGGATACACCATTATACGCCCGACTGAAAAATACTGTCAAAACAGTTGACTGCGGGGAGGAACCGACTTCGAAAAAAGCGAGAATGTGATGGTGACTGTTTTTTTGGGATAGTTTGTGTTTAGTGTTCTTTTTTTTTAATTTTCCAAAACAAATCTATAATTTATTTATTGACCGCGAGTTCAACACCAAGAAGTTATTCTTTTACTTTTCCTTCGCGGAATTAAATTATTGAGCTTACCTGGTCAGCTGTACCAGCTGGTTCAAATGCTGTTTGTAAATGAAAGTTTGATTATTATATATTATGTATTTCTTGTATCATTGTTGGGTCGGAAAATTTTCAAGTCACCCTTGTATTCTTGACCGCCTTTGTATAGAATGCTGTAAAACTCATGGCATCTCAAACGAATTTTTATTTTTTAGGATCGAAGATGTTTTATTACCCACCAAAGAAAACCGTGACTCAGGTCTATACTTTTTACCAATATGGTAAACAATCATCCGATACTATATTCGTGTCCATCCTGTAGCTCCGTCCCCTCTGAAACAGTGCATAAGTAGGTAGAGAGTAGAATACGAGTCAGTTTCAGTTACGCGCTGAAGAAGCCAACCGGTTGATCAGTGAAACATCAGCAAGAACATTTGTAAATAGTAGATGTCTCTAACTGTAAATCGTTAATCTCGACGATTCTTTTATTGTTGTTGTTTATGTGTGTGACCGCTTTTTAATTTCTATTGATGATTTTTCTATATAAATAATAAATAAATAACATTTGAGGTCTGTATTTAAAAGTTTTATAAATATTTTGATGCCATTTTTGGTGAAACATGTCCCTCGTTTTCTAAATTAATTTTGTTTTGACAAACTGTACTACGTTTGTAGCTCTTCTTGCTGTAAAAACTTTTAGTAAAATTCTTTCTAACTTGCATTGGACTTTGATTTAAAACCCGGATTAATAATTTTTGTATTTTGGCCGCACGATCTCAGACGACCTCGCCGCAGTGCGTCGCCGGGCACGTTATCCAATCTCCTTCACCCCCTCGTAACGTTCCAGAGAATACAAAGAAGCCTTAAAGCAGCAACGAGCGCACGACGTGCCTTCCATATACCGTACCAAAGATTCGGACGAGCAAAGCAACAAAACGGAACCGAACACGCCGACGCATCATCACTCGACGCCCGGTCAGACGATGGCCACCTCGAAATCCGATCCGACCCCCTTAAATTCCGCGTTCGGCGGTCCGAAAACCGTTTTCGACGACACCTCGACGACGAAGAAGCCCGTGCAAAAGGTGACGCCCTCTAGGAACACGAGTTTCTCCCCGAACCGCTACGTTAACGGCAACGTCGCAGACAACATGGCCAACGTACACGAATATATAAAGCCCGCGTCGCCCGTAAAAGCGTCCGTGCCGCAAAGCACAGGCGCCCTCTCCAGTTACGTCACTAATTACAAGGAGGCCGCGCGGACTACTTTCGCACCTAAAAGCGTCAACGGCGTCAAATCGGGCAGAAACATCAGCTGGAACAAGGACGTCGCGTCGGACAAGATCTCGTTCACGATGAGGAGGGAGATCGACAAGGCGAGGGAGGAGAGCGACCTCATCAATCAGCTACGAAATGTGAGCATTACCCAACAACCGTGTTGTAGCTCTGACGTCGTTGTGCAAGATCAGGGGCCGAATTAGTTTATTATGTTATCATTGATAAAATCTTGTTAAACAGCAAAAAGAAGATACGAAATATGGATGCCAGTTACCGTGATTGTTGATTAATTAAGATATTGTGGCTTAACACTTGTGTTACTAAAAGTGACTTACAGCAAAGTTACGTCGATGAATATGCAAGTAATAAAGACAAATCTGTTTTACAACGGCTTTCAGAAAAGTAGGTTTTACTGTTCTTACAGTTATGTACAGAGTACTTTATGAAAGTTTGACAATTTAAAATTAATGTCCATGAAAAATCGTTACTGTTGATGCAATGGAAGTTATTTAATACTTTGGCTGAATGAAAATATTGCGTTAAAAACCAATCTACACTTAGTGAGAGCAGTTTAATCCTAAATTGATAAAGGTCCATTACGAAGTGAATAACAAATGAAAATACTCACAAAAATTTATGATAAGTCGGATTCTACAAAAAAATCAAATAACGCTTTTAAAATAATTTTAGTGAAATTTACTTTACTCGCACAGAAAACGCCCCAGGACAAGTTTTTTCTATAATGTTTATTAACACAACACTACTACACAGCTCATTTTTAAAATTGATAAAAAGAAATGGTCAATTGATTACAAATAAACGTAACAATCTGTAAAAAAAAACACAAATTTATAGTCACTAAATATATAACTTTTACTACTGCTAGGAAAAAATTCATAGGCTTTTACAAAAATTTTAATTCAAATAGTAAAACAACATAAGCATTAAACAAGTTGCCAACGGATTACAGACAAACTTAACGATCTTCATAAACACCAATAAATGCACCTACTTTTCACTACTACAAGGAAAAAAATCGTGAGCTTTAAAAGCAATTAAAAAAATATGTTTTTGTTTTTTTTTATTTTGTAAAAATTTTTATTCATATGATAAAACAAATAATCGTACCAATCTGAAAAGAACATAAACAAATTTGTTGTCACTAAATGTACCTACTTTTTACTAGGGCTAGGAAAAAATTCGTGGGCTGTAAACGATCTATAAATAATATATTTTTAATTTATTTTGCAAAAATTTTAATTCATATGGTAAAATATAACCATAAAATCTCAAAAAGGTGCCAAGTGATTAGAAATAATCTTTTATCTGATAATAATCTTATAATTTGACACCTAAATGGAGTGAACGGATTTGGGTCGCTTGTTGCTAACTTAACTTAAATTGAACCAAGACCGACATACATAAGGCACTACTATATTTTCTGAAAAATATCCACTTTTTAAACAATTTCTTTGTGATAAAAATTTTATTGATTACATGGTTAGGATAGAAGTAAAAAATTCGTGAGCATTCCATCTATTTATTTTGCAAATATTTTACTTCAAATTAAACATAACCATAAAATTTAAAAAAAAATGTCAACTGAGTACAAATAATAATAATCAACTGTCTTTTTAAAGAAAAAAACGCCGTATGGTCGCCTGCAGGTTGGCGGTTTATTTAATTGCAATACCGACCAAAATGACAATCACGATTCATTTAAATTGCTTTCATTTCAAAGATGGAATGAGGTGGCAGATATTTGATATTGTTTATTGTCTACTGGGTTTGAAGCAGGTCGGCACATTTTATTATAATTTTGACCGAATTAGTGTTATTTGCGGAAAATGGCACAGAAACAATGTTGTTCAAATCCTTTTAAATTTGTTTAGATTGTGATGTGACGTTCTATTAAATGCAAAACGTCTAATTTGCGCTGTAGAAATCTATAATTCGATACAAATTTTTGCTTTTCAAAACAGTCCTAAGTAAAGCTCTCTTCCAGGATTTTATTTTGTCAATTTCTTCCTCTAGATCCAAAGCTTGAGCGACGATAATTTGTTTGCAGTCAAAAATTGGTTGCTCTATGAAGTCTGGCTAACGTAAAGCACGGTTCTCATTTTAAGGATTATTAACGTATAAATTGATTCTCAACTTTCCTAAAAATAACCCAGATGATAACCAAATGCAGCGGGATAGATAAAGATGTGGTTGTAAGTCACAGAAATGCTGCTCGGGTACTCTTCGAAAATGGCCATTTCAGGGGGATAGAGGGAGACATATCAGAAGCATTAAGTATTAAAAAATTATTACATTTTGAAATAAATATGTAATTTTTATTTTGCATGAACACTATTTTGGAATAATAATGCTATCAAATGGATAGTTATTTCCTGTGTCATTCCATACTATAGGGTGTCAAAGGTTGGTATGGATGGGATAATCAAAAACAGTTTTTTTTCCTTTTTTCCCGAATTATTTTTCTGAATTGATTTACAAAAATCAAATAACATACAGGAAACCTTATCGATAATACTTTTCGCCATTGCTGCTTGGCCTCATTCATACAGTTGCTGCAACACAGAACGAAGATTAATTCTTTGGAACTTTTTGGAAATTGGTTAATTGGGCATATCGGAGCTTAGTAAAATGTTTTTTGGTCGTACCTCATAGAATTTCGTTAACTTGATTCCCAAATTAGGATTTTCCTCCAAAAAACACATAAGCTTCACGTATAGTCATTGACATGTTCCGTTTTTGAAGCTTAGTTTTGTCTTCTTTAGTTTTCACTAAAATAACAAACCCTCTTTCACGGTACCTGGCGACTTATGTCATCCCTGAAGTAAAATTATTTTTCTACTCCCGTCTGTAAAATACCTAGTTACCCACCGATCTAGCGTGCGGGAAGCGTTACTTTACCACGTCAGTTTCGCTTCCCACGGATCCGAGCCACTTCGGACTTTTCAGAGATTTTACCGCACGAGTTTGGGAGCCATCGGATGTTTTCGGAAATATTTGCCACGCTTTAAGTTTTGACGTTTGTCAATTCTGACGGTCATGTCCGTGAATGTATTCGTGTTGCTTTGCGAAAATGTAACCAAAAACTAACGGTCGTAGAAAAAGTATGGTATGCAACACGTTCAGTAAACTCAACTGTCAAATAAACTCGTGAGTCAAATGACGTTTATCGCACTTGTTACGTAATATACTATTTATCTACTTTAGTAAATCTTGGTCTAGTTTAGTTGATTTCCCACAGAATTTTTATTTTGAAGTTGTAAATTCTGGAACTACTTATGACGCTAGTTTTTCATAACTTCTTTTTGTTTTTCTGGACATTTGGGCAAGACATTTTTCAGTTTTCTCAATGTTTTTCCCTAGGGCTTATGGTGTTGTTTCCTTCTTCACTTCTTTCTGTTGATTGATTTTCTTTTCTTTCAACTTTTGACTATAAACCAACCCTTTTCCTACTGATTTCTCGTTCCCCTTTGACTTTTAAAATTGCTAATAAATAAAGCTTCCATCTTTTTGATTTTTTTTCATTAAATAAGTTGTATTTTTTTGGATTTTGTTTCAGCTTTTCTCTGTGAACTTTAGCTCGTTGTCGTTTACTTTCTCTTGTATTCATTTTTTTCTGAAAAAAAGGAGTAAAAAATTAGGCTGGTATGGACGAAAAATATTTAAATAACCGATCTAGTCAACCAGGAAGTATTTTTTGATACAAATATTATCATAAAATGTTTTGTTATGTAGCAGTTATTAAAATATAAACAATGTCCAAATAAATGTTATCACCCCAATTTGAAATGAAAAAAACACACTTTTAAGGATGGATGTACTTACCAGTTTTGTAGCAAATTACAGGAAAAATTACCACTTTTACTTCTAGTTTCGGCACAATTAAATAGGAAACAGAACGACGGATTTTCTTTTTCCACATGCATGAAATTTATATTATTACCTGAAAACAGGACGTAAGCTATATTTTTTTTAAGTGAATATTATACTTAGACAAAAGAAGAATTAGGAGATTACTTCTTCGTGAAATGGGCGAAACTCGCTCGTAGGCTTATTCAGGTTCATAGCAGAACTGGCATGGACCCAAAAAATGTTTGTTTTATTTTATCTTACGCCCCCATCTCGCTTGCAGATAATCGAAACGAGATTGAAAATGGCGCTACCTGAGAACCTGGCGGCGGCCCTCACCGACGGTGTAGTCCTCTGCCATCTGGCGAACCACATCAGGCCACGGTCCGTGGCCAGTATCCACGTGCCGTCCCCCGCTGTAGTAAGTTTCTGCCCAACGGAGGCGTGGTCAAAATCGTGACGTGTTTGTTTCCTTTTCGTTCACAGCCGAAACTGACGATGGCCAGGTGCCGCCGAAACGTGGACAACTTCATCGAGGCGTGCCGGAAGATTGGAGTCGACGAGGTGAGTGTTAGTTTGCGTTTAAAGTAGTCGCGCGAAAGAAGAGAAAATAACCGAGGTTAACGCGCGCGAGTCGATACTACTAGCGGCCTTTACGTCAGACGTGCACGTGATTTTGCCCTTTTTCCTTCAAATCAGTTGCAATGCAATATAATTGGACAAATCGTGATATGTCCATATCCCAAATGCCGAAATTCGATGTCGGACTAGTAAATTTATCCATGTCTTTAATGCGATGGTGCCGATTTAAGTACAAACAAAGAATCTAACCTTCATTTTGTTTGTTATTAGATGTTGTAACATAAATACCATATTTGTCAGTAAAAAATCAATAAATCAAATAATCAAATTTAGTTGACAAGGTAGATTGCAATATTAATGAAAACATCCCCAGAACAGTCATTACAGAATATTTAAGATTATATTCAACTAACAAAAATCAAAGTACAAAGGGTTGGTAGTAAAATCAATAATTTCAACAGGCCTTAACAAAAGTACGTGTGTACCAACCTAAGAAAAAAAAAGATCGAATGTTCGTAACCCGGCCAATTACAAATGTCACCTTAATTTTTGAACACATCTCGTATGTGTACTATCATAGGAACTAATATACTTTATAAGTATTTTTGTCTATTTAATAATATCTCATTAGATATACAAAAGGACAGAGTGACTTTCATTCTTTGGCATTGATTTCGTTACTTTTTTTTTTCTTTTTATCAAATACTTAAACACTTTTTGTTTGGGTTGGCATCAGTTTATGGGTTTTGCCTGTTTTTATTCAACACTGTTAAAGGCGTCCCGATAGGCTACTCGTAAAAAGGAAAGAATTTTATTTTCTCAGCATGAAAATTACTCATTATGTACGGGGTGGGATTATATCTTGTCTCAAAATCTGCAAAATATATCAAAAAATTTAAAGACAAAAAATGTTTGGATTCACTTATATTTTTAAAAGATTATTATGCTGAGCGTGTTTTTTCTTTAAGACATTATACATACATACATGAACTTACAACTAAATATTACCGTTTCTGAATTTTATGTCAAAAATGACACTCCCACTTTGTTATATGTTTGGGGTTGATTTTCTTATAGAAGAAAATCTTCTATACGAAGTGGTATATGTTGATATTTTGAAAATAGATAAATACAGGGCGATCAAAAACTTATATTACAATTTTAAATGAAAAAACGTCATATTTTTATTTAAAATAAAAGGAAAGGAAAAAGGTAGATGCTGCTTTTCCACGAAAATGCATACCCCTTGTATATATAATAATATGTGTTATATTATTTTATTATTATATAAATTATTATATTAATGAATCCAAACAAATTTGGTCTCTTAATTTTTTTTCATCTTTTTGACAGATTCTGAGATTTATCATCCTATAATATTCATATTATTTTTTTTGTATAACTATACATAAAAATTACATTATGCAGAAATTAAATTACAAAAGATCACAATATTCTTCGTCATATGACGAACTGTAATTTTATACTTAAGAGGTCGTCGATGGTACAATCAATATTTATTGAAATAGTGGAATGCTTTTCGCCAGTTCTCTGGCGTCACTTCCTCAGTGCCTTGATCAAACAATAGTTTTGGTTAGTTTTGGTTAGTTTTGGTTAGTTTTTTCATCTTTTTGACAGATTCTGAGATTTATCATCCTATAATATTCATATTATTTTTTTTGTATAACTATACATAAAAATTACATTATGCAGAAATTAAATTACAAAAGATCACAATATTCTTCGTCATATGACGAACTGTAATTTTATACTTAAGAGGTCGTCGATGGTACAATCAATATTTATTGAAATAGTGGAATGCTTTTCGCCAGTTCTCTGGCGTCACTTCCTCAGTGCCTTGATCAAACAATAGTTTAAGTTTTTGGGCGTCGTCTTGCGCCCACATCAGTTCCATTTAGTTCACAATTCTATAGCGGTGTGGGCATCACAGTTACTTTATATTTTTCCATTCTTCTTTATCAAATTTCAAATTCAGTATTTTTTGAGTCGATAATTTCTTGTTTTCTGACAGAGGAAATTTGAGTGTTCTCTAGGCGTTGTATCCATAACTTCTACTGAATCAGCCAGAAGATATTTTATCATTTTACCAAGATATTTTTCACGTCCTCGTGGTAATCTCCCGTCAGGTTAGCAAACCTCCCTCTTTGCTTTCGATATGGCCTATTGTTAGTCTCATCCCCTTTCCTTAAGACACTTTAATACCTGTTGACAGGCCAACCATCAAAGTTTCGCAGCACTCGTTATATTTTTGTCGTGCCACTATGTAAACTATATAACTTCGTTAATTTATGTCTCATCAAGATTTCTTCTATTCTTTTTGGTACTTTGCCGGCAAACAATTTCATCATTTTTCCTCCGAACACCGAAAACTTAAGTGTAATATTTGTAAAATTCATCTTTACATATTTAATTAAACTTTCCGAACAGTAAAACTCCTTTATTAAGTGTTATATCTGGTAGATACATTTCTTGCATTAGTAGTATCCATTTAATTAAAACGGCCGAACACTAAAAATTACAAAAGTTAAAAAGCGACGTTGAAAATCCACCAAAATATGCACGGTTGCATCGTCGCAATTAACGCCAATACGTGTTGAACGCGCATGCGCCTACCGACCGGTAGGCGCTCGCTCGAGAAGTATTTTTGAGTATATTTTTAGCGTTAAACGTGCGTGCCCTCCCTCATTACCAGAAAACACTGGCGGCTCCAGTAAGAGTGAGACTGTGGATTGGTTGCAGGGACGGCTGTGCAGCGCCCTGGACATTACCGAGGCGCTCAACGGCAGAGGACTGGTCCGTTTGCTCGTGACCGTCGAGGACTTGTGTCATTTTGACGAGCACACGAAACGGGCGACCGACGAGTGTGGGCGGGGAGCAAAACCTACCCTTCGGGATACCACAGTCTCACTCCTGCTGCTGTCGGTGTTTGTCGGGACGTTGGCGCTGTTGATCGCGTTCCCTCCACCCAACTGAGTTTTTTCGGGGGTTATTTTTGGAACCGGGCAGTATTACCGTCGCACAGTGGAACGAAACAGATATTTTGTTCAACATTGGGCAATATTTGTTATATAATCTTTTCAGAGTACACAGAATAGGCCGGGATGGTAAAAAGTGCACCTGGAGCTAATGTAACATAAAATAGGCTTGTGGCGATTTACAGATATATTATTTAAGTTTTTTAAAATGTATTATAAGGTCAGAAAAGGCAAGCAAAAGCGAAATACCAAGGATTATCAGCTCTTTATAAACTCAAACAAAACATTGAAAAGCTATTTATTCTCAAGTAAAACGTAATATATAAACATTTAAAAAAAAAACAGCAAAAACATTAACTGATAAATAATGTCTATCGAACAAGTCTAAAATTTTTAATGACAGTTCATTTTTCAAATATCGAGGGTCCTCGATATTTGAAAAATAAAAATTATTAAGTAAATCAGCCAAGACAAAATGATGCAAATTGTTTTGAAGTCTGAAAGGGCCGCCAGGTGGCGTAATTGTTATCTTAAATTTTAAACCTTGGTTTCTATAAAAAATTCCTAATGTATATAGTTAAAATGAGAAATATTTAAATCTTTTTTTGTTTAATGCTGTATCTCAGCAAGGAAAGTGGTGGGAGTGTTCGAATATTTTCTTAAATTAATGTCTATGTCTCTAACGAACTTTAATAAACTTAGAGTCTTTAAAACGAGCTTCTAGACTATAAATCTTACTTTAAATGACGCGATTGCGATTGCTTACTTTGAAACACGCACCTCGATGTCTTTATCCTAACCTAAAATATGAGCAAAAACTGACGCAGGAGGAATCCAGAAGTTTTGTAAAAAGCGTTACAGTAGCCTGTGGAAGTTTGTATGAAAAATTTGAACTAATTGAAACGGTAAACAATCAAAAGACTTTGACAAGCCTCCCTGCAATCTTGTTCATTATAATTGAATTACTTGTGTCAGACAAGTTCATTTATTCATTTTTTGAAAGGTTCTCCACAGTCTACTACTTAAATAAATTAATGTTAATAAAATTAGTATCCAACAAATAATTAACAATAATAGTGATAATAATAATAATAATAATAATAATAACGTTTATTTAGTGAAACGCAATAACAGAATAGTGACAAAAAATAAGTGTTGTGTCATTGGTGGCACAAACATAGACTAACACAATTTCTATAAAAGACAAATATACGATTATAAATAAGCATAATGACCGAAGTAGTGACCTAGTTAGTGATTAAGCGTAATTTCTCATTAAAAAATAAGTGATAATACTAAATATTTGGAAAAAGCTAAGCTAAGCCCAGGAGATTTGGTGCCTATTGATTAAATTGTAAAGAAGTAATAAACATAATAATAACTTTATAATTTTATTTTGATTTTAATTATCTTTTGGCATTCATAATAATAAATTTGAGTTTTGTTTGGTAAATCGGAGATAATAAGACATTAATAACAATCCGTAAAGGGAAATTTAATTTGTTAAATTCTTTTGTTCATATTTTAGTTTAGGATAAAGATATTGAGATGTAGTTTTCACTGCATTGTTGTGCCCTTATTTGACTATCTAATGATTAAAAAAAACATGAGTCGTATTATTTTTTCCGACTATAATAGAAAACTGCACCTGGTGGTCAAGTAAGATTCCCAGTTTATTAAAATGCGTTAAGCCTGTTCGGCTTTTTATTTAAGAAAATGTGCGAATAGCCCCCACCTGTTTTCTTGCAGAGATAGAGCAAAAAGCATGATAATGCTCAATGTAACTTTTAGTTTAATAGCTTAACGTTAGAATTTTTTTATAAAAAACGAGGTTTAAAATTGAAGAAAATAATTACGCTCTCATTTTTTTTTTCAAATTTTTAGCACTCTCCGTTTTCCTAATAGCGTACCTCGTCGTTCTTACTGGGACATCCTGTATATATAACAAAAGTATAATGGTCTGTTATATGCCGTTTTTCGTTTCTTTCGCACTTTTATTTTTCTTAATGATTCGAGCTATATATAAAGATTCGAAACGTAGTTAATTAATAATAATTAACGATAAGATGTATCTTCAAAAATTTGACAAACATTTATTGACAAAGAACGCCAGTTAGATTAAAACAATAATAACTTTTATAAAACCTACGGTTAATTTTAGTCTAACAATCAGATTTTAAGTGAGGTCTGATATTTTTTCTTTTGAAACTACCGAATTCAGTTTTCCATTTTCAAAAAAAAAACATTAGCCCCATGTCCAATATTTAATATGGACTCGTTCCATTGTGCGTCGACCTTGCAATACCGATTCTCGTATTTATTTACAAAGTTGAAACGCAATAGAGAGCGGCGACCAATATTCCTCTCATTATAAATGTTATTTTGTCAAAAAGGGCGACTGAATTACCCACCTGTTCCTTCCGTGATGCATAACCCGTTTACGGAAACAAAAAATGACGAATTAATAATTTTATTCAGTCATTTTTGACAAAATTGGAGTTATTTGAAACAAAGGGGTTTTGTGGGGCCATATTGAAAACAAATGTCGGGTTGTGGTATATACATTGTTCCCCAGAGTCGATGGCTTATCAAGAATAAAAATACGACTTTAAAAATTGGGTTCGGGCAATACCCATACATTAACTTAATTTTTCGAATGAATATATTATTACATTTTTGGATTCTATGAAAAGTTCTATAACTTGCCGTGTAACCTTAAAACAACAATATTAAAATTACGTTGTAGAAAACAGTTAGTAATTAACTGTCTTTCAACTCATTTAGGTAGAAATCTAAAATTTTGGCTATGGCGTGTCAATAGGCTGCTTTTATCCACGTTATCCACTTTTTCTTCGGCACAGTGAAGCCAGGAGGGCAAAGTACTTCTTCAGTGTGGGTGGTAATAACCATGAAAGTCTTTTGGACTTGCGGCTGGTCATTGCTAATACACTTTTTCCTCTCTAATCAGGTCCGACTTTCACCTCAAGTATTATGTTTTACCACAACTATTTTGAATCATTTTGGAGTTAAAAACAAAAAAAAATACGGTTTATGATTTTATTTCCAAAATAGAGTTAAAACATATGTTACTTAGGACATAGACATTTTAAAAATCGGAGGCGTCTGGTCCCAGCAGATGTAGCCACGCTGCAGTGTCTCAAACATTCTGTAAATAGAGATCATAGCCTCATATGCCTGCAATTCAATTTTTCAATGCTTATCTTCTTCTAGTTTCGAGATACTTCTAATAGGCCATCGAATTTGGGGAACCCTAAATAGACGCTTGGGCGCCTGGTATATTTTTAAGTTTCTGCGACAACCAAATATTTAAACTTATCGTATAACCCATCCAGTTTAGTTTCGAAGATACCTAAATCAAAAATGTTCAGAGTACAAAGTGATCGTTTTTTTTTACATTCCTTATTGGATAGTTTTTTTTGTTAAATAAACCAGCCTTACGAGCGAGTGAGAAAAGTAAGAATACTTTTAGTTAGATGCCACGTCGGATTTAGCTAGGATTTGAAAGGCGCCTTACTAATGTTAAGAAGTGATGATCACTCTAAAAGTAGCGGTAGCGGTAGTCTTGTTATAATTAGTGAGATGAGCAGTGCTTAATATATAATTGATTGCGTATATTTTATTTCGTAGTATTTAATGCTTAATATATACAGATTTGAGTAGCTCTTAAGTGGATCGATCTCGTGGTATACCTTCGTACCAGTAATTTTTATAAAATTTACCTTAGTACTAGGATAGATATGTTCTGGCATAGACCAAGCTTTCGCAGAGTTCCGCACCAATGCTAAAAATAATTCTGCTCCTGTTTTGCCACGTTGCCAAATTTAATTTTACATTAATGATTTTGTGTTGCGCATGTTTTGGCTCACTAATAAGGAGCGCTTTCTATAAACAGTATTAGTGTCTATGTCTATGAGGGGCAACCCGCATTATCTAAAAAAGTAATACGAACAGGGTATTTATAAATTCTGGTATCGTTTTTTCGCCATTTGCGTATTATAACCGTATGTATTAAAATAATATAAGGGATTTTTATGTTGAAATGTAAAGGGTGATTCATGTTGAGTGTTTGGGGAGTTTGAGGAGTTTAGGGGAACTAAATCGTTTTTCTTTTGAGAGAATATTGGAGATACAAATGTATATTAGTAAAAATATTTTTTTTTGCAGGAAAAATACAGTTTTCTTAAAACTTTCTTTAATGAGCTAGCTATTTAAAATTTTTATCAAACTTTGACCGTAAGCCATACACTGTGTCAAAAATGTACATTTCTCAAAAAACATTTAGTAATATATTTGACATTGCTATGAAGAAGTTCAATAATTTATCTAATAATAATATTAAACTTACAACTATTTATTATTGATTTGTTAAGCAAGGTATTTCAAAATTATTTGTTGATGTGAGATTTGCGGAACTGCTTAAATTCTTAATGAATTTGTCATACAATATTTATGTTTGAACTGCCTGACGTTCGAATTTTGTCAGCTATATCAATTCTAGATATGTAGCTCCCAGCATCTTGAGATGAGATTCAACTAGCATTTCGTTTTAATAGAATAATGTCAGCACCCCGATTAGCTAGCAATGTCGCTGAACTGCGATGAAAAGAATATCCTGTGTATTTCATTGGTTTGAGCAATTTTCAAAACTTTGGCCTTGCGCAAGCGTAAGTTATTTTTCTTCATGCATTATTTTATATCATCAATACAGTAGTGAATTAAAAAAACCAAGGCAGTTCACATAATCAAATGGTTCATATAATGCAGATTTCATGAAATGAATGTAGATAATGTTTATTATCTATTTATTATGTATATCATACATATGCTGTGATGTAGTTTCGGGGATTTTTTAAGGAATCTTCTTACTCATTTCCAACCTGCCATTTTTGTTTCGCGATTGAAAACATGTTTTATTTTATTTTGTTCTACTACATCAAATACTATCCGCCGCAAATCACTGGAAATTAGACCAAAAAACCGTGTTTTCATATCAGTTATATGAACTGCAGCTTCCTCTTCGGTGGCTTTAGAGAAAGTTACTCTAAGTCCTCCCAAATCGATCTTAGAACTGTCTTGTTAGGTAAAAGCTAAGCTAGTTTGTTAACAGATTTAACTTGATATTTTATTTTCACAAAAACAGTTGGTATTCCTTTGATCCCTCTGATCGCTTGTAAATAAACTAAATGTGAACTCTAATTACCCTAACAATCAGCCAGTGCCATGCGGTGAAAATACGGCTAATGGCATTGGCGGAGTCTATAACGGGCATGCCCCTATGTAGGGTTGCATTTAAAAGAAGTTTTTTATTGATAGTCTTTTTCTTTAGGATTTTACATTCAAACAAAATTTTGGTATTTGGTAGGTATTAAACTATAAAGCTGCGGTTTTCTGCAATAAAAAATTCAAAGTTAGGGAGGTAGGCACAGTGCAACGTACTAATATACGCGGTGTTCCATTCGAATTTCCCATGTTATCGTGTTTCGAGTTGACTTGGAAAGGCTACAGGCGTGTTAATATTTCAAGATGGCGCGCTTAAGCTATATACCAAATTTGAAGAAAAATGTCTAGTTCTCTAGACCTCGACGTGAATCAGCCTTTATTTGAGAGCCACAAGTGATTTTTGAAATTGCTGGCAACTAATTAACGACCTGAACGATCCACGGCAACTATTTTTTCCATGCGTACTTTCGTATCTTCGTTTAACTTTTGTAGTTCCTGATAGATTCCGCGCAATCCAAAGATTTACTCCGTAACTATACCTACTTTTATTTCCAGTCATTCATCCAACGGCGAATATCGTATTCCACAGATTATTCGTTTTTATATATATTCGGTTATCATTATTCCATATTATATTCTTCGATCATTCTAGTCACGTGTCATACTACTTTCAGTATTATAAGTCGTTATTATCAATCGTAAAGACTGTCAAATAATTCCGTATTGTCTACGTCAGGCAGATATTTTGCAAATTTTACTTAATATTTAATTGTAAGTGTTTTGTATTATGTTTTTTTTTTTTTCTCCCAAAATAAGAACTCGAAAATCGCGTTTATCGAAAATTTGTGAATAGTATTTATGAATGGTATCGAGAACGGGGGCTCCGTCTAGATCATCGGGCACGACTGCCGGAATAAAAGGCACATTTTTTCTCAATCACGAAAATATTTGTGTTAAAGTTATTTAATTTCAAATCAGAAACTGTGCGTACTTTTTGAGTGGAAAATAACACACGAACTTAACTCGGTAGAACGATGTTCAGGTACTAATACAATATGGCAACTAGCTATACTTACTAAAAGAACGAAAATTTGGAGTTATTAATATCAGGTACTGATATTATAGGTTAAAAAATAAAAGGGATATCGTTGCATTTATTTTTTTTAAGATAAGAAAGTTTATGTGTAAAGCGTCCTCTGGCGCTGATCCAAGCAGCCTAAATCAATCAGTGTTGATAGCCTAAAGAATCATTTTTAACAACTCCAAGTTTGCCAAAATGCGTTCGGTCATTCTGATGTCTGAAAAATTTTACGAGATAAGGAAATAACTATTTAACAAAAAGAATTGAATTTATCCCAGCTTTACGGTGTCAATTTTAGCCATTTTTAATATAAGTTTTTTTCCCAAAAAATCTGATTTAAACTTTGAACTTAAAAATAGAAATTACTTTTCGAGATACCATCTTTAATCGGGACAGCTAGTTAACACAATTCATTCTGATTATCGAATACACAACAATGCAAAAAACATTTATTTAATATACAATGCGTATGTATGTATGTATATTTTTGAAAAAATAACGACAAACAAATATTTGATCTTAATACCTTATAAAGATCCTATAAATCAAGAAAAAACCCTAATGTAAACAGAAAAAAAGCACATCAGCATAGTTATCATTGAACTCATAAAAATACTTGTGATTGTCTGCGGCTTCAATTTTTTGAATATTGGTCATTTGCCTGACAACACTAACTTGTTTCCAAGTCTCGTCCAAAAACAAGACCACATCTTTCAGGTTTATATTTTCATAGATTGCAAGAAAGGCGTGCAGTCAAGATATTGGAAAAATACCGATGTGTTTCCATCGTCACTAGTCACTACAGAGGGATCGAACTCAATTTACAACCACTCATTAAAAGTCTCCCGTGTCACCTAACTTTATGTTGAATTATGATAACTAAAAGCCTGAGTTGCAACACGGCATGAACGTAATTCTCTCTTTATTCACTTTCCTTCCTGGAGCGGTTGTCTCTCCAGAATGTAGTAGTAGTGTTTTAGTTGGTAGCATTCTCCAAAAGAGATCACTTTCATCCATCCGCATTATAAATTTCATCATTGGTTGGTTCAGTTATTCTTTTGAATTCATTCCTTAAGTTATTCTACAAAAGTATGGACGGCATCGTAATCAGTAGAGATTCGCCACAGTCATCTGACGAATACCGAACCGCTTCTAAACTTCTGAAGCCATCCTTGTCAAGCGCGAAAATCTTCTTTCTGTGTCACAGTTTTATAAAAAGATTTTAGTTTCTTGCATAAAATCCAGACATTGGTGTGCGTGTAGAAAATATTACCTTTAACCCCTGACAATCTTCTAGGGTTTAAACGAAAAAAGTGAAACTATTTTAATTACATACATACATGTTTTTGCCGCCAAAATCTCAAAGAACTGATAATTTTACGTTCGTATCATAAATTTCCTTTCAGATCCTGGCATCTAAATTACGAGATTTTCTTAAGAAAATGAAAGTTGACATTGAAAATAAAGTTTAAGTTGAAATCAATATCCCTATTAAATTCCCCGCTAATAATTTCGTTAAAAGGTAGTCTTAATTGTATTCCTTAAATAAAAACTCGTGAGAATTTCAGTGGTTTCTAAAGGTTTTGTCATGCGCCAAATTTATCAGCACAAAATATGCAGTATATGAAGTATCTATTTTTGAAACTAGAAATGCTTAAGACTATTTTTATTATACATATTTGGCACAGAGAAACTTGCATAAGCTTAAAAATGTTGCAAAAATATTTTCCAATAGGTTTTATTTTATAACCAACTAAATTGTAAAAAGGGTCATTGACTTTACAATGTACATACGTTAATACATACGTGACTAAATTTATTAGAAATAATTACTAAGTTAGCCGTAGCAACACCTACTCCACAAACGGAGCGTACCGATATGATATCGCAATTTGGGTGTTCCGATGAATTGTACTGTAATTTTCATCACCCTATTTTAACCAAAAAGGTAGAATGAAAGACCAAAACAATAGCCGTTAAAACGAACGAGTCGTTGCGCGACATCTGGCGGGGAACCTCTTCCTGCTACCATTTTTTCCCCATTTTCACCTAACATTTTTTCCCCTAGAATGTGTATTATTCTTGTATGCTTTTTAATAAAACCCGAAAGGATTGCGTTTGATTTTATTTAATGCGTGACCAAAGCAGATCGTTTGGTATTTCAGAATCTCATATGTTGCGCCGCTGACGTCCTCGAAGGGAAGGGATTGGTCCAAGTGGCGGTGACGGTGATGGAGTTGATCCGGTTTCACTCGCCCAGATCTCCGCTTCATGCTACCAGCGTGTCTACCGTCGTTTAATTTTAAAGGAGGTATAACTTCTTCTGTTGTTTCAGTTGAGACGACGACTGACTCACGATTCACCTATTTATTTATTTTTCGCAAATATATATATATATTGCACCTCGGGGACCCTGTAGCCGGCGCCCCTATTTGCCTTTAAGTTGCAATATCGTTTGTCATTTACCACGGATACATGTGACTCAAATCGTTTTCAAAATAGTTCTTTTAGATTTTTAGTTATTTTTTAAATTCTGAAGTCGTTTCATGTGAACGGGAATGGCAACGATTCAATAAAACACGTAAACTTGATAGTTTTAGGCAACTCGTAAAACAGAGGTATACCCATCCTTGTCTGACACACGCTATTCGCATTAATTATTTGGGTTATGTTAATGAATTGCTTTCTTATTGAAAAAAATTAAAAACATATTGATGCAAATCCTTGTAAATGTTAACTTATATATTAGCCTTTAGTTTTCAATTGCAAAAAGAGGTAAAATCGTATTTTATTTCCAAGTAAGGCAGAGTTAAAAAAAAAACAAATTTGCAGTGCCTTCTGTGCCTTTGTCTGTGTTTATTTATTCAAATCCGAAAAGGTTTTTAACATGAATGAAATAGTTAGAAGTTTGTTGAATAATTAGCAATTTGTTTAATTAACTGAATTTCATAAATATCTCCAAAATCTAAATTCTCGATTGTTGGATAATGTGGTAAAAAATAATGTAACTGTCCAGAAAAATGTTTAACAAAATTCTTTTTGTTTTTTTTTTTTGTGGATTGTCATTGTTTTTCAGTATAAAAAAGAACAAAGTAATCTTCTCTATTTATAACATTTACAAATGTTTTTTGCCATTAGCGCTACCATAATGATGATCATAATTTTCCTTAAATAATAAAATATTCTCTTTATGATCTGTTATAACTTTCTACACTGTATAAACTATAATAAAATGTAATTTGATCACTGTCAAGTAGTGTATACAGTTCCATGTACAGTGGCATTTGTATTGTTATAACAAACTCCTCTCACTCTTGCACGAGATGATCTTGGGAGCACTTGTATGTTGGAAGGTAATCTAATACTCATTATAAAGCCCAAAGCAAATGTTTACTCGTATATAAAATATGGCGGGACGTCAGGCGATTACAAAATGTGAATTCTTCTTTTTCTTGAAGTTCATTTAGTATATTTGTATGTATTTCCATTTAATAGCTCCTAACAGTGAACTTGCGCGGTTTTCTCTGCAAATGAATTTCGCCCAAGCTTATAACAAGATACGACATGCATCTAAAGTGCAGTGTACTTTGCTGGAAGTGCAGGGATAAAGTCAACCTTTTTTCCATCCCAAATTCATATCATATAAATTTTTTATACAACACGACAGAAGCTGGCTTGAATATTGGCATCAGTCTTATTAGTGCGAAAATATTTAACACGGCATTTAAATTTCCTTTTACAATAAAAAAACTTGAGAATCTGTGTGAATATTTTTTATAACAAGTTGCTTTATTCATTCCTCCTCAAGAAAAAAACACTTCTTTTAAAAGTTCAGAATTGTAATGATAATAGAACAACCAAGCCCTAATTCTAGAACTTGATACATTTCCTTACAAAGGCATATGGTTTTGGTGAGTAAAAATATTGGATTTACGAAGATTACGTCATAATTTCATTATATTTTCTTTCTCGTGGTTTTTGACCAACAATATCGCAGAATGGCACCCCAGAGAATTTGTTTTCTAAAAGCGAGCGCAGGTTTTCAGTGCAATCTCATGTTGCATTATTTTCAAAGCTTTAAATTTCGTCTCCTTACTTCTCCTATCCCATTCGCACTTATTAATTTCTTTAAAAAATGCTTTATTAGCAAGTACAAGTTATATTTTCTTTCCCATTTTGCTACTTTTATATGTGTATGATTTCAATCTTTTTTTGCTTTGCAATTAAGTACATATCTAGATGGTTATATTTGTAAATATATCGGTCAAGAAAAAATCGTAAAAAAAAATGAACGGAAGACTTAAGTGTGACGCTGTGAAATTTCGTATTGTAAACGTGGTGGTTTGTCTCAAGTTTTCCGCACGGATATCGCTTATTTTGTAAGAGTTTCAGACATATCCGCTGAAGTTTTCATTAAGGGTTAGTTTAGTCATGAATACTTTGCATAAATAAAAAATTCTTAGTTTTTCGAAACTGCCGGACAATAGATGGATAATAAAAATGTTTTTTGTAAAGGGTTGAAACTTGGGCGCTGTTTGTGGAATATTTTTGGAATTTTCTTATTATAATAAATTAATTTTTTGAGAGATGGAATTTCTCTTTCTTTTGGAACCAGATAAGTATTGGGATTTCTTAACATTCATTTATTTATTTTAGTTTTTATTTAGTTATTCATTTAACCAGAATTTTGTTTTTCGAAAATAAACTTAGCGACAAAAGAAGTTTAATTTTGACTAGAATTGCTTCAGAAGTGTCAGACTTTTTTTTCTTCAACTCCTGACCATTTTTTGGCAACGAATTTGAAATCACTATAAATATGGTTATTTTAACTGGAAGTATAAAAAAATGTACCGTCTAAACTTACGCAATAATTTGTACAGAAAATGATCAAGATGCGGACACAAATGAGTTGAAATTGGTTTTTATTTTAAAATTAAAGAATTGGACAGTTATTCAGCCTTTAGAAAACTTAAAAACTTACTAATGAATTAAGATATTTTAATTGAATTGAATATCAAATTAAAGCTTACACTTTACAGAGAATAAACTAATTATTGTTATTAACACCTTCTAAAAAATAATGCTTAACAAAACTGTTATATTTTTCAAATGAAATGGTGTTTTACAAGTTTACAAGAACTTTACAAAAAGACTTTTTTCACTCTTCTCCAAAAAAATGGTAATTTTTCAATATCTTACACCCTGCACCAAACTTACCGAAATTACTCTTCGTTCGTTTAGTTGAAAATCCAATATCGGCAAAAACATGTCAGATTGCCAAAACTAGACAACTTCTTGGGGTTCTTCATGTACAATTCAGTTATTTAATAATATAACACGAAAAATACGTAAATTTTAATCAAAGCAGTAAAATGTCGGAATTTTTTATTATTCGATATCTGTGCTGATCTAGGTGATTTTCTTAAATTCTTCTACAACTAAAAATTATAAATTTTTTTCACAAAAAGTAAAACAATTCTTACCTGTTCCTTTTTCATAAAATTGCGGTAATTTTCATGAAAACCATATATTCAAAAATAGTATGCGAAGAATCATCCGAATAGGATGTTTTTAATGGGCCAATTTAGGCTTTTCTTTGTGCGCCTCGCCAGAAAATTTTCAAAAACATTCTGCAAACTGTATTAAATTATGTCAACTATTTCAAATTTCAATCTATCGTCCAGCGGTATAGCTAATTTCCGTACTTGACAATAATTTTTAACTAGGCGTAAATGCACAGCAAGAACAGCTCAAATCGTTTTAAATCTCATCCTTCGTACGTATATTTGTCTCTCTATTTACGAAGTTATTTTTTTTCTCTCCTAATTATAAAGGTGCCAAAGATTAATACTTAATAATGTAAGAAAAACTTTCGATGAACATCACATATATTTAAGTTTAGATAATTTTTGAGTTTGTATGTATATGATAACCGAAAATCAAAATGTTCAGGACGTTATGCGCGCGCATTTCAAAGTTAAAATCCACCTGCAGTGTATAGTCTGTTCATAAATATAAGAAGCCGAGGTATTTTGTGAATTTAATTTATTAGCGAGGTTAAGATATTTAAGTTTAATAAAAGTTATGGCTTCTTATCGTGTAAAATATGTCCTGGATTTATATCAAGAACAATCTAAGTAAAATTTTAACCCCCTACACCGCTTTGAACTTAGTAGCACTTTTCAGCCCTTCTTTTACATAGTGTTAATGAGCGATATGTGTAGGTATTATGCAAACTGCAAATTGTCTACACAGTTTTAGACAATCTGCAAAATGTCTCATGCGTTAGTCGATCTAGAGCGTGTATATTTTTCACATTTTTTGCCTCTTTAATCGGTATTATCTAAGAAGGCATTAAAAGTTAAAAGTTTGCCTCGTCCTTTTTCCATATATGGAATGCATATTTTTGACATTGAGCTCTTCAGGAAGAAACTTTTCTTCTAGCTGTAATGGCACTGCCTTCCTTTGAAAAGTCTTATGTGATTACGCACACTACGTTAAGTTTTAACTTGCGTGGCCTCTCATATCAATGACTGCTTTTTCAAATATCCCTTTAAAGTTGGTCGTCCATTCGGTGCAATGATGTAAAAGCTTTTTGGCACACATCATATTCCTTCACTTCCTCATTCGGATTTTTACTTTAAAAGTGAATGAATGCTCTCTGACATTTGCAATCGTCTCACCTCCTCCTTTGAATGTCTTCTACTCCAATTCTTCACTCTCATTACTGGAATTCACCATGATACAACAACGATAAACACTGCGTATGCGTTGATAAGTTTACATACATGAAATATGGACTTGATAGCCCTTAGATCGCTTTTCCAAAGTATTAATATTTTATTCGATGATTTTAGTGGACTTAGAGTTACATTATTCCTATTTTGGAACGTATACTTACTTGATGAGCATGACTTAAATTCTCCTGCAGTCTTCACTTGTTTTTATCCACTACTTTATCCGCTTATTTATTTCTTTCTGTTAGTCATTATGAATAACACAACCCAACACAGCTTCGACAGAATTAGGCACTGCGCACACTGTCTCGTTATTTTGCATATTACCCAGAATAGTGAATTTGATTACTTCACAGAATACCTACACATTGCGCACATTGACGGTTTTTGTGCATTGCCGATAACATATAAATTATGTTAGAACAGCGAGCATGTCGGCTATCTTACAATTGTGAATAAGCTTTAACTTAGGTGACTACTTCATTTATTTGTTTATGTTGTTTTCAATGTCTTTCTGTGGTAGTAAATTATGAGCAGGTGACGAATACAATTATGCAAATGCGGGGTTCATTTTATAAAGACTTGTTTCGACATTGATTGATCTTGGTTAATAATGGGTAATAAACGTGCAAGACTGTACTTAGAAAAAAATAAGGAAGAAAGCCGAAGGTTAGTATCGATCGTGTTTGTGTTGTGATATGAAAACGAAAAAATGTTTTTCTTTTTAATTTGTGATAAAGGGATCACTCTAACGACGTAGAAATGCGTAAACCGTGGATCAAAACTGTTTGCCCTGTAAACGCCATAGCAGTAAAGAACTTTGTATATGCCGCAGTTTATTACCGGAAAATTATTTCTAGTCAATTCAGAATAAATTTTTTTACACTCACCCGTGTTTTTTTTTCTCACATCGGAAACTCGGCTCTCGCTTTTATTATTAACCCTTACAATTATCTTTTGCCTTCAACATTTACGTTCGCAAACACCGCTGAAATCTCATACATACCTTTCTAGGATAAAAGTCACACTGAGCCTACAGTGTGGAGTCTTATGGGTGGATCGGACCGTTGCCAATCAGGTTCGGTGTCAAACGAATTTCGCCGCTGGGGTTCAAGTAGATGTATAGTGCCGATATAAGCAACAGAAACCGTACATAACCTCAATTTCCTAACCCCCCCGCAGCGGGGGCCCCCCGCGCGTGGCGTCCTAGTGTCCCCCCTGTCTACCAGAGTGCGCTCCGCCCCCCACCCAGCTTGTGTAGTGTCCTGTTTTGCCCCGGTTCCGCCCGTCGCTGCTAGATGTCGCGCGCTTGTGTAGCGTCCTGTTTTGCCCCGGTTCCGCCCGTCGCTGCTAGATGTCGCGCGCTCCGACCGTCGTAGGCCCCCCCGGTAGAGGGCGGTGACGGTGCGACGCGGAGACGGTGTGGCGCGGTGACGCGGTGGATCGGGTCGTCGGTAAACAAGTCGAGTGACTTATACAGAGTGTCTCAATAATCACGGTTTAATAAAAGAAAAACTATAGATACAATAGTAAATATTTATTAGCTCATATGTAGACAACGTAATGCTTCGTACAAGCGGTGTTTCTGGTCCATGAGATTTTCTACTTCATCGCGGACGAGGATAATTTCGTCGCCATGATCCTGTTTCAGTATCAACTCACAGCTCTCTTCTTCGTTCGAATAGGTCACCTCGATACTGCTCCCGATGTAGACTGTTATGTCGTTCCAGAACATGATTTCTCCCACCTCGTCCTCCAGAAAGAACAAAAAATCCCAAAAATCCTGGACTTGAAAATCTATGTGCTTGTTCTTGAAGATGAAACGGACACCTGAATTCTTTATTTCGAAAATCGTGTTTTCATCGATAGTGACCACTTTGTTACACATTGTGACAAACAGACTGACTTCGGTATCAAATTCAAATGTACTTATATATCAACAACCCCCCACTATCGGTGTAATTAAGAGAGATATTTACATTTAGTCAATTTGAATAAGCATTTTGCCAAAAGAAGCAAACAAGCGCACGTAGTTACATATAGCGGGATTAAAATAGTTTTTCGATCTGCCGAGATGTTGTATTCGTTACCGCAATTGTCGTTAACGCCGCCGCTGGTGTTATTGGAATTCTTGATAGCGATCGTTTGCCATTCGCCGTGGTCTTCGTAGCTCCGGTTCGCGAAAACGAAACGTACCTTGTAATTTAAATACGGCTTATCTGCGGTAGTGTTATTCGACAATGTCACGCTAAAAGTTTGTAGCTTGTCGATTCCGTTGACCTGAGCGAGTTGCATACGCGTCCACGTATCGGGCCAAATGCACCGATTATTATGATTTTTGAAACAAACGAACGCTTCAATCACATCCTTAGGTTTATGTATATAGAAAACGTTTTGTACCACAGCCGACAACAAAACAAAGTGAGCACTTAACAAAACCATGTTTCTAGCCCGAATGAATCTATCCTAGATCTCGGTAACTGCTTTTATAACACTCAAACAATAATGACATTTATTCTGGGGAGGTGCCGGGCCGTCGATATGCATTTTGCTGTCCGGTCTGTTATAGTGAACAAAGCAGGGCAAATGAGTTTGCAATTCAAAATTGTTGCGATGTCGTACTGGTAACTTATGCCACATATTTAACAAATCGTGCGGTCTCACATGCTCCAAGAAATGTTGCACAGGAATCAATTCAAGTTGATCGGTATCCAAGCTTCTAAAATCGTCGAAGAAAACTAACTTCTTATTCATTGTTGTGAAAGATCGATAACTTTCTTAACAAATCCCTAATTTGTTTAAAGACACTCTCTGTGGGACAATTAATTGCGACAAGACTCAAGTCTATTTCACCGACTCTCGTTAATTTATTCAAAAATTCGTTGTATTCGTAATACGTTTTCTCTTTGAAAAAATACAAATGTCCGTTGGTGTATCGAAACGCGCCCGACAAATCGTCGGGCAGACCCGGAAACAGTTCCGTAGTAAAACCGTGTTCACTCGCACTCAAAGAACACTCGTCTATTTCTGCATAGTAGCGTTTACCGTAAAATATATACGTTCGACCGCCATACGTATTAAAAATAGCGTTCACTGTTTTACCCGCAGGCACACCCAGTCGCTGGACGCTTTGTCGGTCGCCCACTACCGTGAAACTCGGGAAGTGAAGTAAATAAAACGAATCACCGGTGACTACCAAAAGTTGTCCGTTGGGTCTCTGGTAGATATGCGAAATAGGAGCGTAAATAGGGACATAATCTGATATCATTTTAGGTTCCATGTAGACTTTATCACCTAATCTTATTATCCAAACCCATTTGTCGTAAAATAGATACATATGATGGTTAGACGTAACCAAAAATATGGATGGATTTACGTGACACAAATCTGGTACTTTTGTTTCGTTTTTCCCTATCGGAGGTTTCGTAGTTGTGGTAGTAGTGGTAGTTGATGTTGTTGTGGTCGGAGTTGTTACGCGGGCGGTGGTTGTGGTTTTTTTACCATATAAACGTTGAAGACCTGCAACATCGTCGTATGACAATGTCTTAGAATTTAAGCTATACCAAGGGTACATAATGGCATTGCGATCGTTACTGTGCGCCAAACCCAACGTATGTCCAATTTCGTGGAACAACACAGTAAACAAGCTCGTTTTTCCTCCGGGCGCAGGCACTTCTAAACCGTAGTACCAATCTTCGGATTTATCCAAATGAACTTCCACGCACTCTTGTTGTTGATTTGGAAAAAATGCATGTCCTAATATGTTACCCCTTCCGTCAAAAGCAAAAGGACAGGATTCGTTCCCTTTACATCTTATGCTTTGTCTGTGGGTAGTATATTTGTCAGACATCAAAATCATTATATCCGGCTCTGAGTAATTTAAGAAAAAATTTAAATTTGATTCATCACTCCATATTTTAAAAACCTCGGTTGCCAGCACTTTTAACTCTTGATAGTGACTGGGCGGTACTTGAATATACCAATTTAAATCCGTTTTCTGCCATCGCGAAACAGTCGTGAAGGCATTTTCTATTACACCACATCGGGGTTTATTTATTAGTTCGACGGTTTCGTTATTAAGAGTACCATCCACCGGTAAATTATAGAAATCCTGAAAATCCATTAGGGCACGTTGCAAACTCGACGCATTGATCTGCGTTAAAGATTCGTTGTCGTTAGGTGAAAGGAATCCGAATTTTTGTAAATATTCAATCACACCTTCCTCGGGCAGCGCGGCGACTATCGTCGACACGTCCGAACAGGTAGTAAAGACAGCGTAGCATAGCAACAAGACTCTCATCTCGTTCAAGGTCAGTAAAATACTAAAATGTATTCGGTTCCTAGCTAATCTTTTATAGGTAAAATAACAAAGAGAAGTGATGAACCAAACGCTTTTAGTCGCTATTTTGCGTGAGATGACGCAGAATATTACTCGAGAAATGGAACGAAAAAAGAATTATACTTCAATAGATTACAGTTTCGCAGTTTGTATTCATATCATAGCATTAGCGTGCTTTATTTTTACGTGTAAATGTATTATTAATTTTTTTGGATTGAAATAAAAAGTCTTATTTAAATAAAGAAAGTTTTATTTCATACAGGGATCCTTGAATACAACCAATTATATAAAAGGGCAGAATTTCTCAACGCGCACATGCGCAGTCTTCCTCCGGAGTGAAACATGCAATGGGCGTGATCCGGTTGAAATTTCGGCGGATTCAACCAATTATCATCATCGAATTTCTCCACGTTAATGACTCTGCATGCGACATCCTCCTGATCCATTTTCGACATTAAAAATTCCATTTTTGATCTTCCTCTCACGTATATCAAGTCAGCATTTTCTATCAGTAGTCCGATCAACGTATCAATGTCGGAATATTGAACAAAACCAGAACTGTATTTGAGACCGTGATGATATTGTTCGAGCCAGCGTACCGTTCTTTTTTCTGCACCGGTCAACGTGCAATATTCACGCGGCGGTTTCAAAACGTAATGACTAATTTGACATCCATTGTAGACAGCCATTTCTTTAACGACAAATCCATCTTCTAACTGGAAGCCTTGAATATCTACCGCAACGATGCGCATTTTTAATATGACTGGTTAAGATTAGGTTCCTCCGGCGGTATTTATGTTAGATTTCGAACAATCTCGCTGAGCGGTAGTTGTTCCACGATACAATCGTGAATGATGATGCAATAGGCACGTGTATTCGCGGGAAATCCCTTTTTTGCTTCGATGTCTAACTTTACGTCGACAGTGCTGGATTTTACACTGTCGTTTCTTCGAGAACAGTCAATGACGAAAATCGCGCAGTTTTTGAAAGCCATATAGTCAAGCAACGCAGTTTTTTCCTCACATCCCTTATAACTGGGGTAGAAATCCGTGTAATTGTGATGCGCTTCCACGAAGTCATTCTTTTCAAAATCTAATCGTAAACGTTCGTGAGGGTAATATTCTCCGTTTAGTGTTAATCTTATATCCGTTACGTCGACGTGATCGAAAAGCGTCGCATTTTTCGCTTCGTTGTCTTTGCGATTTGTTTGAAAAGCGACTATTACGTATCGGGGGCTTTCGATAGCCGCGCACGTCTTGACAGACCAAATTTCTTTGGTAGAGCCCGCGGTTAGGGCAGGATATTCATGAAGTTCCCATCGTCTATAGGGTATCAATATGGGTTGATCTAATCTAATCGATTTCAGCAGAGCCAATTTGATTTCGTCGTTTGGAAATATGTGCTTGACCCTAAGATCGACACTATCAATTTTTAATTCCGCCGTTGTTTTAATTGCACTGGCCGCAACACCGCCCATTGGTTTAATTATCATACAATTTTTGTCATGTCTGGCTCTTACCAATCTTATGGTTTGTTTTCCACAAGTTATCATATTATAATCATTAAATATGTTTAAAAAGTGTCGTAACGGGATTCGCATGCTAAAATGTCCATTTTCTGTATCGTGAATCGCATTTTCAGGGAAATTCCAGCCGGAAATATCTAGATGCGATGAGTCATCTTTCGAGTAACATAGATAACCTCTAATCGTACTAACTATACCCGGATCACGCACGCTATCCACTTCTTTCCCATTCAGCTCGTACGATATAGTTTCAAAAAAAAATGCTCCTGCATTGTTTACAAATTGCACTTGGTCGGTTCCCGTGAGACGTTTCAGCGATCCCTTAATGCAAATAGCAGCGTCGTACATAAGCAGCCAGGCATCTCCTTGATTGATCGTGATCTCAATGGTGTCGTTGTTCAAAAAAGATTTCACAAAGGGATGATAGGTGCGGGTCTCCACGCGCTGGATAGATTCATCAAATTTTGGCTTTCTGTGTATGTCGAATATTTGATTCGATAACATCGTAGCCCAGTGATCGGAGAAATTGTTTGTTGCTCAATGTAAGACGACCTTTACGGATACGCCTCGGTTTTGTTACTAACCCTACCGTTTGGATGTTCGCTTTTTTATATTCACCAGCGTCTCCGATTGAGTTGAAAATCAACATTACGTTAATTTTTTAAGTTCCAATCTAATGATGATTTCTTCACCTCGGAAATTAACCAACTCAAAGTTTTGATCCAGAACCTGTAGGGTAATGTTGTAGATTTGTCGTTTGTTTACTGGCAAGTACGTTAGATATTTAGGAGTTTCGTCGATGGCGTACCCCGGATCGACGGACAAGGCAAACTCGTAAATTGTGTGCGAAGGTCTGTCGTTGTAGAACGCTCCAGACGTTATGTTACTATCTACATGTATCGTTCGCACTTTTATTATATCCACGGGTAAATCTGAGGAATGCATAATATTGGGCTCCAAAATTTTCTGTGAAAACCCCAATAATTTTCCGATACTGTCCGAGTGTTGTTTAAAGTTTACCCCGTATACGGGGCTGTAGATTTCACACTTTATCGTATTATTGTTGGGTTTGATTGATATCTCCTCTATTAACTTTGGGATCGTATTCTTCTCTTCCTTATTTTTTGGCAGATGTTCGTTAATGTAGGTTTCAATGTCGCTAATTTCATAGGACCCGGTCGGAATTTCAATTACGTTTTCTTTATTGTTACCATCGAAGTAGTAAAATTTATTCGAACCCTTATCTATGTTGGGAATGTTGTTGTAAGAGTGGAATCCAATCAGCGCTAAACCGTACTCTACATCTTCATCCAACTGCAGCGGATTGACAAAGTCGATGGATAATGTCGACGTGTTCCCTTTTAACGTAAATATGATCGACATGTTGACTGCTTATAGGTCCGCGATTTCAGTCCTTTTTATAGAGAAATTGCAAACACAAATGACCGCAATTGTATTGCGTAAACTTTTGATATCTATCGTGATTATAGTAGATATTGGCGCTGTTGCCGAAATATTTAACAAGTTCTGCGGGTGGTTTAAGGTTACCGAAACTGTCAAAATACTCAACATCGTTTCCCTTCCTCTTTTTGTATGCTACCCAGTGGGTTCCTCTATTTCGACGAACATCCAAATTTACGATTCCGCATTCTTGCGATCTGATTCGACGGGGTAAACTATCTCGCATAAAAACACCCCTGAAGTGAGGAATTTTTAATTTGCGCGCCAGAGATATTAAATCGACGTCGTATAGAGCCCTTCTGGGTAGCTTTATTGGGAGTTTTTTTGTTTCTTCAGATAAAGACCGAATCCGCCGCGCGGACTCTTTTTCAAGAATAGACCCGATCCCTTTTTTCCAATCTCTTCCATAGCTCGGTTATGGCGGTTGTCCTCTTCGAGTTTCTTTCGTGCGTTTTTCGCATCGATGACAGTTTTAGCGATAGCAGCGGCTCCGCCCGAGAGCGAACCTAAAGCCCCTAGCGCTCCTAATAACGGTAAAAGTGGTAAAATACCGCCCGATTTTGATTCGAACGGTATAATTCTAGGTACCCTAATTTTTTTACGTCCTCCCGCTTTTCTTACAGCGGCTCTGCCAGCTCGAAGCGCTTCCAGTGCCGATCTTCTAAGCATTTTAGGGTTATCGATATGAAACAATTGTTTCTTCTTTAATGCATTGCGAACCTTTTTCACGACACCCTGTCGAAACGAAACAGAGGGACGCCGTTGTTGACCCATACCGAGCTTACGTTTAGTTTTCATAGTCGCGGTGACAAAGAATGCGGCAGCTTTTTCACCAAACTTTGCGTCTTTAGATTTTACTCGCTGCCACGCACGCGTTTCCAATTCTTTATCCGCTTTATGACGTTCGTCTAACGATTTGTTTTGCGAATAGGCAATGTCGTGTACCTTACACGCAGCGTCCAAAGGATTCACCCCGCTATCGCCTCGGTTCAAGCGTTTTTCCAATTTTGTACCGGGACCGCAAAACTGGTAACCCGGAATGTGTACTTCAAAAGGTAACTTGTTAATAAGCGTGTTAACGAGACCACTTCCGGACGCGAAGCATAACATACTAATTAAAGGAAATTGCTTGTGTCGTATATATATATACGAGGTGTCTCGAATAAACATTGTAGTCATGCGGGTGGTGCAGCAGAAACTCAAGCTCCCCATCGATAATTTAGATTTGGTTTGCGGAGATGGTTTCTTTAACAAAAGCAAACACGGTCAACTGCTACCCAATTCATTTAGGGCGGTGTTTTGCGGACCTAGCGGTTGCGGCAAAACCAACACCATGTTAGCGCTACTCTTTAACCCCAACGGGGCAAGTTTCGAAAATGTTTACGTCTACTCAAAGTCGTTGTATCAACCAAAATATCAACTGTTATCTCGCGTATTGAGCAATGTCAAAGGAGTTGGATATTATCCCTACAGTGAAAGAGACTCGATAATCGACCCCAGCGACGCGAAAGAGAATTCTCTGTTTATTTTCGACGACGTGGCGTGCGACAAGCAAGATAAAATTCGCGAGTATTTTTCGATGTGCCGACACAAGGCCATCGACGCTATTTATCTCTGTCAGACATACTCCAAGGTACCCAAGCAATTGATACGTGACAATTGCAATATTGTCGCGTTGTTTAAACAGGATGACATGAATTTACGTCACGTTTATGATGAACATGTCTCACCCGACGTTTCATACGACACGTTTAAACAAATTTGTTCCGAGTGCTGGAAAGAAAAGTACGGCTGTTTGATAATTGTCAAAGATTTCGACGTAAAAAACGGACGCTACCGCAAGGGTTTCGACAAATATATAAAAGTCGATATTTAATTGTCGATAGAAACAGTCATGAAGGCGACGTCCGCCGACATCGCCGACGCGGCGCTAAAAAAAAAAGTAAACGAGTTGTCTAGATCTATTCGAAAGAAGTATTTAACATTAAAATTGGGTAAGAGCGAAGAGGATGCGTCAATTCGGAAGCTTTTCAAACCCGTCAGCGAGCCGCTAGAACGTATAGCAAAAATAAAGCTATCACCGTCACCGGCAGAAATAAAAACTGAACGTCGAGGTGTCAAGCGGGAACACAAAAAGGAACCGAACGAAGAAACAAAAAATAAGGTTAACGTATCATTTTTGCCTATGGAAGAAATTCAGGAAACGCCGGATCCCAATAAGAGCGTTGAGATGCAAAATATCGATGAGGAGGAAGATGATGTGTTTGACACATCGAGCGTGGCCAACGCATCCCTTCAATCATACCTGGAACAATATCCAGAAATTTCCCATTCATATATTCAAAATTTATGGGTAAAATCGCCCGACACCGATATTGTTTACGGACCCGTTTACGACAAAATATCATCCAAATGGTTTCTCGGCAATAAATCGCTGGATTTTCATCAAGGATCTGGCGATATTATTGTAGACGGCGAGAGATATTCCGGTACCCGCGGCTTGTATAATTTGGTGTTTTTAAAAGATCCCATAGCATACACAAAAGACGATTTGGCACAATATAAAAAAATAATGGAGGCTACCCAGGTGCACAGGGACGCGATCGGACGTCTGAAAGGCGCATCGACTGTACCAAAATATACCAAGGTCATCCGACCCTTAATAAAATCTCAGTCGCGTTCGTACTCGTACAGCGGTCAAGGTTATAATATGCGTTATAATGACGCTCCTACTGAATATGTATACTGGGACGACGTCAATGAACTCGTAGAGCGTCTGAAATTACTAATCGCGTCGAAACACGCAGGCAACACGTCTCATGATAACGAAATAGTTTCAATCGTTGAAGAGCTAAAAGAATCAGGTTTTATACGTTAGTTTAACGATGAGTCTGGACAAGTTTGGACGTTCTAGCGCGCTGCGACGACCCTTCACTAATACTGTGATTAGAAGCGCCCTCGACTATATGCCAGACGGAAACGTCAATATGAACAATTTAAAAATTTGCAATGTCCAAACGCCTAGCGACGACGGTGACGTGGCTAACAAAAAATATGTGGATGAGACAAGTAATTTATTAAAAATTGCATTGAGAAAGATTATTGGACAGAAACTCGAAGCGTACACGAAAAGATTACAAATTGAAGACAAAACTAAATTCTCGCGTCTTGAAGAACAACTGAAAATGAGTAGCACTACACTCGAAAATGAAATTATGCAGTTTCGCGAAGTTTTCCACCAAAAGCTAAGCGAAATGAGCGCAAAGAAAGATTTGGAAAAGCACATGACAAAAGTCGCCGTTTTGTCACAGCAATTTCATGATATTGTAACCAAAATGGAGCGACTTACGAACGAAAATGAGAATATAATGAAGGTATTGAAACAAAGGGTTTTAAATCCTCCATCGCAACCGAACACACATTATGAATAAAGAGAAGGTACAACTGGTTCGAGAACTGCACAAGCCGGCACGCAGAAATTATGCTCGCCGCCGGACTATAATACGAGGGATGGATGACCTGTGGCAAGCGGATCTGGCCCAATTAGATCGCTACAGCAAACAAAACAGAAATTTTAAATTCGTGCTGGTTGTGATAGACTGTTTCTCAAAATATGTATGGTGTCGCCCGTTGAAAACCAAAACCGGGGTCGAAGTCGCCAAGGCGTTTTCCAAAATTCTCAAGGACGGACGGCACCCTCAAAACTTGCAAACGGATCTCGGTAAAGAATTTTACAACGACACGTTTCTGAAACTTGTGGATAAGCATAAAATTAACCACTATAGTACGTATAGCATAAAAAAGGCCTCAATTGTCGAACGGGTGATACGTACCCTCAAAGAGAAATTGTTTCGACATTTTTCTTTACGCGGGACGTACAAATGGATCGATGTGCTCGCCTCTATCGTTGATGAATACAATAACACAAAACATAGAACGACGGGTACGAAACCCATCGATGTGAGTAAGAGCAACGAAAAGAGAATTTTGAAAACCGCGTATAGTAGCATAAAAATATTCGGTCCTCGTAAACTTAAAGTCGGCGACATCGTTAGAATCAGCAAAGTCAAGCACGTTTTCAACAAAGGTTATACACCGAATTGGACCACGGAATTGTTTAAAATTGTTAAAGTACGGGTTACTAACCCCGTAACGTATTTGCTTCAAGATATGCAGGGTAAACCCATAATGGGCGGATTTTATGAAGAAGAATTGCAGAAGACAGTTAACCCGGACTTATATCTCGTCGAAAAGGTGTTGCGCAGACGAGGCAATATGGTTCTCGTGCGCTGGTTGGGATTGGATAAGTCGCACGATTCGTGGGTAGACAACGTAGACGTTTTGAAATAAATTTAGTCTCGATTTAGAAGTTCTGACATAAATACGTGTATATGATGGCTCAAGAGAAAATTGTGACATCCAACGAATTGTATAATTTATTGGAAAATTTCGAGTTGCAATTTCCTTCATCAGAAGTGCTCCCGTCCAGCTTCGTTCCTGTAGAGCAACAAACCAAAAAATCTGCGACCAAACGAAAACAAAGTGCGTCGGTCGTATCCCGCAAGAAGAAGAAGAAAACTACCACAAGTGAAGCGTTTGCAGCTCCAACGTCATCCGCTGATTGGCTCGAAGTGTTCACGGACGGTAGAGAAAAAAGTGTCATTTGTGAGGCATTCAATTTAAAAAGAAACTTGGCGTCTCAGTTGTCGGGATTAG